>NW_005841957.1:581007-594545 GCF_000455745.1 Alligator sinensis | reverse complement strand
ACCCTTGGATGGAGCTCATCCGGGCCTGCCGACTTAAAGGCATCCAGTTCTTCCAAGTGACTCTGCACCAACTCAGGGTCTGCGCATGGAAGTCTGGCGCCTTGGTGCTGCCTCTCTACAACCCCAGTGAGAGACTTGTCATGCCTCTCACTTAGGAACACTGAGGCAAAGAACTCGTTGAGGAGTTCAGCCTTGTCCCCTCTGTCCGTCACCAATTGTTTCTGCCCATTTAGCAGGGGTCCTATTCCTCCCTGGGCCTTCCTTTTATTCCCCAATATATCTAAAAAACAATTTCTGCAGGGTGCTGCGAGGGCAGCAGGCACGGGGGTGTGGGTAGTGCCTACTGAATGCAGTATGTGGCCGTGGGGTGGGGCATGTCCCTATGCGCACTCCCCATGCGGCACCCTGCAGCCGCATGCCATGCCCCTCCCCACGCCCTGAATACCCGCTGGCTGCAGGGTGTGTGTGGGTGTGGCATGTGTCTGGGTGTGTGTGACGTGTAGCTGTGTGTGCGTGTGTGTGTGTGTGTGTGTGTGTGTGGCATGTAGCAAGTGTGTGTTCATGTGACTGCTGGGTGTGTTGTGGGGCACGGGGCTGGGTGGGTGGGCGAGTGTGAAATGTGGCTGGTGGGCATGGCATGCGGCTAGGTGCGGGCTGTGTGGGTGTGTGGTGTGTGGCTGGGTGCGTGGCATGTAGCTGGATGGGTGTGGCTTGTGGCTGGCTGTGTGTGGTATGTGGTTGGGTCAGTGTGCTGTGTAGCTGGGTGGGTGTGGCATGTAGCTGAATGTGTGTCAGATGGGGGGTGCATGGGGCTGGACACGGTGGGTGGGAGGTTGTTGCGTGAGGCTGGATGCAGAGCTACATGCTGCTACTTATAAGTCTTTTTTCTTGAAAATACTATTTTTCTTCATTTCTGGCTTTCAGAAGTAAGGTGCATATGTTGTGTTGCATGTGAGAAAATATGGTAACTTTAAAATGCAGATTTGTTTCCCCAATACTCCCTGTAAGCAGAATAGGGATGTGGAGGAGGAATAGAGGGACATCTATCTGCTTGTACATTCAGAATGTTAATAAACCACAAAAAGCCTTACTTTCTTTGCAATTGTCCTAGCATTTTCTGGTTTAATAAACATAACCTAGAATGTTGCCCTTTGAGAACAAATATTTTGGGATCCTGGGTTCCCAGTGATAAGTAATGATGTTGCAAAATGAATAATTTTGCAATAGCAATAAACTGGAAAGTACCAGGGTATTCTCAGTAGGCAGTTTCTTGGAACCACAGTTGCAACTCAGATACTCCTTATGGCAACATGAAATTTGCCTTTGACCTAAATGGAGCAGGATTTTAATCCATGTCTTTAATGATGATCTGCTGTTAGCACAGTTAGTGTGCTTACTTTGATTGAAGCATTGTGTTAAGCTGAAGTTGGTGATTTTTTAAATTACATTTTACCCGCATTAAGAATAATCTAGTGCATTCTAAAACACAAAATATATTTCTGGAAAGAGTCTAAAGAACTGTGAATTTCCCCAATATATATGTGAGGCAAGGATTTCTTAGGGTGGTTACCTTTATTTGGGCAAACCATGTACCTGAGATAGATAAGCTTCTCAGTGCAAGGCCGTCTTCATGAGGTCTCTATGATGAAGAATTTCTTGCATTTAAAAGCTTGTCTAACTCTATCCCAGCTATGCAGTTGGTCTGATTAAAAGATCATCCTAGGACATACTTCCCCCTTGCATAATTTATGAACTATCACACCTACAGCATCACTCTTGTACTCCTGTTATTTATCCTATTTGAATCTGGTTTCATATATGGAAAGATTTCAGAAGAAAAGAGAAGCTGTGCCTCAACTAAATGAACAGCCTAGTTTTAATAGCTGGATTTTGATACATTTATGAAAGGGATTATATGGCATTGTTTCCTGTTGGAGCAGGGGACTGGACTAAATGACACAGGAAGCTTCTTCTGATCCTGGGTTCTTAAGTCATAAATTCCCTAGCAGAAATAATGATTAGTGCAACTGATTTATTTTTCCCTTCATCTTTCTGTTCAAGATTTTTCTGTCTTCTGTTTACAGAGATCCGTAAAGTTAGTACAGGCTCAGTTTCCACTTTTCTGTTGAAAGCATATTCTACATTGTCTCTGCCATAAAAAACAAACAAAAAACAAAGAGAGAGAGAGAGAGGGGCTGCTGTGACAACTCTAGGTGTCTTTAGGTCGTTTTAGTTGTTCATAGAGTTTTTATCTCATGATTTCAGTTAAATGTACTGGTATGAAAGTCTGATCTTCCACAATGCTTTTTTCTTTTCTTTTTTTCTTATTGACAGCTACTAGCTAAACCACATTACAAAATATGTTGGAAATTCTAGAGAAAACAATTATTTGTTTAATTCAGAACTACAATTTGAACAAGGCCTTGCATTGAATAAGTTTAGCAGAGGGTACGTTTTCTTTTAAAGTATTTTTTTCCCTGCACTTCCCTAGGGAATAACCAAAATAGTCTACCACTGAAGCAAAACAGCAAATATGTCTTTTGGAAGGAAAATTCTTAGTATTAATTGGTTTATTTGCATGCCTGTGATGAATAGGTCTATAATTCTATCAAGAATCTATCCTTCAGACTTGTAGCTCTAAATCAAAAGCCAATTTATGAGCATGGAAATTTCCTTTAGTTTTTAAGTCTTCATAGAATCAAAATATAGAATTTTAATGATCAATTTAGGAAATTTAGATATTAACTCTATAGATTTACTAGCTATCAAATTTACTCCTCTCAGTTTGTATGCCCGTGTAAAGTAAAACAACAAAAAAGTAGGCTTAATTACTGAATACCCAGGGTCAAATTGCCAGGGTGAAGGCTCGAGTCTCATCTGTCCTTCTACTGAAGCAGAAGAAGTGTCACAGGAGGTGCATGTGTTTGTGCTGTGATTAGCTGCTATAATTGTGAAAAGCTGTGACAAGGTTAACTTAAGCAGAGACTCCTCATTTCGTCTCCCAAGGTGGAAAAAGCATGAAAGCCCTTTGTGGCAGTCCCAGCCAAAGGCTGGAAGGTACCTTTGGTTTGTGTATTAAACTTCTGCTGTAATTGGCAAAGGCTAAAGGGAGACTCTCCAGCCCCCTTGCTCCTTAAGCAGAAGAAGTGTCATAGCCCTGTGGGAAGGTGTTAGTCAAGAGCTGGGACGTTTGCATGTGCTTAACTGTGGTGCTGTGCAGTCGGGCAAGGCTTGGGGCTGGGCTGGGCTGGGTGTTGCTGCGGCAGCTAAGCCAGGTGTGCTTGGTTGGCAAATCCTGTGCAAGATTGGCAGTGCCCTCTCCCCACTGCTAACCTCCTGGCAAGCTGACAAGACAGGTGAATCACAGTACCTATACTTGCTGAGTAGTTCTACATAGCCTCTATCACTATGCACTTTCCTATGCTGAATAGGTTGGCAAACTGCAAACCACATGGCCAGGGCCTCAGTTATGTCTTAATGGCCATACATGGCAATGTGCACCAGGCTGCACAGGAGCTGAATGAGCTCCGTACAGGAGCAGTGGCAGGCCTTGACTCTGTGCCAGCAGGAGTATGGAATGTCCCAGACCTGCCAGTGTTGCTGGAATGGCAGCCACAGGGTGCATGGGAAGCAGGGATGTGTTGCTGGCTGGAAGTGAAGTTGATGAGCTTTGGCGGTGGAAGCTTACCAGGCACACAGGCCATGCAGTACCAGTATGAGGGAGGGAATTCCTGGATGGGTGTGGTTCCCCAGTCAGCCATTTGGTGCTTTCCTCTGTGCTTGCCTGGCCTTGGGAACCTCTGGAGGTACCCCGCAAAACATGATGGGGAGCACTGCATACTGACTTCTTGGCTGTGGAAGGTCAGTAGTACACGCTGTTGCTATGATCTGGTATGCTCCAGTTGATCTGACATTTGAACTGCTGTATGCATTTTAAGCTAGGTTTTTATGGGGTTGTAAATTTCTTAATACTTTAATGCCTGTCCATACCTTGGGAGATGGGCTGTTGGAATTCTGTCATGGAAGTCCTGCTTAGCAGGACTCAAGCATACTTGGTGCAAATGGATCCTCTACGTGCGGGATCTAGTTAACAATTAAAATTCATATCCATGATAAACTTTGAAAGATAGTAGCCTTAGGTATTGGCTGAAGGTTCTGTTTAAAAACAGAACAAAATGGGAAAAAAAACTGTCTGAAGACACGAACATAGACAATTTCAGCCAAAAGGAATGTTTGGCAAGCATATAAGCAGCCAAAACCAAAGCCTTATAATGGAAAGTGTTGAGCAACTTTAATAATATTTGGGTAATAGCCTTGTCTGTGACAAGATAGCTTAATAATAGTCTAATTATTGCATTAGAATACTAGTGGAAGTATGGTTGATATTTTTCAGGCTTATACTCCTTATTTATTTTGGATATGAACGGTCAGATTGTCCTGTAACTTAACTGCTAGTACAACTTGGAAACATAAAGGAAAGCGGAATAAAGTGTAGCATTGTGCTGATGTACAAACAGACTTGCTTCCAGTAGTAATTGAGTGTCATGCATTGTGTTGTAAGAAGGCCCTACACAGGTGCCCACTCCTCTAGACACAGGTAACTTTCCTACACTAGCTTTAATAAGGTTTAATATGTTCAGTGAACCAGACATATGGTTTAAGTGTTTCCTTTTTAGGGGATCCATTTAAGTTGGACATTATGTTAAAAACAGAATAAAACAGCTCCCCCCGCCCCCAACCAAACAAAAAAACCCAAAAAAACCTTTTTGCTTTTTAACTTAGAGGTAGTGAAGGCTGAATTCTGCTAGAAAAATGTGGATGCATCTCCCCTGAAGTGAATAAGAACAGAGTGTGTACAAGCACAAAATTTAGCCCCAGGGTGCTTGATGTTGTTAAGCTTACCAGCCTTCCTTCTTGTACTTGATTACAGAATCTCTTAGCTGAAAAGGTGGAACAGCTTATGGAATGGAGCTCAAGGCGCTCAGTTATCCGCATGAATGGAGACAAATTCAGAAGATTTGTAAAAGCTCCGCCTCGTAACTACTCCGTGATTGTGATGTTTACTGCTCTGCAGCCACAGAGACAATGTTCTGTTTGCAGGTAACTTGTATGCTTTATTCCTTTCCTCCCATCTTCGCATGATCCACATTTAACCGCATGTTTCAACAGAGAGAACCTGTAATCTTGGTAGTCTCTTTAAATCCTAAAATGATAGTTATTTTTCTATTTGTCCGTACTCATCATATTACCATCCCTCACTTTTTCCTTTTATACCTGTGGTACATTTTAGCATTCATGTTAATTACTGTGTTTTTAAAGTTTATGGTTTATAAAATCTTACTTGATTAATGGTTTTCCTTCTTTTGGTAAAAGGAGGACATTTTCCATTTAAGAGTCTTTTATTAGTTTGCTTCATGAGATTTAGTTACCCCAGGGAAGCAGTTCCCACAAGGATTTGGCTATCCTTAGTATGGAACATGTTGTAGTTCTACTTGGTTACTGTTTGATGACTGCTCCTTCACTGCTTCTGTGGTTTCAAGGCTGGATAGTCTTAAACCCAAAACCTTATTCTTTAAGATCACATGCAACAAGGTGAATAACAATAGTTAACTTTATGCATAAGAGTAATCCTAATGGATTTATAGTCATGCTTACCTTGTTGAATCAGAATCTAAGCACATAGTTTTCTTCACCTAAAATGCACATTAGGAGCTAAACATGGCAAAAGGCAGGATTCCTTTTCAGGATGTTGTAGTTAGGATTGAAATAGGAAGCAACTGGTTAATTCATGCTCTTGCAGAGCAGAGTTTTTGGCCTAAATAATTTTTCTTCTTGAGTAGACGGTCACAAGTTAAGATGTCTTTCTGAAAGTAGAGGTGTCCAGGAGTCACTTGGACAATAACTTGGATAAGTGTAAGGAATAAAAACAATCGTTACAGCAAATGAATGTTTGAGATACATATGGAGTTTCTTAGGTGTTAAAATATGATCTGGTATAGTCAGAATGTTCAGATAAGGTGAAATTATGACATTGGGACATATACTTTTTGCAATTCTACTTTTGGGATGGGTATTTATTCCTCAGTTGTTAGGGATCACATGGACTGAGGTCTGAGAGAGGAATAGCCATGGCAAGACAAGACTTGCATCCTATTTCAGGTTTGCTACACTTGGTTTTGTACTATGGCTTCCAGAGAGAGGCACAGCCCTATTGATCAGCATGGCTTGTGGTGTAAATTGAGATAATCCTGAGGTTGTTCTAGGATTATGGTGAACTGCTCCTCCTGTTTCATGTGGACTGCTTTACAGCCAATAATATCCATAGTGTTGAGTGTTGTATCACATTTCTGACTTCGTTTTTGGCCTCCCCCTTGCACTTCTGTGTAGGAGGTGCAAAGGATTGGGGGGAAAAGATCCTATAGGCTTGACCTCTTATTGGTAGGGATCTACTTAATTCGAGACTTACTGGTTATCTGAGGTGATGGTGGGTCCTCAGCTAATCTACAGTGAGAGGTAGGGCCTCCAGGAAATGCCCATTAAATTGGCCTTTTGTGCTGCAAGCAAGCTACTAAAATGGCTTTGTCTTGCCGTGAGTTAATTAGGTCCCCAGTTATTGGGTACAAGGAATTATCTTCTCATACTCCAGGCTGCTCTTACCTTTCATAGCTTCATAGTTGGTAGGGTCGGAAGGGACCTGGGCAGATCATCAAGTCTGACCCCCTGCTATGGCAGGAAAAAGTAGTGGGGTCAAACGACCCCAGAGAGGTGTTCGTCTAACCTCCTCTTAAAGACCCCCAGGGTAGGAGCCAGCACCACTTCGCTTGGAAGTTGGTTCCAGATCTTAGCCACCCTGACAGTGAAGTAGCGCCTCCTGATGTCTACTCTGAATCTACCCTTGCCAGCTTCTGACCATTATTTCTAGTCACTCCTGGTAGTGCTCAGGGGAACAGGGACACCCCCAATACCTGCAGGTCCCCTCTGACTAGTTTGTAACAGGCCACTAGATCCCTGCTCAGCCTTCTCTTGTGGAGGCTGAACAGGTTCAGGTCCCTCAGACTGTCCTCGTAGGGCCTGCCCTGCTGCCCTCTGATCATGTGGGTGGCCCTCCTCTGAACCCTCTCAATGCTGTCCACATCTCTCCTGAAGTGCGGCACCCAGAACTGGACGCAGTACTCCAACTGCGACCTGACCAGTGCCGCATAGATGGGGAGGATCACCTCCTTGGACCTGCTTGAGATGCATCTGTGGATGCATGACAAGGTGCGGTTGGCTTTCCTGACCGCGTCCCCACACTGTCAGCCCATGTTCATTTTGGCATCAATAATGATTCCAAGATCCTTTTCTGCTTCTGCACTGATGAGAAGGGAGTTCCCCAGCATGTAGGTATGCTGCTGGTTCTTCCTCCCTAGGTGCAGCACCTTGCACTTGTCAGTGTTGAAACCCATCCTGTTCTCATATGCCCACCCCTGTAACCTGTCCAGGTCCAATTGCAGCCTATTCCTCCCTTCTAGCCTGCCTACATCCCCCCACATCTTAGTGTCATCAGCAAATTTGAATATGGTGCTTTTTACCCCCTTGTCCAAGCCACTGATGAAGATGTTGAACAGCGTTTGAAAAAAAAGAAAAAAAAAGAAAAGATGTTTTTATGCTGTCAGATTGTTATGGGATTTGAGGTAGGAGTGATAGTCTTCCTTATAGAGTTTCAGAATTTCTCATTTTCTCCCCAGCAGACAGACGTATAGGAGAAGCACAATTTCCCCTGTTAAGGGTTAGCGTACTCATCATTACATGAGATAGTGGGAAACTAATTCCTTCATGTTGTGTTCTGTGCAAGTCTATGAATCCTTTTGTACTGCTTGTAAACACAATATAAATATTGCCATTATTAAGGAAGATAATCTCATTTACAACTTTATGTTGTTTACTGAGGTGGAAAACGGCTTATAAACTTCATCCTGCAATATGCCACTTCAGGCATTTAAGTATATAGCAACTGTAAATCTTTAAAATAAGCACGTAAGGAAAAATGCCCAACATATTGCTTTTACTTAAATTGTTTTAAACAAATGTTAAGTTGAAATCCAGTCCTGCTATGTGAAATAATATGAATTTAATGAAGTTGATCATACTGCACATAAAACTACTATAAAAAATTGACACAATTCAAACCAATGGTTAATTAATGGACAGGAGTACAGTAGTATATATAGAATTTGAATGCAAGAATAACTCTTTGGTTAGCACTTCAATATACACTTTCGAAAGGATCTATTTTTGCCGTAAGCAACCTAATGTGTAATGTTCTGTAGAGATTCTTTTGTCTAAGGTTTAAGTTAGCTGTTACTCATCAAAACATTTTCAGTGACTGAACACCAAAAATCAACGTGATATTTCAGGTATAAAGCAGGAGCAATCTGAAATATTTTAAACTTTTTACTGTAACTAATTTTTAGCACAAAAAAAAAAAGTAGGGCCACCCAGCCAGAATGCTTCACCAGCTGTGAAGATTAAGCTGACTGGCTGCAGAGGCAGCTGGGCTGAGTTTGTAAGCCTCAGACCCCAGTACCTCACTCTGTTGTGTCTGGATTCCCTGGCTCCTGGCCTTCAGTCTGACCTGGAATATGAATATAGATATTGTTTTGGATTAGCTGCATGACTCTAACCACCTGGTTTGACTCCTTTGAGCACCTTGGCCACAAATCTGGAGCCTCCACAGGCTCAGGTACTTGGCTAACTGCACACTCCTCAAGACTGCTCGTGCTCACTTGCTTACAGTTTGAGCAGCCCATAAGGATCCTTTACCAGCATTCCCAGGGGGAGGCACTCCTAATACCCAATATGGAATCACCCCCCCACTGCCACTGCTTTCCCCAGCCAGGGTTTGACCAGCTTGTAGAACCTGCAGTCCCATGTAGGGGCTCTGCATGTACAGAAACAAGCCATGCTAGCCCAAACTGAAGAGTTGGAGAAGCATAAATTGGACATGTGGGCCCAGGTGTGCAAACTGCTGCTCTGGTCACCCCTTTTGTATCTGCTTCTTAACATCCCTACGTATCCTTATTGTCAGATCGGTTTGATGGGAACCCAGGGAAGTTTAGGGGTTTCTTAAACCATCCTGTTCTCCCTGTGCCCTCAGAGTTACCTCAGAGGCAGAGTTAGAGTAAACTTGGTAAACAGACAGTTGGCAGGCAGAAACTGTGCCTGGGCTTCCATTTTTGAAGGGTCCAGTGCCCTGTTAGATGACCTGGAGAAATTCACTGAGGCCATGACTGTGCTGTCTGGAGACCCTTTCAGGTGAAGTCAACTGAGCTTTCCCTGCAGACTCTGAAATATGAACCCATGGTCTGTTATTTGATGGAGTTCTGTAAACTGACCTCTGACATTCAGTGTAAAGAGGCTGCCTATCAGAGACCAAATGAGGAATTAAAAGATGAGCTGGCGAGGATCAAGGCCCCCAATAGCCTGGATTAATTCGTGGACCTCTGCATTTGTATAGAGTGCTGGCGGACAGAGAGGAGGATGGGGCATGTGAAAACCCTGAATTGGGACCTGTGGCAGGGCACCTTTGGTGCCTGCCACTCAAAGGGCCTGAGTAGGCAGCAGAGGCAGCCTGCAGGTGGCTGCACTCCCCAATCAGGAGTCACATGGCCAACAGAAAACTGCTTGATTTGGGGAGAGGGGTCAACTGCTAGCAATAAGAGCAGGCTTGAGCAGTAAAGCTAGCAGCAATTGCTGCAAGCAGCCAGATCAGAGCATTGTCTGACTTGAACTGCTGCTCAGGAATACCCAGAGGACAGGATAGGAACAGTTGGGATGTCAGGGGGCTTCTGGTCTTGGGGAATGACCTAAAACTGCACCCTGCTGGGGTTGGAAGGTGTGGTTGGGCTGCTTCCATGAACTGCCACACCTGTGCAGCCCGAGTGAAGGGGAACCATGAGGCACAAGGAAGCCTCAGTCCTTCCATGGAGGGGAAGGGTTAGGGGAGCACACCCTGACAGGTAAGCACAGGGGCCCAGGCCCACTGAGCAGAGCCTGAGGCAGGGTCCAGATAAGTTGATAGACACCTGAGGCCCAAGGGGACGTAATGCCCTGAAGGTTCCAGGTATACCGACAGCCTACGACTGTTGAGGCCTTGGGTGTCTCAATGTGGGGGCGGGGAGGGGCAGGTAAGTTGTCAGATGCCTAAGGCCCAGAGGACCCAGTGAGGGGGCAGAGTAGTGGGGACCCAGTGGCCATGTAGAGTATGGCCTTAAGATGGTCTGAAGGGCTGCACACAAGCTGACTGGAGTAGCTGGACTGGAGACTCCGAGCCATCCGAGACAGAAAATAGCTGTTGACAAGCTGCAGGCCTATGCTTTTCTTGTAGGAAGCCAGGTTATGTGGCCATTACATGTCCCATTAAGAGAAGGTGTACTACACAGGCAGGAAACTCCAGGACCTAGGCTCAATAGAGCGGCCCATGTTAGCACCACTGTCCACCAGATAGTGCTTTGGGATTGTTAAAGCACAATTAGCCGTTAAATAGAATGTGAAATACAAACACAGACAACTCAGTGTCCTAAAATCAAAGCCTAACTTTATTAGTACAACAAGTATTATCTTAGCAGTTTCTATAGTTAAAGAGAGAAAGGCACTTAGTACAATGATCTTCCCCACTCAGTTCCTGAAGCAAAGGGTGCATCGTTGGCTGGGATGGTCCAGATTGGTGTTGAAATCTGGATTCATGATGACAATGATGGTGACAACAACACAGTTAACTTACTTGCTTCCCCCTTTTATACATTTCTTTAATTTGACTCCTTGCTTTTGGATTGGTCTCTCTGTAGTCAGCATATTGTCCATATTTTATCCTCGCAGCATATTCCTTTGTTCAACAGACTCATTACGAGTACACCTCTTAATTTGGCTCTTTTCTGATGTCTTACTTTGGTCATTGTCCATTGGTTTCCTTTATCACATTTCATTAACATATCCAATCATTTCATCCCTCTGATTCAACTGGATAGCGCCAAGTATAGTTACTTTGAGCTAGTAACAAAACTATTACTATGTTGTGTTAGAAAAACTTCTCAGTAATAGAAAAGGAAAGAAACATCAAGGCCGTAAGCCGCTTGCAAGGGGCAAGGCCAGCTGATATTGCAGACACTGGCAAAATGGAAAGTTCAGATGACAATGAAGCTATACAGAAATTTAGGCTGAATATAAAAGACAACTTTAAACAGTACTATAATTTACTACTGTATAAACAAGTGCAACTTGAAAGCATAAAATATGACAAACTACCCTAACACCCAAGCTGGGAATGGGGTATGTTCTTCAATTTTATATAGTTTGCCCTGTTCTGTCTTCTGCAAGGGTTACTGCCATGATATGACACTGCCCCCCTCACCTCCAGGTGATGTTTTATCTCCATCCCCTGGCTATAGCAGAGGTTCACCAGTCAGCAATGGTGGATTCAGGGGCCTCCTTGAACTTCTAGGATATCCAGTTCACCACAGATTGCTGGATTTTAGTACAATAGAAAGCCATGCAGAAGTCATGGAAGCCACAGATGGCTTTATTCTTTCCTCTGGTCCAGACAGGATGGAAAACAGTTCCTTTGGTAGTATAGATAGTATGAGGAGATGTTCTAATTTGATCTGATCTGGTCCTGTCACATCCTCCTTACTTTGAGCCTACTGTGGCTAGCCCTTCATGACCTCCTCGTCCGTTTTGGGGTGGAGATGCTGGAATTCACTGCCCCTCATTGCACATAGAGGACTCTCAGGAGCAGTCCTGTGCTCCTGTGAGTTCAGCACTCAGCACGTGGGCAGCCACATCCCTTGCTGCTTAACCATCTCCCATTCAGTGTCTGTGGACCTCACTTCCACATGGGTCCACAACCAAATCCTCACTACCCATGAAATACTTGGATTTTCAGGATTTTTTTGACAAGAAGCAAGACACTGCTTTTATGACTTCCCAGTGACTTGTAACCAGGCACCTCATTTCCATTTGGGTGAGTATATTCATTATCTGAACCCAAACTCCTGGTTCTGAGAGGGAATCTAGTCAAACTACTCTGCTTGAGCTACACCACAATCATGGTTGTAGTTGATTCCCTAACAAAAATAGACACGCAAACAGCTCCAGACACTCCATAGTTTTATTTTGATAACATTGTTCATCTCCATGGCTTACCAGCATAAATAATTTCTGGTAGAGGGACACAGTTTCTCTCTCAGTTCTGGGAGGAATAGTTTCAGAACTTAAAGGTGTGGCTTTTGACCTTTTCTACATATCACCTGCAGACCAGGCAGACCAAATGAGCAAACCAGACCTTGGAGCAGAACTAATGCTGCTTTATAAATTATCAAGATGACTAGATATCCCTCCTCTCCACAGTAGAATTGGCTTATAATAGTGCCCCTCATGCCACCACAAAACAGAGCCCTTTCTTCACTAACTATGGTTTGCCCCCATCATGGACACTCAGGCCTTCCACCCATAGTTCTAGTTCCAGCAGCCTTGGACTGGATTGCTCACCTACACCAAGTTCAGGTGGAACTGAGGAATATCTACAAAAGGCCAAGGAAACTGTAACAGGTTGTTTTTCCCAGTGCCATCTTCCCTGTTCTCTGTACCCTACGTGGGGTACACTTCAAGGTTTCTTGTGTCCTGCTCTTTACTCACTGTCACGGCAGAGTCCTGTAGGAGGGCCGTGATCTCCTTAAGGCCCCCTCTCCGTGCCTAGTTGGCCCAAGGGCACCCTCTGTTTCTCACCTGCCACGTCTTTGTTGTTAGATAAGGTTGGGAGGCTGCCTTACGCTCTCTTGGACACGTCTCTATGTTGACTCAGACCCCATGATTTCCCGGACTCCTTGTGGGTCTTCTCCTGCAAATGGGTGCTTTGGGGCACCCTAGCCTTATGGGCTATGCATGGCTCCAACCACCCCTTATACTACACCACAAGCCTTGCAGTTGGAATCAACATTGGTCTGTCTCTATCTTTACTCATGCCCGTCTCTCAGGCCTTCTCTGTACAGTGACCTTCTCTCTGGGGCCTTCTCTTGCACTGCTGCCCTCTTCTCTGGGCCTTCTCAAGTGCTGTCCCCTTCTCTGGGGTCTTCTCTAAGTGCTGCCTCCCTTTCTGGGGCTTGCCACACCCACACTGGGGCCTCTCAATAATGCCCCGTCTCTGGGGCTTGTCACGCCCGCACTGGGGCTTCTCAGTAGTGCCCCCTCCTGGGGCTCGCCGTGCCCGCACTGGGCTTCTTAAAAGGCTGTCCCCTTCCTGGGGCTCGTTGTGCCCAACTTGGGCTTCTCAAGGTTGCCCCCTTCCTGGGGCTGGGGTCTAAGCACCCCGTAAGCTGCGCCCTCACTGGCGCCAGGGCCCCCACACCACTGTGGGTCCCTTGATGAGGATACTGCGCCCGCTCTGGCGCTGGGGTCCTCACACTTCGTTGTGAGTCCCCAATGAGGCCTCCTCCAACCCCTTATAGCCTCACCCAAACCACCGGTGTAATAAACAACAAAATGCTACAGAAACTCGAGCCTCC
>NW_005841957.1:561518-580895 GCF_000455745.1 Alligator sinensis | reverse complement strand
TAAGGGCCAGCCTCTGCTTCCTACAGGCAGCTGACCGCTGGCAGGTGTGGGTCATTTGCTCCCTCCAGTTGCCCCGGCAACCCACAGGTAGGCTCCTATTCCCTGCTAGGGCTCCCTATGCACAGCTTTTCCTCTGGCAGTTTCTGCCCTCTAGGAGCAGGGTACCTCAGTGCTCTGTGACACTCACCTTCCATGTGTTGATGGAAGTTATTAGGCTGATGTTCTTAAAAGCGGGAGACTGCCTACTGGATTTCGTATGTTGGGGTCTTTTGCCTCCACAGGCCTTGACCCCAGTCTCTCTGTAGCTAGGCCTCCCCATCTAAACCCACCAAACAGGGTTTGACTCCGAGGCTCTATTCTTTTCCGTTGTCTTGAGGCTCGGGGCCCTCTTTTCTGCTCCAATAGGGAGCCTAGCCTTCCTGGCCCAGAGGTCTAGCCCTCGCCCCCACAGCCAGGGTGGCACAAGTTCAAGGCCAAAGAACGTCCTTGAACTCCCTTCAGTTTTGTCCAAAAAAAAAAAAAAAAAATTGCACCTCAGGTGCACCAGACCACCTTGACCTTTTAAGGTCACACCTTCTGACGCTGGGTCAGTGCACCCCAAAATCCTGCGTCCCCACTGGCGCTGGGGCCTATGCACCCCTAAATTCTGCACCCTCTCTGGCATCGGGCTCTGTGCCCCTAAAAGCCCCCAAAAAGCTACACTGGCACCAGGGCCCCCAAATGAAGCCTTCTCCTTCCCCTAATAGCCTCACCCAAACCACTGGTGTTATTCAGTAACCGAAAGAAATATGGACAGTCCCGTCCATGGGCAATAACTGCCACCAAGAAAAAAATGTGATCCAAGAAAGCAGCATGCCAGCTTACATTTACGCCGGGTTCGTGCTTCGGCTCCCCACCATCGGCTTCTGGGGCAGCTGCTGTCTCTCCGGGGGGCTTCTGTAGTCCCCTCTTTCAGCCTTTGGACTGCTCACCATGCTTCTCCATGGAGCTCTGGGATGCACTCCTCCTTTGGCTGCTGGCCCTTTATTGCCGCTTTCCCCAGTGTTTTTATAGTCCTGGCCTACCCCTTCTGGTCAGCTGACTAGCTGGCCAGGCTCAGTATTTAACCCCCTCCTTACCAGCATTTCATGCGCAGAAAGTTCTGGCCTTAAAGGGATGGACCTGTCTTCTGGTGACAGGGCTAGGGTTCCCTGTTACAGAAACCTTATAAGGAACAGGCTGACACAGGTTGCAAGACCACCCCTGCTTTTTCCAGTGGGAACCAAGTCTGGCTTTCAGCAAAGAACCATCAGTGAACCCGGTCATCCACAAAGCTAGTTTCCTTGTTCCTTTTACGACTGTCAAGCATATCAACCTGGTGGCTTTCAAACTAACTCCTGGACACCATGAAGATGCATCCCATATTTTATGCATCTTTTTTTTAAAAATGTATGTTGCAAACCTTTTCCTAGAGGAAAGCACACTTACACCACCAACCCATTACAGTCTAGGGGCATGGGAAATATGTAATCTGGCAAGTTCTGGACTCTAAGCAAAAAGGGGAAAACTATTTTATTTGATAGATTGTGAGTGAATTGGTCTAGCAGACAGATCTTGGAACCCCAAAGAGAATGCTCATGCCTTTGACTTAGATTTCTCCACCTGATGCATCCAGAAAAGCCCGGTCCCAGGAACCCTGGAAGGCGCCTTTAAAGAGAGGGGGTACTTTTAGAGGTCAGGTTGCCGTCCATCAGAAGCACCTCGCATGCTAAATATAAAGACTACAATTCTGTAGGAATAAATGAAGCACAATAAACAAAAAGTGTTTGTGGGTAGGGGAGAGTAGGGAAATGTGGTTTGAGGGAGTTGTGTAGCTCTAATTGGACAAGCATGGCTGTAGCTGACTGCAGTTCTTTATAAGTTTACAAGTTTTAAGGTCAGAAGGGTTAATACCTTCTCTTATCTTGGAGGAGAGACTGTTTCTTTACTGGATGCATGACCTTGGATTTGACAGTATTATGACACAGCCTCTCAATCCAGATTAGTCTGTTTAATTGGCATAGCCATTTGTTGTTTACGTCTGTACCAATTTTTAAAAGCAATGATTTTATATTCCTTCTAAAACCAGGATAAACATATTGAATGTACTTGGCCCAAGAACATGTTACTGCATGACCTCATAAGAAACATCCCCCTTAGAGCCACATTTTGAAATCTATCATTTAGCTTGTTTTTAATCAAGTTAATGTGAACTACACTGAATGGGTTTTATGTGGGCTACATAAAAAATGAGACAATCTTTGATCCAGTCACACTTTCACTGACCTAAAGGGCATAAACAGAGCCTGTAGGCCCTCTGAAGTCATCCAGCCTTCAGCTTTGGACTGAAAACATCTATCTCTGTATTTGGTTACAGTGATCACTGGGGTTACCCCAGCAGTCAGTCCCAGGAAAATAGCTGGACCTCTCCATTACAATCTCCAGACTACCCACTTTTATTGGTACTGGACATATAGTTTTGAAGTAGCATAAGTAGCAAAATGAGGATGAGTGGGGAAAACCTAAAGACAGCAAAACATAATGCCCCTCCCTCCCCTCCCCTCCCCCGCAAAAAAAAACCCAACTTCCCCAAAACCCCACAAAACAGATAACCATAAGAAATATTTTAAATGCTGTAGAATGTGATAATCATAAGTGAGAGAGAAATAACTTTCTCATTAATTGCACTCTTCCTGGACTGTCATCTATTACAGCTGAATAAAGTTTCTTCCACATATATTAGGGCATTGTGCCTAGCCAAACTTGATTTGAAGGAAATTGAATTGACCAACATCTTCCTGTAATTGTAAATACCATTTTGCAACAGTATTTGGAGACAGGAAAACAGCATTATTTGAGAATTTAAATACTTAGATGCAGCTATGAAAACCATCTAGTCAGGGTGACAGGCTATCTTTGCTTGAATTTGAAGTACATAGATTCAGTCCATTCTATCCCAGCTGCATATCACTGTTGTATGTAGTAGTTGGATGTTATTTGCCTTTCACTTTTACTTCAGATTTGTCCAGCCAAAACATTTCAAAAACAGTAAGGGAAAAGCTGCTTTGTATTCATTTCTGAGACTGCAATTAATCTACCCACATTTGGGGCACTGAAGGAGTCAATAATAAAGAGACTGGGTATTATTAATGGGCTCTGGTAACTCATACCCTAGTTTAGCAAGTTGTGCAGACTGTGGAGATGAGCTATCTGAAATGAGAAAGAAATGGCAGAGAGAAGTGGATACTAATACCTGAATGGCACTAGTCATCTTTAGACTAATGAGGAAGGCTTGCTTTCTGCCCATGTGCTTGTGTGGCACCTGTACAGGTGAATAGCCATCAAAAACTTTCAAAGTTGCTTGTGGCCAAGATTCTTTTCCATTGGGTCCTGTCTATTTCCTGGAATCGCTGTGCAGTGTCATATAGTTTTTGGCAGGTAAATATTACTCTATCCTGCAGCTTGTCATCCTGTTCTGCTCTTGCCTTCTTCCCCAAACAAATTAGGGCTGACTTTATATAGTGGAAGATCAATAGATTTGGCTCTCTCACAAGAGTGACATATTAGAGTTTTAATTCCCCCTGCTTGCTATATCTGGCTTTGACATGCTGACACCCCTTCAGTGCTGGCTAGCCCTCTTCTTCCATCTGATTTATTTATCTACTGTGCTCATTATTACAGTATCCTTTCAGGTCATTTAGATGAGGTCCTTGATGGACTCTTTGTCCATGTCCAGACAAGCCTGGGAGGAGTTGTTTCCAGAAAGCCAAATGTCAATGTATGTCTGGATATGGTCCAACAATCTTCTGCTTTATTTAATTCCCTAGGAGATGTGAATGCTTTGCCATATGAAAGGTAGACTATTTTTGTTTTTTTTTTAATTTTCCTTTTCTTTATTTCTTTTTTCAAGGTTATTCAGCTATTATGTGAAAGACTGGTCAAAACTAGGATCTTGCAACATTATCCTGAAATAAAGCGTCTGGAAGCTTCCATAAACAGTTTCCTTCAACCAGAATTTTATCTACTTCCTACACATTTTGTTTTTGAGATCTATGTTATTTCTTAATATGTCACATTTGTTTTGGTGGGTGTTTGGATGAAGATGCTATCAGTTTTACTAGAAAGGCATGTGATCTAGTGGAATGGGCCTTAGTCTTGGAATTAGGAGACCTGGATTCTCTTTCTATCTGTGCCCCTGTCCTGTGTCTCAATGGGCAAATAACTTCAAATCACCTCTACTTAAATTACAAGCTCTCCAGGGAAAGGATTTCCTATTTTGTAGGTCTAGCACTCTTAGTCTTAGTGTTTTAGCACTACTGAATTTTTTTCCTCATATTGTACCTGGCTTGTGATTGCTTTTATCTTGGGAAGCTTTAAAGCCTTGGATTGGTATCAGAATTGATTGGTAAAGAATTAGAGCATAAGAACAACATGATCATACTAGCAGCCTATCCCATTGAAGAGGCAAGCTACCATATATTGCATAATCTGGAGACTGCCTTAATTCTGCCTAGATATAGTTAATCTGGATAGTTAATCTGGAGGTGACATAAGTATGGAGTGCTGTATCTAGTTTTGGTGAAGAGGAAGAAAGTTAATATTTCTTACATGATGGTGCTTACTATCACTTGTCAAAGATCTAACCTGGGAATGGGAGTTCATAGTTGCAGTTACACCGAGAAGCTTCTGAATCTATTATTGGCTTCTTCAGGATTGGGCTGGTATTTCAAATATTATGTAAAGTCTGACATGATTATTGACATCTAGTCCACCCTAGATTGTTTTTGATTGCCTGGGAAGCCTCTATTGGCCATTATTTTCTGCAAAATACAATAAAACCTTTTAGTAGAAATTGGCACATGGACCAGATGCTCAGATATATATACTAGCCAATTTTCTATAACAGTTTTTTTGCTGTCTGTGAGTTTTCTGCAAGGTTGATGGCAGAGTAGTTTTTTTTTTTTCTTTTTGTTTCAGTTTTTGTGGTGATGGATGAATTTGGATGAGGTTCCTGCTAAAAAAAAATCAGATGTGTTATGATCCAAGTAGATATGTAAGCCCCATTTTGATGACATCATTGGCACTCTGGATATAACCCCTGTTGCCAACCTTGTGCCCAAACAATATATAGGCAGGTTCCCACAGCATATTTCCAAACAGGTCTCTAATATTATGGGGGGGTTGCTTACACAGTTACTAGTGTATTATAAAACCTGCATGAAAGAGACATTGAACTTGAAGCTAATTTGAAACTGATAAATGGAAATGCTTGAACTCATTGTCACAATCTATTGAGAGCATAATTTCAAAAGATTCAGAGATCATTATTTATATAAATAACATCAACTGTGTGTATTTTTGTTTTAATATAACATTTTCCAAGCAAAATTGTAAAGGAAAACAGGTCTTTTGAGGGTATGCTCCAGGTCTTAACTGTTGGAATAGGAAGACATTTTTCTGAAAGTTATCCTAATCCACACCGGTTGCCTATTTGGGATTTTTCCACCTTTGTCTGCACCAGCTAATACTGTACCAGCTTTTGGTAAAGACAAATATAAAAGTAAATAAGCCTTTGGCTTCATCTGTATAAAAATCTCTGTTGTGCATGTGTGTGTGTAAGTATACATAATGTATAATGTTCATGCCTGCATGTATACCAGGGCTGTGTGAAACAGCACCATTTCATTTCGACTTCTGTTGCACCATTTTGAAGGGACGGTGTTTTGTTGTTTCATTTCATTTCGAAGCACTGTTTTGTTTTGTTTTGTTGAAACTGTTTCGCTGATTCAGTGAGTTTGGACGTTTCGCCCATAAGCTATAATAGGGAATCATGAAAATGCCTATAACATTGTCATTTCTTGCCTGATTCAGGTGAAAATTGCAGGGATGGTAGCCCCTTCTGAGGGCATGAAGCCTACCAAGCTTCAAGGAGATTAGTACAGGGGTTTCTGTGAAACTGCACCTCAAGGTGCTGACAAGCAAAACTTGTTTCACTTGCTGGCAGTGGCAGCCTCCTGTCATGCTGCACACAGATCTGGGGGCCCATGCCCCCGGGAGGGCAGTGAGGTTATGCCAGACCCCTTCCAGGGGTGTGGGCCTCTGGATCTGCGCTCAGGATGACAGAAGGCTACCTGCACCCAGCGTTGGGAACACTGGTGCTGCTGCTGGCCCCAGGCAGCAGCAGCAGCCTCCTGTAATCTTGGGGGTGGATCTGGGGGCCTGTGCCCCCAGGAGGAGTCTGGCAGTGCTGGGAGGCCAGGTGGAGCTCTGTGGGACTGGTGGAGTCGGTCAGAGTGCAGCTGTGGCTCTCCCCACCTCCCGCTGCTGGACTGCACTCCAAGCAACTCCACTAGCCCCATGGAGCTCAGCCTGGTGGTGGGAGAGCCAGTGGCAGAGCTGCTCAGGGTGCAGCCCCCGCCAGTGGCTCCCCCCCGCCTCCTGCCACTGGGCTGAGCTCCGTGGGGCTGGGGGAAATGGTTGGAGTGGAGCCCAGTGGCAGGAGGCGGGGGGGAGCCAGGGCTGCACTCCGCTGCTGAGCTGAGCTCTGCGGGGCTGGCAGAGCCGGTTGGAGGGCAGCCCTGGCTCTCCCCCGCCTCCTGCCACTGGGCTGAGCTCCGTGGGGCTGGGGGAAATGGTTGGAGTGGAGCCCAGTGGCAGGAGGCGGGGGAGAGCCAGGGCTGCCCTCCAACCGGCTCTGCCAGCCCCGCAGAGCTCAGCTCAGCAGCGGAGTGCAGCCCTGGCTCTCTCCTGCCTCCCACCACTGGGCTGAACTCCGTGGGGCTGGTGGAGCTGGTCAGAGTGCAGCCCGGTGGCAGGAGGCGGGGAAGAGCCAGGGCTGTGCTCCAACGAGCTCAGCCCGGCGGTGGGAGGCAGAGCGCAGCCCTGGCTCCCCCCCACCTCCTGCCACCAGGCTGCTTTGAAACTCAAAACGTTTCGAAACTTTCAAAATGTTTGGAGTGCCCTCATTTTATTTCGAAGCCTTTTGTTTCATTTCAATTTTGCTGTTTTGAGCTTGAAATGTGTTGAAACAACTTCGAAACGAAACACTCATCAAAATTTTGCACAGTCCTAACAGATAACCTTACATCATTAAGTTTGCAAATATCAGAAGTTAGGAAATATCAAAATAAGATTGCCTTTGCAGCTGTAATTCACTCCCTGGTATGTATTTATTAACTAATTACATTCTATAATTAATCTGATCATATACTATTTTATTTCACGGATCCATTCGTCATCAGTGTTAGGGAGAAATTCTGCTCACTTAATGAGCAGTTCTTCAGTATATTGTTTCTTCCTTGTTAAATGCCTTGCCTCAGGCATTATTTACTACATACTCCTCAAGCATTGCTCTAGAGACAGAATTATTTTATCATTCTCTTTTAATGGTGCTCATCATAATGGTATCTGAGGTCCTCACAAAGATTGAATATGTCCTCCATAAATCCCTGTGAAGCAAGGGGTGCTATCCCTATTTTATAGTTAGAGCTGATTCCCAGACACTAAGGTCAAAATCTTTACTAATTTTTGGTGCCTGGATTGTCTGTTGCTTTCTATGATTTTTTTATAGTATGTTTTTAAAGCATGCCCTCCCCCTCCCTTCTGTTATCATCAGTTGCAGCAGTGAGTTCTGAAAACTTCTACAAAACAAACCACTATGTCTCAAGCACCCAGAAAAATGAGGAACATGCCATTAGTGACCCTTTCTAGAATCCTTGCTCTGTATCATATAGAAACTGAGGAAGAAGCAGAGATAGGATCCATTTCTTCAGGACAGCAGTAAGCCACCTTGGCCATTTCACCCAATTTTCCTTTCTTACAATCTCATGCATTGTGCACTCCACATTTTCTAATTTCTGTATCAAAAGGTGAAAATTCTGCAGATCATTTTGAATGTCATTGGGTGGTTTAAAAATAATATAAGAATAGAATTTAAATATTTCTAGCACAGAAGAATTACAGAAGTTGAATCTATAGTTGTTAAGAATGTGCTGGATTTTCTTTGTGGAGGTGCAGAGAATTTAATACATTTTAGTTGCATTTGCATGTCTTTTATATACATATGATCTCAGTCTCTCTAGACTGCAGCAGAAAAGCTTAGTTTATTATTGTGATGCCAGCTAGAAGTTGAAATATGAATTCAACCTCACTTCTTTTTTCAGTTTTAGGAAAACCTTTTTCAGTTTTAGGAAAACAAGAAGCAAGGTAGAAGTAAAGAGGTAGCAATGGGCTTGCATTTTAAACTTATGGAAAAGACGGAGTAGGTAACCCAGTAGTTCATATCCTTGCCAATGCAGAATTGTTATCTACTGCACATTTATTAGTCTTTTGTATAATCTACTAACTGTGCCAAGTGAAAATGGTTTCACTGCTTTCCTTGGCAGATCTTTCCACAGTCTAATAGATTTTTATTGTTTTACTAATATTCAGCCTAAATTTTCCTTAACTTTATTCCATTAGTCTACCATTTTATAAATCTAATTTTATCTAGTTACTGCAGTATTTTATTTTCACCCATGTGAAGCCAAATTATGTGCAAGCTATACAAGGTGGTTAGTTGGTACAGACATCCACAGAACTGGATGACCTCTGGTAAACTGACCCTTTTAACAAATCTCCTAATTTAATATCTGATGAGTTTGTCTAGTGCAGAAAAAATGGCTTCTACAGTTTGATTGTCACTGTGCCTGTTGTCAGTATACTGTATTGTATACCCTAAGTGAAGAATGGTAGTGGCAGTATTCCAAATATCTCTACTCTGTAATCACTAGTAGAAGTTGCTGTTGGTTATGCTGTATTGCTATCCACTATAACTACTTTGAAGAGGTGGTTGTAGCAGCAACACCCTTTCTCTTCTTAAATCCTCTGTTCAGTTTCTGGCTGTCTAATGAAGAAGTAATGCCAAAACTAACTCAGCAGCAGTGTTAGCGTCTATTATTATTCTGCTCATGTAGCCCTCATGCCAAAACCAAGCATAGTTCTTCTTCTACCTCTCCATAGCAGTTTATGCAGCTAATTGGCTAGATGATGTCACTCTCTATTTATAACTTTCTGGGTAGTAAAAGGCACTGATTCCTTGCACCCAGGGTAGATTCCCTCAAGAGCTACCATTTGTGACAGTGCTGTCTTGTATGTATCAGAGTTCAAACAGGAGTTTCCAAACACTTTAGAAGGCTGGTAGATGTTATTGATTGCACCACTGGGTTCTAAGCAGGTAGGCTGGTAGAGAGACACAATGGATGATCAATATCTAGTTAGTTGTTTATTGAAATGTATCTTTAAGGAAAACTGAATGATATGCTACTCTCTAGTAGTGTATATAACTTGGCTATAAAACAGTGCACTCCTATCATTCCTAGTTCGCCAGCCCCTTCAAATGTTATACTCATTTGTATCTTTAGGCTCCAATCCTATAGACTTGCTTCTATGACTAACTTGGTGTACAATGAGTAGTTCCATTGAAGTTGATGGCATTGCGTACAATTCATAAAGTTATTGATGCAAGCAAGACTTGACAGCATTGTGGGTTTGGATTATAAACTCTTGAGGCAAAGACCTGTCTTATAGTATATGTTTATTCAGTTCTTTGTGTAGTGAGGTTTTGATTCTGATTGGGCCTCTGGGTGCTAGTATAATACATACGATTAAACCTGACCAGCAAGTAGTTCATACATATTTATCAGTTTTGCAAAGCCCATTTATATACTTGTTCTCAGTGTTGTTGTTGTTTGTCATTTGCTCATTTGCTATCTCCTTCCCTTTATATTTTGGCTTTCAGTTCTTTGGCTAATACCATTGCCAGAAGCTTGTTGCAACCTTGATTTTTTGTGGCCGTTCTTTTCAGTAAAATGTACACATCCATTAATGCTGGAAAGACTGCAAGAAATCATGAGTAAAATCCGTATCTACATGATAAGCAGAAATGGGCATGAGGATGCATTATCGTTAAAACTATTTTTCATATTTTCTAAAATAGTTTAGATTTCATATCTGCTTACTATAAAGCTTACTTTCTTCAGGAATGAGGAGGATGATACTGAATTGTCTGATTTGAGATGCATGCAGAGCTAAAAGAACTCAAACCTGAGGTGACTGTTCTCATTAATAAGTGAGGTAGGAAAATTCCTTTCAAAAGAGAAACAGATATAGTTTTTCAACCACCTCCTCTCTTGAATTAAGAGAGAGGTTCAATCTTAGTGCAAATATTTGCATTTAACACAGAAGCTTATAATTTTTTTCTGTTTATAAAAGGTATGGAAAAGACAAACTATAAAAGCTGCTACAAAGATTTCACAGGATACTTTGCTAAATTATCTTCAGTAATTTTTTTGAATTGTATTCCAAATCTACTATCTGTTGCAGAAAATGTAAGCAGGATTAAAAAAGAGTGAACTCAGAAACCTCGTTCCTTTCTGGAAAGGCAGATATCCATTAAATTAATTGGAGGGTGGTTTAATTTAAAGATGCAAAGTACATGAAAAGAATCAGAAATCTTTTCTTGATTATCTCAGGCGTAACCAGAATTTGTGATTTTATATAAATATTGTCTAACAAAAAATAAAAGGGTAGAATAAAAAGAATGATAATATCACTTCATCCTGATACCATCATCTTGTTCTCATAACAAAAATGGTGAAGTTTTAATATAGCAGGTTTAACAGAATGGTCCCGTACAGATATTACTTAAACCTTTGCAGCATTCATTTGATGTTGCTTGACTGCCCTCTTCAGGATGCCAATGAATGTTAGCTCATTTCAGCATGAAATACCAAACTCTAAAAATAACTAGGTGAATGTTTATGCTACATACTTCTGTATTTGTAAATGTTGTTTACTTAAGGAAAATAAAATTACTTTTAATTGGTCAGCTAAGGTGAAAGTTTGGTTTTAACTGTGTTTTGTAGTAAGAGTAACTTGAAGGGATGATCATTTTATTTTTTATTTATGTTGTCATGTTTTCCCATTCACAGTGCTTCCATTGGTACACCCTGTGCAGGAAGTAGTATGTGATAGTGTCTAATTCTTTCTTGAGATGGAGAGAGCAGGATTTGCCTCCTGTTTTACATTACAGGTGTTCTGTCTTTACATCTGTGTTGTTTCAGGGCTGTACATTTTGAGCTCTCTACTAATAATGGTTCCCAGAAGTGATATTCTAAACACAAGGAGGAGAAGCAGTGCAAAAGTTAATGTAGCCTCCAGCTGCATTATTTTTCCCTCTGGCTCTTCTTTACAGTTTGGATTGGAAGCAACGTGGTTTTCTAATTATGCTAGGAATGCCTATTCAATATCAATTCTGAAGAAACTATATATCTATCCATGATAGTTTTTATACATTTTTGTAGGAAAAGATGTTGAACAGAGAGATGATAGACAACATTGTCTCTACATTTGTCATTGCCACTATTTCTGTGGTACAGTCGTTTTCAGCCAAGTATTGTCAGACCTCGCTCTGTGCATCTTCTGTAGGGAAAATAATATTGCATTGATAATTCTCTAATATTCTGCTGGTTTGAATATCTACTTCTTTAGGCTTGTTTTTTAATATATATTAAATTGGACTGTATGTGTCCACAAGGGTCTCTTTACATAAATCCATTTGTATTTTTGGCTCAGCATTTTCCAGCATAAACCTGAGGAGTATTCAACTTGTATTTTGTAAAGCTTTTCATATTAAAAACTTTGGAGTCCTTTGGAGTCCTTTTTCTTTAGCAATTTATTGCTGTTTTTGGTGTTAAAATTACTGCAGAATTATGAATGCTTGTAATAGAAAGTGAATAAAAACAAAAATAAAACATAATGGCATGAGAACTGAGAGTGTTTATTAACCTTTTGGTTAATCTACAATTGGCTTAAAATGGTTATAGAATCTTTGCTGGTAATGAATTTTATACAGATGCATATCTGTGTCTTTTTCTCTAACAGGCAAGCTAATGAGGAGTATCAAGTTTTGGCCAATTCATGGCGCTATTCATCTGCCTTTTCTAACAAATTATTCTTCACTATTGTGGATTATGATGAAGGAGCAGATGTTTTTCAACAGGTAAAAAACATAGAATGCTGTATTTTCCAATTTTTGGGGGATGTTATAAAAAAAAAATTACAGTCTCAATAATAATAATAGTAATAATAAAGTTACAGGAGCTTTTATGTATATGTCTTTGCTAGCAGTAACAGCCAACAAAAACAAATTCAAAGGGCCGTTTTTTTCTCTGTAATCTAGCATATTAAACTTTATGTAGATCAAAATAGAACATACATTCAGTCAACTCATTGTTAACATATTAGTTGTCTATATCTTTGGATAGTGTAAAAACAAATGCCTAGGTTATTTTTTTGGAGGTTAGTGAAAATAGTGTTTGCAGTTAAACTTTTCCATATGTTATTTTGAGAAAACCAGCACTTAATAAGTATCACCTTCCATAAATACTTTTAATTAGGTCTAATGCATTTTTTTAATCTTTGTATTTGTTTAACTCTATAGAGAAAAGAGTAGAAATTATTCTAAATTTGCATGCAATTGCTTTTGGAAATAAGGTATAGAATGGGTTAACATCTTGAAGTTTCCTTTGACTTGGCTGCTCAGTTCGACAAACAGTCAAAAAGCCGAGGCTGAATCATTTCAATCTTTGCAGGTTAGACTAAGCTGCATACATTGAACCAATAAGCAAGTTAACAGGCATTCACTTTTGAGTCCAGAAATGCAACCACATACCTGCAGTGAGCCAGGCCAGAAGCCAGGGGCTTGTATTAGAGCATGCGTTCCTGCTTGGCTTGAGCAGGCAGCTTGGGCCAAAGCTAGCCTGCTTACCCTGCAGGGATAGGTGCAAAGAATCCTGGGATGCTGGGGGACTCTGGGTTAACTTGAGTCTGGGTGGGGATCTGGGACAGAAGTTCAGTAAACTGGTTTTAAGCTAAATCAGTTGTCTGATACTGCATCCATCCAGGTTCATCTTAAACCAGTTTCAGCCATTTTGAAAGCAGTGTATGTGCACTGAGCTTCTGTCATGTTGTAGATTTGAACCAGCTTCTGATCACATATGCTGATTTATGTGTAATTTCTGCCCCTAGCCTTCAAGCTGAACTGAGACTGTACTTGCAGTTATCAAAATACTGCATGTTCTTTGCTATGTAGCCTTCTGTTTGGAACTAGAAGATAAATTAATTACATCTGCATGTTCTTTTTAACAGTTTTTACTCCCTCCTTGTAAATTGTGAAATTTTAAATGGTAACAGAAAAAAAAACAACTTAACTGTGTTCAAATAACTGCCTTGTTGGACTGTGTTGCGTACAAATAAACACTTGGTTGTTATTTTTAGTGCAAATGAATCTCATGCATGTTTACCCTATTTCCTTTCACACAAAAAACCTCAAAGTAGTGCCTTTTCCATAGTAATTTATGTAAAGCAGACATGTTTGGTTCAGTGTATTACCACAATAAAAATAAAAAAACAAAACCAAACCAAAAAACGCCCCTGCATCCCCTCCAGTGATCTTGGACATGATTGTGTTTACAGTGAGTTTGTACGTTGTCTTTGAGGATTCCAGACAGTTTTTGTAATTTTCAGAACTAACCAATGATTTCACTTTTTTGCATCAAGTTATCAAAAATTTCTGTAGGAAAAATATATTGTGGCAATAGGAATCTGAAGTAATTATAATAGCATAAGTGATTTTAAGTCTTGACAGCAGCCTATACTATTATAGCTATGTGATTGCAGCTATTGCTGTATGTTGGTCAGATTTGATATAAAAGTATGTCATTTGACTTTAGCTTTCATTGTGTTTGCATAGAATAGATAAATCAATTGTAAATCCCATGAAACTTGACTATAGCTATTTAAAAGTACCTCTGACAGAATTTATATCTTAATATCATGTTCTATTAAATGATTTCACAGCATTCCTCTTAATCCAAATATTCTGAGAATTATATTTCAACAGTAGCTAACTAAAAGGAGGATTTATCTTTTACTTACTAGAAAAGCCTATTTAATAGCTTATTTTAAATGTTATAAATTTAACCAAGTTCTTCATGTTTAAATAATCTATTTCAGTAATATAGTAAATTTATTGTACTGGGGAAAAGCAGTCAAGTCCAAGTAATCAAAATGGTTCTGTACTTTTTCACTTAAGGATTTCAATTAATTTAGATTATATCACCTACAGTATTTTTACATTTAATTTAAAATCACTTTATACACACATACATATACTTATGTATACATTTCGATCCGTTTCTGAAATCCAAAGTTTTTGAGAAATTCCCTATAGGAAAAATATATTACTCTGTTCCAGCCCCGCCCGTTTAAATGAGTAATGTAAATGGCATTCAGTCACCATGTTGCTGAGGATTTTTTTTAAAGAAATGTCCAAGAACTGTTGAATATTTGCTGTTTGCTGTTTCTTCCCCCTCCCCACCTTCCACCAGTATTGAAGACCATGATCCTCTGCAGTTCTTCATGTGTGATGAACACTGTGCATCATGAATAGTCCCATTCACGTCAACACATGTACATTTGTGTTTGCTTTATTCAACATCTTTTTAAAAGAACGTGACTTTGCTAAATATTTGACAGCACAAGTCTTGAAGCTTACAGTAGGGTTTATTGAATTGTCTTATGAAGCCTGAGTGAAGAAATGGGAAGGAATACTAGTGCCTAGCACTTTTTCACTAATAGATAACATATTGAACTTTAAGAAAAAGTAACTTAGAGCTCTGGAGAGTGACTTAACAGCATCTTGCCTATGTATGTTGCATGATACAAAGAAGCTAAAGCAAGTTTTTTATGTAATATTTTGTTCTATTTTCTCTGTTTTTTTTATAGCTCAACATGAACTCTGCTCCAACATTCATGCATTTTCCTCCAAAAGGTAAACCCAAGAGAGCTGACACCTTCGACCTGCAGAGAATCGGATTTGCAGCAGAGCAGCTAGCTAAGTGGATAGCTGACAGAACGGATGTTCATGTAAGTCACTTGACAAAGTTAAAAGACAGATCTAAATTTATCTTTGTATTTTGTGATGAGCTCTTTTTCCCGTAATACTATTTTTCCTCGCATGAAATCTATACGGTAATAAAACAATAAATAATGTGATAGTTGGAACTTCTAGTTTTAATGCTGTGTTTCATTCTGACTTTCGTGTTTATATTCCTATCCTGTCTTATTCTAGAAGAAAATGAATAATGATATTGTGACAGTTACCATAATTGAAAAAATAGAGTGCATGTTTATAATGCTAATTACAAAAGTGTTAGGTTTAAAGGTGTGTATTAATGCTAAACAAGAGCACTGACCTAACAATATGCAAATATTTTGAAGAAACCTGATTTTTTTCTAGCCTTTTATATAGTTCAAAATTTTTAAAGATGAAATGTAAACCTTTCTAAAATTCCATCCAATGGCGGATTTTTAAGGATCCCTTTCACATGCAAAAGATCCCTTTCAGATATTAACATCAAATCTTATGATGTGTAAAAGGCATTAACAATATTCTCTTTCATAGATCGTTTTTATATGAGGACATCCTTAACATAAAGAATACTATGTATTGTGTCCTGTAAAAACAATTTTTAACACTGTCTTTGTATGTGTAATCTTGCATATTATATTTCTCATGGTTCCTTGTCTGTCTGTCTGTTTCTCTCTTAAATCCTGCAGATTAGGGTATTCAGGCCTCCGAATTATTCAGGTACTATTGCACTGGCTCTTTTAGTGTCGCTTGTTGGTGGTTTGCTGTATTTGCGAAGAAATAATTTGGAGTTCATCTACAACAAGACTGGTTGGGCAATGGCAGCACTGGTATGCTAATGTTTAATAGACACATTTTTGCCAGTTCTATAACGTTTTACCAGTTTTACTTTTGTTATATGCAGCCAGGTATAAATGCCATGTGCACAGTAAATTAAAAAGTATTGTATTAATAAGCTGGTTAGGATATGACAATATGGAACATAAATTCATAACACAGACAGCTGGGCCAAGTCTCATAGATGGTAACTATTGCTAGTTGGTAGGTGCGTTTGTTGAATATTTGCAAATATAATAGTTTATCAGAATTAGCTCCAATGTTGTTGTTGGGATGCATTTTAATGAAAAAATATACACAAGTTTAAAGAGTTCATTACTGCTATTGTATTGTATAGAACAGATGATATGGTAGGACCAATTTTATGTAAGTGCTGATAAATTTACAAATTATTTGGTCAACTTAGAAGTTGGTTGATATGAGATGTTGTGGGGTTTTTTTTTTCTTACAATCAAGAAAGTTTAAGGAGTAAGAGAAACTTTTTTTCTCATTTAAAAAAAATTATGCAGAAGAAGTAGTTTTAATTAATTATTGAAGACAGGAATGAAATTGTATAAAAATGCCGGAGAAAATTTAAAAGTAAGGACATCTTCAATATGAAAAGAGGATAAACATATTCCATTAACAAGACCTTAAGAAGGATTATTCAAGGAGAAAAGTGAAACATAACGAAGTGGTTTAGGAGGCAAGTAATCTTATGAAGGAAACTAGCAAAAAAAGCACGCTTATTTTATTATGGAAAATGCATTATATTATTTGTGATTTGTTTTACTCCAGAGTTAACGGCAGAAATGGAAAGAGAATCTACAGGAAAAAATCTCTTCCCATTTGAAGCTAATAGTAAAACTCCCATTGAATTTTTTATTGCCAAAAATTTCACCTTTGCTTATCCTGTTGTTATCCTTTAATTTCCTATTGTGGTAATTTTGTAACAAGGTATTATAGTATCAAATACAAGGAGTTCAAGAGGGTTTGGCAGGATCAGGGGGGCTATTGGGGTTTCCAGTAGTAAATTAGGTTGCTTCTGAGCTACAGTGAACTAAGATTAAGTTGGCCAATTTTAGACCAATCTAACCTTCCTGAACTACTGTATAGTTTGCATGTAGATCCCTAGTTAGGTGGATCTAAGTGTTAGGTCTGCATGTGGGTGAATTAGGTTAGATTGGGTGGCCATTTCTAATTCCATCTAGCCTCCCCCTAACTTCTCCGAACATCTGTATGGAATGTTTAACCAACCAGGTTAACAATAGCATCTGAAATACCTCTGAAATTGTATCCAAGGAAAGTCACAGATATTCCTAATATGTTAAAGGTGACCGATATTGTTGAGATAATTATTCTTTTCCTTCTTTCTTATCATATCTAAATTACTTATCACCATGTTGTGTTTTATCAAACCAAAATCCACTTCATGTAGAGGTATTCTAGCAATCCATAAATATGCATAGGATCTTCTGACTTTACAAAATCTCTGCTTGGTTTTCCTGAGGTAAGACCTTAGGATGCTTGAAAAAGCACTCGATATGGTATGTGGAAAAAAAAAAAAAAAAGCCTAGCATATTTAGGGACTAGATAAAAAAAATACTAATGATATGCATTCATCCTAAAGTACAAAATAGGTATACATTTTGGTGTATTTTATTGATACTTTATAAATATTAAAAAAAAAACCCTACTTTCTTATGAAAGGCCATAAAAAGGAACAAAGTTAGAGGCAACCAGCAGTGTATGGTTAAATGGTTTAATCATGCATATATTCTCCCATACATAAGTGTTGAGACTTTTATGTGAGAAACAGCCTGTTAGTAAATATATTTTTAAATGGTCCATGTCATGAATACTTTTCTTTTTAAGGACACTTAAAAGCAAATTACTTTGGGGCACTTGGGCAAAAGATACAGTATCTAGAGATGGCTTGCATTTGAAATAGGAAAATTGCCAGTTTTGCCTGCTCCCATTGGCAGCCCTTTATGAAGGTGAAGCAGTGCTGAGGAGGAAATTAAATTATTTTCAAACATTTTTTCACAATCTTCCAACAGTCTTCTCCTGATTTGAGCTGCACGTGTGCAGGTCTCTATCTGCATAGTGGTGTTGGAATGATGGTGCAGCCATGATGGTCCAAGAAATAAGGGTACCTTGTACCTAAAAGTTTGTCTAAAATCTCTCTCAGTTCTATAGTTAGTCCAGTAAAACATATCACCTAAAAATATCTTTGTTTTTTATATGTGCATAGATTGTTGCTGGATTTATAGACTTCATTTTGCTAAATATTTTCTCCCCATTTGCTCCTAATTCAGTGGTATCTTCAAGAAGAGTGTTGCTGGTAGGTGTTGTAGAGCTTAGGCCCCCTTGTGACAGGTGTCTTGTCCCCAGCAACATCAGGGTGGGATCCCAATTTAGCACCACTTATGTGATCTGAGTGCTGCTCCTTCTCACCTGCCATGCCTTAGCTCTTTCTCTCTGGAGACGGTTCGTGGTAGGGGGTCCATGGGATCTCGTACCTGGGTTTCTTCGTGGGTCTTCAACCTTCCCTTTACCTCTCTGTGAAGGAGTGAGAGAGGGAAAACAAAAGCCCTGAGGTGCCTCATGTGCTGGACAAGGGAGGTCGGGAGAAGAAAAGCAGCTGGCAGAGACGAACGGAAAGTGAAAGCAAGCAGCACTTACAGCATGGATGACCGGTGGGGCTGCAGCTGGAGACTGGAAGAGAAGAGGAGCAATCACTACACTTCCAGAGCAGCATCTTGCTCCAGATTGGAGGAAGGAAACTGCTCAGTGGTATTTCCAGTCCTGGAGAGGGGCAGAAGTGGGTTGATTCCTTGCGAGCCGGAGAGAGAGGAGCGTCTGAGCATCCTGGCAGGCAAATGTTGCTAACCCTGCCGGAGAAATGCTGTGGGTGTCACCCAGAGAAGGAAGCAGGCGGAGGTCTGCCCACACAAGACTTCTGATAATCCCTGGAGTGCAGTGACATTGAGGATCTGGGAGAGAGGCCTGAAGAATTGCTGTTTTCAGGTTAGAGCCTCGCTGCACTTGGGAGAAATCCCACTGGGACAGTGAATGTTCACAAGTAAGCCGGGGCAGGCCTGTGCAGAGCAGTGACTGGATTAACTGGGTTTTTCTGTATTGCGATTTGGACATGAGAGCCTGACCCCAAGTGAAGGGGACATTGACTGATTGTGACAAAGAGACTGAGAGCAGTTGGGTTTTGCTTTCTTTTTCATATTTGGGTACAGGCCCGGGCCAGCCCCTGGAAGGTTGTGCGCCTAACTAAAGCCGATGGTTACCCTGATGGCTGAGGGCAGAACAGTAGACCAAAAGGCAGCATTAAGATCTGGCTGCAGAAAACTACGAGTGCCATCTGGAGAGCCTAGGGTGGCGTAAAGGGGAGATTTGGAGCCCCACAGAAGAAAACAAGGATTGAGACCTGGTAGGATCACCTTGGGCATTGCCTCTTAGCAAGATAATATCATCAAAGTCGTGGCAGGAGAGAAACATAAGACCAGCTTCCTGGCAGACCAGGTGATCTGAAGTCGAGGTCCACCCTATCACCGCCT
>NW_005841957.1:542309-561508 GCF_000455745.1 Alligator sinensis | reverse complement strand
AACTCAGGGCACTGGCAGCAAGCCCTACGACACCTACAGTCGTCACACTCATCCTTACCACATCCATGGCTGAGATGGCCCTTCATCTCTGGAGGTCTCACTTATAATGTTACCAAATCTGCCCATTACTCCCATTACTTTGGAGTGTGCTCATTTATTAGGGATAGTTTCTAGGGTCTTGGTGATTCTGTCAATGTGCTGCTTGTGTTACTATACGGAGCTGTATTTCTCCCTTCTGCAAGCCCTCACCCCCAGTGGAGCTATCTTGCAGGACTCAATCTCAATGGGCTGGGTTCCTCCAGTCACCAAATCAGTCATACACACAAACACACACAAATTAACGTGACACGCCTGACCTGGCCGGGCTGATCAGCATGGACAGGCTGACACCCTCATATGCCAAGAATCAGTTCATAAGAGCAACAATAAAATGCAGTCAGACACAAGCACACAGGTAAACAGAATCCCTCTGAATCCGGCTGGGTGTCCAGCTGACACCCTCATGGGCCAGCATTCAGTTCATAAGGGCACGTCTGAGTCAAACTGGGTCAATCAGCCTGTACAAGCTGATCCCCTTATGTGTTTCAAACTCAGCACGTCCCAATCTTTGGCCTCTTGATGAGCAGACCCCACAATAATTTGGGCTTCACAGGGATCTTTAGCATAGGTAAAAGAAGCGTTGCTGCAGAGCACGGGAGGAAAGAGAAGCAGAGAAGGAAAAATATACCCAATTACTACCAGTTTGACTATAAAAGTTATTTATTGCTAAGCATATGAAATATATAATAGTACTAGTAGTAATAGACATGCAAAAGAAAAACAAACACCAACAATGACAATACTACCCTGGTTTCACTAAGTATTTGGGGAAACTTAGCTCAAGCTTAACTGATACAGTTCAGGTTCAGAAGTTTATGCCTAGAAAGAAGACAGAGAACGCTGGGATCTCACCTAGTCCACGGTACTCAGGCTGCAAAGCTGACAGGCACAGTCTGTAGCACAGTCCTTGAAGGGAGAGATGATCTGTTCTTCCAGCGTCCCAAGAACGACAGGGGATGGTGTCAGCACAGGGGTTTTCTTCTTCTCCTTCTTTCCTCCTGCTTCTACTTCTTTTCCTTCCTTTTCCTCTTCTTCTTCTCTCCCTCTAGCAGCACACACACTTACAGATTTTTATACCCTCAGTTCAGCTGCTCCGTAGCACCCTCAGTAGTGTAAATCATTGTCTTTTCTATTGACAAGGGGTTATCTGGTTTGGACCATCTCAGGAAACTGATTGATAATCAGGAAACACTTAAGATTAGGGAGTAACCCAAATACTTGGGAGCCAGCTTGAAATTCCTATGGGTGGCAGATATACTGATGGGATATCTCATGGTTTCTTCAGGAACAATAGATAGCTTGCAGCATCAGGATTTTGGATTTTTACTTGTTGTGCACAAGCCTCAGCTTAGCATGACTTTTCCAGATCTTACTATAGTCTTTTAACAGACTTAAGACAATTATTGGGGTGCTCATAACCTTTTGTGGAGAGGACTCCCACCAGTCGTCTCGGGAAAGATATGACAACACCTGGGATTAGGGCTCCAGCAGGCTGGATGCTGTGATGAACCCTTAACCATTGTTCAAATGTTGCCCATACCCCCTCTGACTCGGTCTCTTGCCTCAGCATTCCCTAACCCGGCAACCGAGTTTTAGTCAATCAAGTTTAAATAGGCCTCCCATAGTGGGACCGGGGAATGTACGGTCCGAGATGCCTATTAAACTTAGAGCTGTGTGTGTGTGTCTGGGGGGGGAAAAGTCCTTAGCAAATCCAGATTAGAACTGGTCTGATAAATGCTGAGCTGGGTGTGTGTGAACATGGGTTGATTAACATTGGAAGCACAGATTCCCCATCATGCAGCGCTCTCCTGCTTCTCTGGTCCCAGAATTCACTGCAGTCTCTGCTTCAGGCTTTCTGTTTTTCATCTCTCATGTAAATGAGACCTAGGGCAGTTGATTCACTCGTCACCCTTATCTGGTGAGGGTCTTAGGTGCGTCTCTCACTGCATCTTAATCAGTTTCGTTTAGGTAGAGGAGGGGAGGGAGGGGGGGGTGAGTCCTTTGTGAGTCAGACAGACTGCATCCTGTACCAGGGTTCCCCAAGAATACAGAGCTGAGACGTAACAATAAGTGATGTCTTCTTACCTGTAGCATCCCGCTTCTTGAGGGTGCCAACCTCCTGTCTGCAAATTCTTTACAGGACATCCTTTGACCATGGACCCAGGGCTTTGCAATGAAAGTCACCTCAATCTTGAGGTAACCTGGAACTTAAGGATAATGCCAATGGCGACAGAAAAGGAACTTAAGGATAACAACAATGGAACAGAAAATAATCAGCATTCACTTATGAGGCCCTGTGTCTCATCTCCCAGGCCCCACAGATAGCCCGGCTGGGGCTTTTCACTCTCCCTGCTCAAGGGTTGCCTGCTGGGCCAGCAGCTCCCCGCTGTGCCCTTGGTTGTTGTCTTGTGAGATACTTTTCTGGGTCGCTGCCCCTTCCCACCTCATCCTTGTCTGACCTGAGGCTGGGTTGTCCAGTCCACTCCCGGTGCTGCCCTCATCGCCGGCCTTGGCCGTTCCACATGGCTCTCCCTCCTGAGTTGGCCTCAGGCTGCCATAGCCCTGCACTGTCGTCTCTCTTGCTGCCTGGTGCAACCCCCAGCTTCTTTCCCTCTTTGCAGGTCCCCGGTAGGTTTTGTGTTGCTGCAGCATTTGGCCTGGTCCTCTTGGCCCCTGCACCGCATGCCTCCCTTTTACCGTGTTCTGTGGTGGGGCTTCTGCCGCCTCCTGCGGCTCCATGGTGTGCTGCTCAGGTTTCTTCACTGCACCCGCGGCCTTGCCAGACCTACCTCCTGGAGCATCTCCTAGGCATGCCACTGCTCCCCAGTGCCATGCTCTGCAGCACTCCCCGGGCTTCTCCTGGGGGCATGCCCTGGCATCTCCCCACTGGCATTCTCTTTCTCTCCTGCATGCCCTGCAACTGTGTTTCCAGCTGCCATTTGAATGGCCTGTGCCTCTATCTGGCCACTCCCCCTTTTGCCACTGATTTCCAGGCTCAGGCAGCTCCGAAACTGCTCTGTCTCAGTTTGCTGTCTCGGTGTCTTGCCGCAGCTTCTGCCTATCACTTCCCCTGCGGTGAGTAATGGAGTGAGTCGGGGGTGAGGGGCTCTCTCTTCCCCTCTCACATATCCCTCCCTCGTGACACCACAGTGCAATCTTCTCTTATTACCTGGTGCTGGTGGTGATGTCTCCCCCTGGTGACATCACCTCCCCTGAATGGCAGTGAGATAGAAAGTCAGCAACTACATTGCTTTTCCCTGGTTTGTACTCCATTGAGATCTGAAATGGCTGTAACACCACGGCCCAGCATGTGATTTGTGTATTGTCCGTTTTGGCTGACTGGAGCCATTTCAAAGGGGCATGGTCCGTTATAACCATGAGCTCTCGGCCAAGCAAATAATAACAGAAATACAGAAGTTGATACATAGCTGCGAAGTTCCATCAGCCTTCGGGAACATCACTATTGGGCTGCACCAGGGGCTCCAGGGTTCCCTAATAATCCGTTGCTCCAGAATTTTCTTTATCTCTTCCTTTACCATTGGATACTGATGGTAGGGTATCTGTCGCCATCTTTGTCTTACTATAGGCCCTTTGAGCATCACAATCATATGTATTGTGCCTTGGGCTTTACCGGCTATCTCACTGAACACATTGGCAAAGTCCTGAACTAGCCTGGCCAGCTGCCTCCGCTGCTCGGCAGTAAGATCTTGGCCTATGGGAACTTCCCCCCTCACTTCCCAGCTCCCTTTCAGGTCCACCAATGCCCCCCCCCTCCCCCTGCCAACTCTTCCTGCTCCAGCAGTGGCATAGCCAGGAGTCCCTCTGACTCTTGCCACAGCTTTAACAAATTAGCATGTTATATCTGTTTTTCTCACCTATGTCTAGGGTGCAGTACCTCGTACTTGACCAGGCCAATCAGGCAGACAATCTGGAAAGGCCCCTGCCAGCATGTCAGGAACTTACTTGTGGAGCTGGGCAGCAGGACCAACACCCTCTGTCCCACCTGCAACTTGCATTCCCCTACATTCTTATCATACTGCTGTTTTTGCCTCTTATGTGCCTCTCTCAAGTTATCTCTGGCCACCTGGTTAGCTTTCTGCAATCTATCTCTCAGTGTTTGCACATACTGGGATGGAGTAGCCCCCTCACCCTCTGCTCCTTCCTATCCTTCTCGCACAGCATCCAACAAGCTTCACGGGGATGGCATTTTTGGTTTCATGTCACTTTCCTAATTGAGTTAGTATCACTTTTATAATGGTGTTTTGGGATTTTCAGTTGTGTAGTAGAGCAGGATTTGGACTAACATCTATCCTTTCTTAATCATTTGAAAAGTACTATAATTGTATGATAACAGTAGGAGGAAGTACATGTGCTTTATTCTCTTAATAATATATAGTTCTTACAGATCCTGCCCCAATGAGAATAGATATTGAGTAGAGTCTATTTCCCAAAACTCTTAATTAGATTTTACTTTGATTTGAAAAATCATAACTGTATATACTATTTCATATTCAGCACTTATTTCATATATCTTTTTGCTTTAAATGAAAAGGAAGAAAAATCTCCACATATAAACATATATTTTACTTAACTATTTTTGTCAGAAAAAGAGGCAGGAGTTAATTTAGAAGTGATAACTAGTACATGGCATAAAATAAAATATGACTAGTGTCCATAAAAATGTTCTTTTTTGAGTGATTATCTACATATTTCTCCACTGTTAATATCTGGGTATCTTGCACACTTGAATTAGACACCTCTGTTAGCAGAACTATAACATACGCACTCTATGTCCTTATGCCAATTATACAAATGGTGCGGTTGCACTGGCACCCTCCCTGTTCTATCTTCTCATGCATAGTGGGACCTGAAGCAAAAATACACTTCGCTGAGAGAAATTAGTCTAAGTAATGACTTTCTCTCCTAGTTAACTACTTAACATAAAGCATATTGAAACTATTCCCCCCACTGCTGTTCTTAATGAATAGAACTATTTTTTTCTAAAATCTTTTTTTTTTTTTAACAGGTCCTCTTGAGTTAGTTACTTGTGATCATGCAGAAGGCTCCAGGCTTCAACCACTGTTATTATGCAGAGCTGTTGTGCCTACTGATTTGTAGAAGGTCAAGCGGCATGTTTTGTTTGAGTAATGGACATATGGGTTAGAGACAGAAGTTTAAGTTTAAGTGATCAGAAGCTGGTTTAAGCCTGTAACAGAACAGAAGTCCAGCTGACATAAACCAGTTTCAAATGGCCAAAACTGGTTTAAGATAAATCTGATTGAATGTAGTATCAGACTTAATTCCTTGACTGACATCAAACCGGTTTATGGAACTTCTGTCCTAGACCCCTTCCTGGTTTAAGTTAAATCCAAGTCCCCAAGTCCAAGTCCCTACCATCCCAGCATGTTTTTCAGCCCTGTGCTGGGCTGGGCTGTGATGTCTGTTCCAGAGAGCAGGGTTGGCCTGGCGCCTCTCCTCCCTAGCCGGAGCACTATCACTGCTCCAGCTGGCTGAGAAAGGGGTGGGGGACTGCAGCTGGGATCTGTCTGGCAGAGGCACAGCAGTATCTGCCAGGCTTCCCTCTTTTCCCACCTCCAGTCTTCGCGGCTCATTGCTTAAGCAGGGATTCCCTGCTTAAGCAATTCCCCACCCCCTTTCCTTTCCCACTTGCAGGGGCTCCAAATGGGATCCCCTTTTGCCTCAGGCTAGGGGCATCTAGCCATGACCCCCTTCTGCCCCCCCTGCTAACTAATGAGAGATGTTGCCAATTTCACTGTAACAGAGGTAGACAGAACAGTGTCTACTTTGGGCATCCTGGTACTTATCAGCAGGTCACCTGGGAATGTCTGTCAGCCAGCCAGGGCTGCAGCTCTCACCCTTCTTCCTTGGCTTCTTTAGGTTTCTGGCTCTCCTGCTTTCTCTCGCTGCCTTTGCCACCCTCCCCACGCTTCCACTGCCACGTACCAGATATCCAGACCTTTGTTGAGCACTTTACTTAATCCCCATGATTGCTGTGATTATTGCTGGTAGCAGTGTGCGTGCATCTGGGATCTCTGTTTAGCTTTTTCATTTCTTAAACAGGATAAGGCTAGCATCAAGGCAGCTCTGTTTTCCAGCTGCATTCCAGCTGCTGATAGAGAGTGTGTGTGAATGGGGAGCATCATGGTTGAGCAAGAAGCCAGTGGCTTGCAAATGCCTGCAACCTGCAGGTAGGAAGAGCTTGAACTAACAAGGGAGACACTTTTGTTTTTGTTTGTAGGGCTTGATGGGCTGATAAGCTTTATGTTCTGATAAGCTCCTTCCTGGCTTGCTTCAAAGCCATCTGAGTGCAGGCATCTCCCACCCTGAAATGCTTATATCAAATGAATCCTACCCTGAAAACCTTATATCAAATGAAGTTTCACTGTGCAGCAAAGGGTCTGGCAACAGTCCCTGCCCCTTGAGCAGTGAGGGAGGGAAGAGTGGGGAGAGATCTGGCAAGGGTTGCTTCCCCCTCCCCCATCTAGGCACACCCTGGCTAGGGACTGTACAGGCCAGGATGGGGGTTTAAACCCAGCCCTAATCATAGCAGCCTGCCATGGCCTGGCCATGCCCCTGCCTCCCCCCCTGCCTCTCAGCTCAGGAGTGTAGAAGGGAAGGGAGGGCTTGTTCTAGTGCCCCTGGGTTCTGGCCTGAGCCAATGCAGGTATGTGCTTGCATTTCCTGAATCAAAAATGAATGTCTATCCACTTGTAAATCAGTTAATTTATGCAGGTTAGACTAGCCAGCACAGATTGAATCAATTCAGGCTTGGGCTTTTTGAATATCTGTACTTAATCGTGACGGACAAGGGTTCAGACCTCAAATTCTTTCTGTCTTGTACAAGGAAATCAATTAAAACAAGCATTGTGCCCATACTTTGGCTCTGGCAAGTGTAATAAAAATTCTAGTGTTGGACAGACCGGTTGTATTCATATTCCCTTAAAAATTTGCCTTACAAATACCACATGTCTTCTGGCACTGGATTATGAAAATAGTACAACGAGTTATAGACAACAGAACATTTAAAGATAACACTTTTGACTGGTACCAAGGTGATTGTTGTCAAGACCAACATTTTGGCCGTATAGATATTGTTCAATCCTGTCAACACTTAACCAGCCTCAGGCAAACTGTACATGTCCTCAGTGTCCGTTTTAACACCAATTAAATGTCTACCTGTTATTCCACCACACCAGTGTTTCTCAAACAAGGTGCTGCAACACCTTGAGATCAACTTGATTTCACTCGGGACCTAAATTTCCAGAATCACCTGTTTCAACTACAAAAAAACAAAAAGCTACACCTCAATAACTGATGCATTTATTCCATATAGTCACACAAGAAAGCAATCTCTTTTAATGAGCTGAAACTCAAAAAGGAATTTAATAAGTGGAAACTTGTACTAGGGAAGAGTATATAAGAGTATCATACAGGCATGTGGGGGGAGAAAATTAGGAAGGCCAAGGCACAATTTGAGTTAGAGCTGGTAAGGGACATGAAAGATAATAAAAAGGCATTCTACAAGTATGTCAAAAGTAAGAGAGAGACCAGAGAAACCATGGGTCCCTTACGGAATGCAGAAGGTGGTCTAGTTGTAGATGATGAGGAGAAGGCTAAAATATTTAATGCCTTTTTACTTCAGTCTTCAGAAATAGTAGTATCTACCAGGTGATAAGTGCAGTTGGCAGTGAAGATAGGAAAGGAGACAAACAGCCTAGAGTAATAGAACAGGCTAGGAGTTACTTAGAGAAGCTGAACGCTTTCAGGGTAGCAGGTCTTGAAATACCCTAGGGTAGTAAAGGAATTGTTCACAGTAATTTGGGAGCCATTAGTTATTTTCTTTGAGAACTCATGGAGGTGCAGAGCAGCAAAATCATTAGGGGCCTAGAAAGCAAGGTTTATTAAGAGAGGCTGAAACAGTCAGGGTTATTTAGTCTGAAGAAGAGAAAACTAAGGGGAGATTTAATACCAGTCCCCAGGTTCCCGAAATTCCCAACGAGCAATTTTATAGAGAGGATGGAGATGAGCTTTTCTCTGTCGTCCTCTGGGAAACAACTAGGAGGAACTTTCTGACAACGAGGATGCTCAAGCTTTGAAACAAGCTACCTAGAGAAGGTTGGAATCTCTACCTCAAGATATCTTGAAGAGCTGGTTAGACCAGCACTTGACTAGGGTGTATTAGTCAGGGATCCTCTTGTCTTAAGCCGGGGGCTGGATTAGATAACTACTTCTCTGTGATTCTAAGAGGAGAAAATGTTAGAAAAAGCACCAGTTCCATATCTTATCCTCCCCTCTGGATAGGGCAGCTCCCCAGAATCAATGTCTCCCATTTCTGAGCACTTGAATACATTCAAAGAACTTATCAGGAAGTTTGCCTCAATCAGTAGTAAAAGAAAAAAAATGTTGAATTGATGTGGGAATTTTTCACAAACTCTTATGCATTTTCTGAATATCACCTCTTTGAGGATCTGGTTGATACTAACTTCCCTAATTGCTAATAAAAATAAAAATCTTACTGGGACTATTCCTAAGGATTTGAATATCATCTTTACACATTCTCTCCCTTTCTCTTGTTATGGCTACTGTGAATGAGTGTTCAAAACATCAGAATAGAAAAAGAAACTGGATACAGTTAAATGAAAATAATATTAATCAGTTTACAGAAGTAAATTTCAAATAGCAAGGTATACTTTCCACATATTCATTATTATTTTTAATTTAACATCAAAACTAGCAGATAATTTGCCTGATGAATGCATAGAAGGGGAAGGACATCACAGATCCACGCTGCTGCCTGGCTCTGGACTCATACTGCTGCATCCCAAACAAGGCCCCACAGATCCAGCCTGGGAAGAGCTTCTGTGATCTGGATCTGGGCTGGGGTCTGGGGTGAGTTTGATACCCCTATTCTAGAGCCTTTCCCCACTTTTGGATCCCCCTTCCTACTGTCTCTCAACAACCTTTACAATAGCAGGACATTAGCTGCTCTGGTCCTCCTGCCTTACCTGTGGGATGTTAGAGTGTTATGGCGTGTGTTGTGTTGGAGTTGACTGTATAGTTTGGCTAAGCAGTTAAACAGTGGATTTGTATAGAATGTCTTGGACAGAAATGATCCTGCCTCAGGCAGGGAATTGGTCTAGATGACCAAGGTCCCTACTTCTCTATGACTCTGATCCATAACTTTAAGCTTTGGTAACCGATCCACTTTACACGATATTCTACGAGGGCAGCATCTCTTTGTGACAACATGTAAAATGTATGCCCACTTAAATCAGGTTGTCTACTGATTCTCTTTCCCAAGCCTCACTTACGAAGAGAAAAGGAACAGGTAATTTCCTTAATTACAGAACCCTATTCTTTTATACTGAAAACAAAACAATTAAGAGCCTTTCTGAGGGGTTTTGGGTTGTAGTTGTGTTGGTCTAAGGGCATAGGCAGGCAAGGTGATTTGGGTAGATGTGATTTTTTTGGTATCATAGGTTGGTCTAATAAAAGATACTTTCTGAAACATTTTTTTTTCAGTGCATAGTGAAAGAAAAATGGTAGAACTTCAGTGACTTTTGAGATGGGTGACATTTTGAATAAGGAATTGTTACTTTCTAGTCAGCTAACCTTTGCTGAAGAATAACCTCATTTGAGTGGACTGTTTGCTACTTCAGCAGCCTTTTGAACAAAGTTCCCATTACAAATATACATAATGCCCTCACATGGTCTCACATACATTTTCAAATTATCATGCTTGTAGGCTAGGCTTCTTGGCTTAACGTGGATTTCGGCATAACAATAATCTACTTGATATTTTGGTAGATTTGAAAGTCTTACTACTCCTGAGTCCTACCAAAACCAACTGCTTGAAGCTACAATGAAATGTGCATGTGCAAAATAACTCCAAGGATGACACAGTTACTTTACAGTAACTGTTCTTAGAATTGTAAAATACCTCTCATTTCATTGGTCCCCACATCTTTGGGGTGGTCATCATCAATTTACTACTTTAAAGAAATGGAAGCAATTAGGACAACCAGTCCTCTTTTATGCCCTTAGCTGATAGCACCGAGACACATGGTGCATGATGTACCATGATGGTGTAGCTAGCAAAAGTTTCTGATTCAAGTGCCCTGGGTAGTTTTACTTACTCTTATAATGCTGTGTACGTGAGCACATCTTGAAAAATAAGTTACTATATGTAACTATCTTCTTTGGCACACAGTTGTATACCTTCTCCCTTCCTGATACCACTTGAGTGGATAACTATTGTATATAACTTGAATAAAGCCATTGCAGCCATATAGCTTTTGTAAGTTTCTGGAACCACAGAGGCAAATTTAAGTTGGATAGAACCAAAAACAAATCCTAGAAAATAATGCAAGAAATGATGCATGAGTCGCATCTTAATTTAAGTTATTTTTGGTTTAAAATAGATACAAACATGTTTAACACTTTATATTAGCAAAGATTAATTTATAGTTCTTGTTATGTTGTTCATAAATATACAATATTTTGAGTTTATTCTTAACTTGTTGAGGGACTCGACGAAGATGATTTTCAACATATATTGTTGAGCCCCAGCTCAAGTCTGGGATTGTGCCCGGTATGCAAAGGCCAATAAAGATACCAGGGGAGAAAGTACAAAGAAAGTTTATTGCTAGCAATAAAAGGTGTGAGCGGAATAATTTCACGTAACAAGCACACCAGATTACTATTTCTAAGCATCTTTTATACAGGAGTTTTTGAGCCTTCATAAGCATCCTTGTTTGCTGATTGGTTATAAAGGAGTGACGCAAGGAGTTCTTTACTGAGCATGTCTCTATACCTGTGTTTTAGCCATGTATCTCATTTACATACATGTATGTTTCATTAGCATACTTTTTCCCCACCTAGGGGCGTGATTTTTAGTATTTTAATGAGCCCTATAACCCAGTACTCTGTTTCTTATTTTGTTTTCAAGCCCCCTTTATCTAAGACTGTCTCCTCCTTATTGCAGATGGGCATTCGTCACATAACATTCTCTTCTGCTTCGTCTTTGAATAGTGGTTTCTCGGTCACTCCTTACAATATGACCTCATGAAGATTCATTTCAGGATCCATGCTAAATGGCCTTTCAAGCCTCTGGCAACTACTTAAGCAAACCTATAGATCAGCAGTGCTCAAACTTTTGGCTCTGCGGGCCAAATGACTGGAGTGGGCTTCCTCCTAGCCCTGTGTGCTTGGTTTGGGCACTGGGGCCTGGTATTGGGCCCTGGCATCTTATGCCAGCCCTGCACAGCAGTATCAGGTGCCTGATTTAGCATGCAGGGCCTGAGTCTGGAAATTTGGTAGCAGGGGAGTGCTGCCACCAGTCTTCTGCCACCAAATTTCCAGTCCTGTGGGGAGCCCTATGGGCCAAATGACATGGCCTTAGGGACCGGATCTGGATTTCAAGATGGGGGGGATTAAGAAGCCTTTTTGTAGATAGTAACTGTTCATTAAACTTTACCTAGGCCTCTTGACAAAGTGACATATTCAAACAAAAGTATGTAGTAGAGCCCCAGAAATATGGGACATGGCCAGGAATAGTCAATAAGCTCTCCCCATATACCCTAGTGGCCTGCTCCTATCATTCATATTTCTGTCAAAAACTAAGCCAAATCAACCTACATGCTTTTTAGGGCCTTTGTGATCTGCAAGTTGGCTCTTAAGTTTCCCTGTTTTTAGAGGTGTTATAGAGCAGAAAATGACAGAGGTTATGGCAAGAAACTCTTTCTTTTAAGAAACTGTCATGGGGGGAATAAGCCTAAGAAAGGGGCTGTAACTGTCAGACAGTGAATGCTTCAAAGATGCACATGCTGTGAATCCAGTAAGTTTCCTAAAGCACCGTGTCAGATCTTGGGGTGCTTTGAGGCAGAAGCATTCCCAGCTGCAGGCTTCGTGGAAGTGCTAAGAAAAGCCATTGCAGCTTCACTACTCTTACTTTATCCAGACTGCCTTGATACCATTTTGCACCAGAAAATGTACAAATGGGAGTCACTGTTCTGCATACCAATTGTCCAGAAGTGGAACTGAATGAAAATAGAGATTCATAAGACACATCACAAGTTATTATCTTGTTCAGTGAGAGGCAGAAGTCTGGAAAACTAATACAGGAAGACTCTAAGGATCGTAATGAAGTAAATTTAACAAGCCCTTTAGTGCTTTTGAAAATCCAGTTTTTCTCATGCATTTGATCATATGGAAATAGAAGAGGTCAATGTAGTTTGTAGCTACGTGTTCAGATGCAGTAGGCACAAAGTATAAATATATGTATAATCTATACAAATGCATTCGGAATACTGCATTTTGATACTTGTGGATATCTTTAAGTATTTCAACAATATAAATGATAATGATGAAGAGAATTCAGAGTAGCATTAGTGTGGCCTTGATGGATATAAATAAAGAAGGAATCCAATTTGAATATCAAGAAAAAATTCCTAGAAGTTTTATAGTAATATTCAATAAGTGGTTAATGGAAATGATGAAAGCATAGTATTTTAGAACGTTAAAAAACTAGATAAGAATGGAAGGAAATTCCACCTTCCTCCCCTCCAAAATGGAGCTGTAGTGCAGGGATTGGGAGTCTGGCCTGTGAAGCCTTTGGATTCAGCCCTCAGAGCTGTGGCTTTGGTGGCATTTTACAGAGGTGGGGTTCCCCTGCATGTACCAGTCAACTGCTTGGGGCTCCAGCTGCCCCTGCCCTGCACTCTGGTCAGCTACCTGGGACTCTGGTAGAGGAGAAGCTCTGACTGTGGTATGCTGCAATCAGGCAGCATGTGTGCAGGTGAAGGAAGACGTTTGCTATGCCACACTGCAATTGAGCAATGAGAAGAAGAGGTGGCAGCAGCTAGGTCCTGATGTCTGCCTGGATCTGACCAAGCTGAGTCATTCCAGCCCTCCTGCTGGAAAATATTGCCAACTTCTGCCCTAGTGGAGACTGTGGAACACTACAGAGGTGTGACATAGCAGGGAGACAAACAGAAGCAAAGTTTGCTAGCAGAGGAGCAGGCCATGGGAGTATATGGTCCAGGACATTAATAATTTTACTCAGTCTTATTAATTACATCACTGATAATTAAACCAACTAACTAAGTTTGGTTTGCAATTTTTTTGGGGTGAGCCATCATTCTGTTTCACATAATAAATGTTAGTTCATTTATAAATAGTCTTGCCTACACTAAACAAAAAATACTGTATGTGTTTTGTTTTTTTTCTGTTGGAAATTGCCATAACATGAAGAGGTATAATTCTGTGTTGGTACAGCAGAATGGAGAAATCGTTTGTGCTCTGTGGTCAAGGTTTCAGTTAAGAAATTGATCAGCAAAATTTAATCTGTAAAAAATGTTTTCTATGTACAGATTTTATTATTTTATTCTGCCCCTTCCCTCCCCAACCCCCTTACCTCCTGTGCATGCAGATTTCTCCCTAGAGAGTATATTGTAAATATCAGGATTTAAAAAAAATCCTGAGAGGTGACTGTTTCAGAAGCCAGGATTTGTAAATCTTGTGCATCAGTTTCTTCTCTTTCCTAAGTTTACTTTTTAGCTTCCTAACTTTTGGCCTCTTGAGACCTTTTTCTCACCTCCCCTTTGTATTTTCATCTTCAATTGCAACTTCCTTGTTATCTTCATGTCTTAGAAACATCTGCTGTCTCCTGTGTGACTCATCAGTGGAATCACAATAGAAATTCCTCTGCAGCCTGCATTAGCAAGACATGAAAATAACTATTTGGTCCTTTTATCCTGCAATGGAAGCATCCTGTCCTCTTAACTGCACTGCACTAGCAATTCATGAAGCCTCTATTGGCATGGCATACCTTTTTATATCAAGAAAAATCAACCTTGATTTTTAATCTAAATGTGTAAATAACATTTTATTTTAAAGTAAACAATCAGAGGCACCTAATACAATTAATCTTTTTTTTTTGTTTTGCTAACCATTTTTAATATGTACCAAGCTATCTAATTTTCTTGGACCAGTGATATATTTTAAAGCCTTCATTTTGTGTTTAACTATAAGCGCTGTCAGTAGTACCCTTGACGTTGATAGAAATGTTCATAGTCAATAACAAGCATATTACAAGCTCTTTGCAGAATCAGGGTCAATTTGTTGTTTCTCTTTGATGCTTTAATTCTGGTAGAAATTTACCAAGGTGTCCTCATTCAGCCAAATGGTACATATTTCATTCTTTCAAGGACTACCTTATAAGACATGTTTAGACATTCCAGATTTTTCACATCTGTTGCTCTTTACTTGGTAATCAGGAATGAGTCCTTGTTTCCTTTTTAAATACTTGGTAGTGACTACTGCCATGCTTATGATTTTTTTTTTTATTATTCTGTAGGTGCTATACCATCATTTCTGAGAAGGGGTGTTTTCACAGTTTCCTCAATCCCCAGTGTAGCTCTACAAATTCCATGTTTCTGTAGACTCCGCCAAGGATTTTGTCACAAGTTAAGGAAAAGTCATATACTCTGCATTAGACTTTATAAAATAGGATAACACTCTTACAGGAAGAAGATTCTTTTTTGTAGAAGCAGCTCCTTTATATTCCAATTGCACAAACCTGGAAGTGAACCTGCATGTTAAGCTGACTAGACTTTTGTTTCCAACGTGCTTGTATTAGATTAGGAACTGCAGCAGCTTTGCATTGTGCAAGAGTAGATTTTTAAGCAATTTATAATGAACTCTTTAACTGAAATGTATCCTCTTTAATATATACATAAATACAGATATAGATATATCTATATAGGTCATAGAAAAATATAGCATACATGAAGACAGGAGGGTTCAGTGTGGAATTTTTAAAAGATCTATGTTTAAATTTATTTCAATTCAATGATGGTTTTGCTATTTACTTCATTGCAAGAAGAGCTAAGTCATTCTTGAGCACATTCAAAAATCCTGTTCTGCACTCTTAGTAGATGCAAATATTTGCTTTGTACATGTTAACAGACATTCACCTTAAATCAAGATGCCCAGCATCTGGTGTCAGTACCCAGAGGAAAACTGAGATCAGTGAATTTAATATTTTATTCCTTGTTTTTCAGTGTGTTGTGTTTGCTATGACTTCTGGTCAAATGTGGAATCATATCCGTGGACCTCCATATGCTCATAAGAATCCTCAGAATGGACAAGTGGTAAGTGTAGTATTTGCATTATTATCTATATTAATTTTATTGCAGAAGTCTGCACATCTATAATGTATAGTTATATATCATATTGTGAGATAATGGACAAGCAGCACTGCTTAGAATTTAAGAATCCAACATTCAAAGGTCCCCAGCATCCAGCAGAGCTCCTTTTTGGGCATCTGAATAGCCATATTTTGAGAGGTGACAAAAAACCCTAAAGTCCCTGTTAGGCACCTAAATGAAATGACTAGATGTTTAAAAGTGTCCCACACCAGCCAGCTCTCCTTCAACACATGAATGTTGTGGGGGTTTTATGCAATTTTGCTCACTAATAGGTTAACATCTGTATATACTAACGATCCAGCATTTATCTTGTCCTTAAACTCTCTAAGATTTGACAGAGGTTTCCCACTGGAGATAGAGGAGGTATGTTCTTGATATAACACTCTATTATCCCCTTAAGTGTTCAATAAGACTCTGCTGAATTCTATACCCATTTTACTTTCTATTTTGCTTTATAATATGGCCTTTCCTCTTCTGTCAGATTCCTCAGGGACTCCCAGAAGTTGATTGCTTCCAGAGTTGCTGCTATATGTCCCTGATATTTGTATCAGGAATTGCTGGTATGAGAGGGAGGTGAGTTTCAGAAATACCCCCTAGCAGGTTCACAGGTGATGGGTTGCAGAGGACCTAGGTCATTCTTCATCCTTTGATTTTTAATTGCTTTAAGAAAACTGTTGGAGTAGGATCCTGTATAAGTTTTGACAAACCTTCTCTCAGACTTAATGAAACTTTCAACCATTTTCAAGTTTACCCCTCACTAGTTAATGAAGAATAATTTGTTTAGGCCTAAGAAAATAAATCCTCTCTTAGCTTCCTTTGATGCTTCATATCTTAATTGGAGTAGCAGTAAAGTGATGGTTGGAATTTGATTACTGATCTGCTTGGTGCCAGGAATACAGCAGCAGATTGATGACATAAAATGACATGATTCAGTCTGGCAGCTTTGTTATGCAGAACTGGATTTGATGTAGTAATAAATAATGTCTGTAAAACATTGTGTTTAGAAAAGTTTAGAATTTTTCATTACTGCCTTGAAGTGTTTAATTTATGATGGCTTCCTTCAGCGTGACAAAGGTAAACGATTTCTAGGAAAAGCCACTGGTCCTAACAGTTAAATTAGTTTTTCATATCTAGGTTCATATACATAGTCTCTCTCAAAGATGCTTCTGATGCCTGCATAAAAACAGGGGATGTATCTGTATATCATTAGTGTTGTATGTACCTCTAATGTTGTAAGTATGTTTTTGAAAAAGCACAAAAAGTTTGGGTAGATTTAAGGTTAGATTTAAGTCCCATAAAAGTTTGTATTAATGCTTTATTTTCATGGAAGGATGCAAGTTAATGAGTAATGCAGGTTTCACAAGTCTTAGACCAGCTTTCTATCTTTGTCAGTCGTATATATTTATGAGGTGAAAATGCTTGCTACTAGCTGTGTTACCGTTTCATCATCAGTGATTTGTGGGATGTTGTCTTCTACTCTACATTGTTTTTTATAACCTTAAACCTGATGCCTTTTACCAAAAATTTTGGACAGATTAGAGGATTTTGCTTAACTGAAGATATGTGAGAAAGCATCTTCCCGATTTTATTAGAATTAACAGCAAGACATGGCAGGCAAGAAAGAGGGTGCTCGTGGGGCAGGATTGGCATGTTCAAGGAACCCTAGGGGTATCACGGCCATCCCTGGGGATCCCATGCCGTGACACCCCTCAAAGCACGGGGCCTGGAGTGGTCACCCTGATTTGCCCCTCCACCCCCAGAAACGGCCCTGCTGTGGCATGTACACAAGGGTGGGGGCCCAATCCTTACCTGCCTTTTCGGTAGCTGCGGGGGGTAAGCTGCTGGCAGGCCAAATGGTCCCTGAGCTATGTGGAGCCTGCCTACATGGGCTGTCGCCGGGTCCCACAGCCCCTGAGCTGTGCGGGGCCTGCCAAACCCTGAACACATTGGCTTCCTGTGCACTGTTGCACTTTGTTAGGTAGCAAACTAAAACATGTCGAAGGTGTTTTATTTTGCTACATACTAAAGTCATTTAAAGTGGAATATGGCACCAAATGTGCAAACAGCAATGCCATTAAAGCAGTGCAAAGGGGCATTTAAGCTGCTTTAAAGGCCAATTTTGTGACAAAGGCCCCACCATGTCCCACTTTCATTTTTAAAGCCTTCCAAAGGATCTAGGGCAGGGGTGGGCAATTATTTTGGGTGGAGGGCCACTTACTGAGTTTTGGCAAGCCACCGAGGGCCACATGACAGGCAGCTGGGGGCAGATTAATATTAATTTTCTAAATTTTTAGGGGCACCACAGGCCGGATAGAACGGCCTGGAGGGCTGCATCTGGCCCACGGGCCGCATTTTTGCCCAGCCCTGATCTAGAGTCATGTTGCTTTTATTTCTGGCTTTAGCCAATGAAAAACATAGCAGAGTACATGATGATTCTTGCCTCAGGTGTCTGGACTCTTATTCACATTAACCTTGTACAACTAAGCAGGAGGGAAATATTTTTGTTACAGTCCCTTTTCTAGTGTTGTTCTGACATTGCTTTTTCATACAGATCCAATTAAAATAAATCTAAAGAGTTCTAAGAGCAGGCCCAGTGATGATTTTCCCAGTAAAAGAAAGCATAATAATAATAATAATAATAATAATCCATATCACCTTTTTGCATTCCACCTGTGCAGATAAATATTTGAAGCACAGGAAGGACAGTTCAGCATGCTAAAAACCTAGCTTTTTAGTTAAGGTCCAGATAGAATGTGGATATTTAATCATGTGCTTGAAATGAACAGTTATAAAGGTGGGTTTCTCTTTGCCCAAACATGAAGTTTATGAAGTTTATACAAGATGTGAACTTGCATGGTTAGGATCCAATCTAGCAAATCTTAGTCAGGTTGAGTTTTCTTTCTGTTGATGATTGTTATCTTTAAGCATCAATGAATAAGAACTCTATTTTGATTTCAAGTCCCAAGGTTTTGCTGGTAGGTTGGTCTTCTGTTCCCCCTCAAATTACAGTTTTTTGTAAAAATAATCAATTTATTACTGAACATGTATTGGAAGAAAACCATAATGACTTTAAAAAAAACTGTGTATGTAAGGAGAAAAAACAACAGCAAATAATCTCCTGTTTTTAATGGTTTACACAACAGTTCAGTAGACTGACAGCTAGGCAGCCATTTCATATGAAAAAGCACAGAAGAACATTTTAAAATTAACTTACCTAAAAAGTATGTTGCCTTTTCCTTCATCATCCAAAATGGTCATTAGAGTGCATTAAAATAGTACAGACCACGTGCAATGAATGATGAAATGCCATTCTTGTAGTTGCAGTGAATGAACATTTTATCCTATGGACTATTCTCTTTACTATGGAAAAAAAATTAGTGACAGAAACTTGCTTGGATAAAGAAAGATCATAGTTCAGAGTGATCTCTGTTATTTAAACAGTCAGCTCTCAGAAGATATAGGCAATAAAAGTTCAAGATTGGACTATCATTTCTCTATGCTGAATACAGTATATTGCAGTAATGCAGTTTTGGCTGGATAAAAATGAAACACAGTCTGTGACAGCTAAGGCTGGATTTCAGACAACTAATCAGACAGGAAGTAGCCTGCCATGATGATAAAATCAAATGCAAAGGCCACATTTTAATTACTGTCTATAACAACAGAAATCCAATTTAAATTGCCCAATAACTGCTTGAAGCACTAACCAGTAGGTAAAAAAGAGAGAAAGAAAAGCAAAGTTGAGAAAAGATAGGCCTCTAGACACCATATTCAATTTCATTTGGAGGCAGACCTACTGTTACACAAAAAAGAAGAAACATAACTGAACTGTAAAGTTGTCTGAAGGCATAAGATCCACCAGACAGATGT
>NW_005841957.1:524944-542278 GCF_000455745.1 Alligator sinensis | reverse complement strand
GGAAAGACACTAATGCAGCACAGGAAAGAAATAATGTTGTTCCCTTGGAATTTTTTAGAAACAGCAAAAAGCAATATTAAGACAGATGTGCCCATGTTATCACACTTCTAGAAGGACAAATTTAATAGGACCTCACTAATATTTGGTATTAAGAAAAAAATGTTTAATCACCTCTCTAATTCAGACTTTCCTGAATGCATATGTTTATTTTCAGTTACTAAACTTAAAAAACAATACTTGTACCTCAAGGGCAAACTAATTTAAATGTTTATTAGCTGCATATTTTTCAGATGTTTCCTATGATTATATATGAAAACGGAGTGCCACTTTCTATAATCCCTTGAATGGGGTTTTCTAATCTGACTCAGTATTTTTTTTAATCCGAAAAGGAAACCATTGTTAGAGTATGGTACTTTTATAGTGGTGAGTGATCATTCTTTTGGTTATGTCTTACTGGGTACTCTTGGGGGAAATGTCCATTGGCTTGCAAAATCTTTTACGGATTTTTACAGTCTATTTTTTTGATCACCATCATTCTTTTTGTTAAATCATAATTTGACTGGCTCCTTCTTCTCTGAGTTCTCAGGAATAGAATTGTGCCTAGATGTCCCAAATGCCCATCAAGTTATCACTATATTATTGGCACTAAAATAGGAAAAGTTAAAAGATTGAAGTTCTTACTAAGATGATCGCATCTATATCCAAATATCATTTTGAGTATCAGTTAGATCAGGTGAACATGTTAAAATCTCATTTTCTCAAAACTTTCTCCAGAAGTATGCTATATTTGTAGCTTTAAATATTTTTCCATAATAGTAAAATTGTTCCCATTCTGTGGGAGTTATTCCAGATTTAGGAATCTTTGTTGTGTCCAGGAGTTGACATTTTGATGTGATGATACTTATATAAGAATAGGGTTGTTCCTCTTTTGGAAGTAAACTTTTAGGAAAAGACTTCCCAAACTTGGAATCATCCTGTGAAATTTAGAGTTAGGGTCAGAATGATACTACATGTTCATACAATACACACTAGTAGAGGGCTTCAGAATGTTTTGTGCATCTAGACTGGCAGATAATATATTATTTGGTTGAAGTGAAACTTTTAATGTTTGTCCACATCAGGAGACAAACTATTTCTCCAGTATTTTCTGCTTCAGATAGACGAGACGGACATTGCTTTTCTTGACAGGGATGTTCTCATAGCTTTAATCTTGGAAACAAGTTTTTTTATTTTTTTCAGAGTATTTACTAACATTGACTTATATACAATGATGTTTATGCCGTTGTACCATTTTTTGCCTAGCATCTGCACTCCTACCTTTCTCTAGAAGAACTATGCAAGCAAGGGGGAAGCTTGTTTTTCTAGACCTTTTCTTCACTGCATTCCAACTACCTACCTATATAACAATCAGGCAAAATCTGGAACACGAGGCCAAATTCTAACTTCTAGTAAATTTTGACTGTCAGGCATGTCTTAAGTCAAAAGTTCTTTCTATGTTAAAATGAATTAAACAAAGCCGTATTGGTATTGAGTTTGGCATCTATACGAAAATACGTATTGGGGGGTGACAAGCAACAGGGAGCAAGATGCCTTCTTTTCTTGCTTGCCCCACTGTCTGCCCCCTACTGCCTGCCCTGTTACTGCTCCCCCCCCACTCCCCGACTGCCCTATGGCATGACCTTCCTACTGCCTCCCTCACTGTCTGTCCCCTACTGCGAGTTCCATTACTGCCCCCCTCATCACCTCTCTTCCCCACCACTGTAATGGGGAGGGGAGTACAAATTTAAGATGATCCTCCAATAATTAGATTCCATACATGGATTATTATAATAAATTTATAAATTTCTGTATGTAGAATCTAATGATTGGGGATTTGTCTAACATTCAGCGTCATCTTGTATTCAAGAAAATACAGTGCTTTCTTATTAGACACTTTAAAGTAGCACATACTTGAATGTTGGCTCATAAATACAAACATTGGGTTTTCAGAATCACTTAAAGGGACCTCATTTTATTGAAATGAATGGCAGATATCTCATTGATTGATTATATTGGAAACAGAGTTGGATTAATAGAGAATTTGAATAGCTTTTCCAGAAAATACTTATTCACATTTTTCATGTACCACTATTGGTATTCTGTTAACAGAAGGATGCTCCAAACTGACTTTAATAAAGAAAATATCTGAATAAATAAAAGGCCTTATTTTCTTGATTCTTTTAGCCTTTGCTGTTCCTTTTGCTTTTAAGAATCTATAATATTCATACATCTCTTTACTTTCATGTGCATTCTTTTACTGAAGGTGACTGTTAGGTGTAGAGGAAATGTAGAGTGGAAAAAATGTTATTTGGATTCTTATATTTGTGTACCACCATGTAGTTTGAAAAATATATTTAATGTTGTTTCTGAAGAGTTGGAGAAACACATTTCCTGAATCATTTGTCTATAATGTTTTTGTCAGCAGAGAAATAAGTTCAATGTGGCATGTTATTAAAGTGCTAGTTGTTTATATCTGTAAGACGAACTGAACCTGAAATATTTGAGTTTTGTAAAATATACGTGCTGTGAGATCATTAATCTGATAAATTAGGAGCCTAGTTAAGAGAGATCTTTATTAAATTATTGTGCTGTTAGTTATAGTTAATGAGACTTTACTTGCTTGGATAGTTTATTATGCAATTGTTACATGGTCAGTACTTGTGGTAAAATTGAATGTTAGTAAATTATTATTTTTTGTTCTTTATTAGATGTTAATACTGTTTTTTTTGGTTTGAAATGACAAACATACTAAAACTGCTGAAAAATATGCATTCTATTAATTGTCCTCTTTTAGTAAAAGAGATTTTTCTTTTTTGAATAAAGAATATGACATTTTTACAGCTAATTTTAGCACCAAATCTTGACTTCTTAGATCAGACTCTCCATTCTTATCAGTGTTATACTGCTTTGTAGTTTTTCTGGACTTATATTGATGTAAATGAAGAATGAGTTAGATTATTTGTTCCTTGAATACCTTAAACTCATTGTGATTTCAGGAGGGATCCTGGGTTAATAAAGACTAGGGTTAAGGTTATGGTAGGGCTAGCGCTGGACACACACACACACACACACACACACACACACACACACACACACACACACACACACACACACACACACAGCATTGATATTTCTAGGAAATGGGAACTAATGTCAGAGACATGTTTATTATACTGTGGTCACATCTCCACATGTTATTAATGTACAGTAAACAACTCTGAATAGCCAACATATGTACTGCTGTATAAGATGTTTGTGGATTAGGGCTCCTCTAGACATTCAGGTAAAGGCATGACAGGATCTGATGCATGATCCACACAGTCACCCCTCCTGTCATTTCACACATGCATGGCAGGAAGCATGACTCGGATCCAGCTTCAGATCCAATCATACCTCATTGCTGGTGCAGGGGGAGCCTGGGATTGTGACTGCAAGCTCCCCCTGCATGAGCAAGTCACAAGCTCCCAGAGCTATGACCCCCACAGCAGATGATGCTTGCAGCATGAGCAGTGTTCCACTTAGTGCCTGGCTGTGAACCTTGTCAGCTGTGGAGCATTGAGCAGGTGGTACACCTTGTCAGCTGATAGGGCTTCCAGCCACAGGGCATCTTGGCTACACCTTCAGTTAATGGCATGATAAGAACGAGCCACAAAGATTTTACACACCTTTTTTTGTGGAATAACTTGGGCTTATCTGTTGTTCTATCACACCATTAATTGACTGAACATGTGGCTGGATCACAATTTAAGGGGTGATTCATTGGTCAATCACACCTTAAGTTTAATGTGTAGCTGGGGCTTTAAATTCCATACTAGTGCATTTTGCAGTTGGTATACTTAATTCTTGCAAATGATCCCTTTTTTAATGAAAGTTATTCCTGGTAAGAGGTGAAGAATACAGTAGAGGTTTTTTTCTTATTTGATTTGGGGTCATTCATCAAACTCATCATTCTAGTCAAATACAAATGACGTTACATTTGACTTTTTCCATTTTCTTGAACTTTAAATATTTGTGTTGTCTCTGTTTCAGCAAGGAACTCTTACTTAACCTTAGCCATATGAGTAAGAGTGCAAGGTCATCTTGTCCAGGCTGTCATTTTTGCACTTATTAATCATGTAGGATGCTTGCAGATGTTAAAAATAAAAAATAAACACCCTTTATTTTAACTTGATGCGTTTCTGTGCTGAGCTCCACACATGCCCAGAAGAAGCAGCATGTTACTTCAACCTGACTCTATAGTGACTTTAAAGATAGGATGCTTTAGTGGAGCTTTTTTGGCACATTTAACTAATAGCTGATTGAATCACGGGGATGGGATGGATTTTATTAAAAGAGGCTAAACTTTATTAGACTCATAACACTGCCTCTGGTCTACTGAGCATAGACTGCACCTCAGATAGGCTGCTTGGAGGTGGCTTACCTTCCACTCACAAGCCAAAAAATGAAGGAGAGAAGAGGAATGGGTAATACTTACAATGGAAGTATTGCTCCTTTGTGCTACACACACCTGGAGGGAAAGAATCCTGGGGAGCCAACCCTAGCTACCTCCAGTGAAAATCTGCAATGGAGGGAGGAAACCAACGGAGCCTCACAAGCCACTGGAGTCCAGCACGGCACACCTCCAAAGTGCACCGGTCACACAACCGGTTGCTCTATCCCAGCTCTCACTTCAGTCTCTCATACCAACCGATTTTTCTCACAATGCACTCTTTTCCTGTCTCTCTCCAAGCCCCTTCACACCTCTGTCTCACCACACCACACAGAACTTACACATCCCCAGTCATGCACCATCAGTTCCCCACACACAGACCCCGAAGGCCTCACAGCCACACCAATACCTCTACTTATCAATCACCAGGCGTTTTATATAAATGTTGCACTCAGCCCACTAGGGTATTGCGCATGGCACATGGGGGCTCACACAGCACTTCCTTACCTCAGCTTCACAGGTGGTGTTCATTCACTTACAGAGGGCAGGTCAGATAGAGGTCACTTGCTGACCTACTTAGGACCAGGCACAGGGCCAGACATAGGACCACATAGTCCTGAAGTAACCTCAGGCCTGAATTTCTCCCTCAACAGTATGACCAGAATTCTACGTTGTGTTCTAGACGATGCTTCACTAGTGCCGTGTACAAATGCTTTTATGTTTCCTTATCTTTCTAGGAAATAACTGTCTTGACACATCTGAAAACTTCATTTGCCTTTCTTATGGCTGCATAATAGTTGTGGCTGATAAGCATCCTGTGGTCAACTAGCATTTCCTGGTCTTTCTGTTAGTGCACCATCTGCCAGATGGCACTAAGGCAGGGGTGGGCATTTATTTCAGTTGGAGGACCACTTAATGAGTTTTGGTGAGCTATAGAGGGCCCTGCCTCCTGGCCACCACCTTGAGACCAGAAATCTTCTAGCTCCTGACCTTTGCCACCAGAAGTCCCTCCCCTTGCCCTGGAAGCACTCCTTTTGACAGGGACATTGCCATCTTGAAACTGAAAAAGAAATGCAACAAGTCATATACTAAAAAAACTAACATGTAGTATAACTTATTTTAATTTTATTCTCTCTCTTGCACGCACGCGCGCGCGCACACACACATATGCATAATAGCTGAAATTAGACTCTTGCTCTTGTATAGTGTGTTACTGTGTGCAGGAGGATAAAAGGATGGATGTGAGGGCTGTGTGGTTGGGGAGTGAGTGTGTGGGTGTGAGGGGTGTTTATGTGGGTGTGGCTATGGTGAGTGGGGTGAGGGATGGAGAGGCATGTGTGTGTGGTATGTGGTTAGGGTGGGGTGTGTGGGAGGGTGGGAGTGTATGTGTGGGCTGTGGGAGGCCGTGGGTATGTTTGATGGTATGGTGGGGGGTGAGGTATGTGGGAAGGTGTCAGTGTGTGTGTGTGGGTATGGGGGGTGTGGGACTGTGGAGGGCCTGTGGTAGAATTGAGTGTGTTGGGGGTATGGTGGGAGGTGGGGTACCAGCCCTGCCCATCTCAGCTGCAGCGTGCAGTTCCCCGCTTGCAAGGCCAGGACCCATATGGTGTGGCAAGGGGCCAGCCCAGCCCAGCCTGGCACAGTGTGGTTCCAGCTGCAAGGCTAGGGACCACATGGCACGGGGCCAGCCTGACCTGGCTCATCCTGGGTGTGCTCCCATTGTCTCTCATGGCTGTTCCTGCAATGGTCCACACTACAATGCTCCACATGGGGCTGAGCCCCACCTGGGCAGCCTGCGCCTCCAATTCCCCCAGCCCTAGCCAGCATGCAGCTTCTTGTGGGGCTGTTACCAGTGTGGCTGCAGCTGGCCAAATGTTCCTCTGCTCCCCTCAGCTCTAGCAGGAGCAGGTGGGCCTCAGCCCCATGTGGAGTATTGCAGAGGCAGCTACAGGCCAGATCCAGTCAGCTGGTAGGCTGGATCCAGTCTGCAGGCCTTATTTTGATTCCTGTGCTAAGGGATCATTAAAGAATAATGAACCCATAGAGAATAAGGAATACATACACAGCTCAAATGAACCGAAGTCTAATTTTATTAATACAACTGTTACCTAAGCAGTGTCTATATACAGAGAGAGAAAAACACTTACCACAATGATCTCACCCAATTTTCAGATGTTGTAACTACTTGCAGAAAAAGTGGCCAATCAGTTCCTGAAAGTAGAGAGGGCATCCATGGAAAGTCTTTATGGCTGGCACAATCCAGACAGGTGTTGTTTTCATGATGATGAGATGCACTTAACTTTCTTGCTGCCCCCTTTTATGTTTTTCTTCAACTTCACTCCTCTGATGCCTTTTTGTTTTTGAGTACTGTTGATTGGTTTTCCTGCAACATACTGTCCATATATTATCCTGTCAGCATATTCCTTTGTTTCCATATACCCATCACAAGCATACCTCTTGTTTGGTCTTTTTCTGGTGTCTTAATCTGGGCATTGTCCATTGGTCCCCTCTTATCACCTTTCATTAATGTATCCAATTATTATTATTCAGTCAGTTAGTGCCAAGTTCAGTTAATTTGAGCTGGTAACAAGGCTATTACTATGTTATGTGAGAGAAACTTCTCACAGTAATAAAAAAGGAAAGAAACAATATACAAGCAAGCTGAAGGTTATCAGCTGCCAATTGATAGTGCAGACACAAGCCCAATTAAAAGTTCAAATACTAATCAGGTTATACAAGCAATGATTAAATAAGGCTAAATATAAAATAAAAGTTTAAATAATACTATATTTCACCACTCAAACAGGTGAACCTAAAGATAAATGTGCCAAGCTACCCTAACATTTCCACTCTTTTAATATTTCTGATTGAGTCCACAGTTTATGGCAGAAATTCTTTATTATGCCTGAAGTGCTTCACCTTGCACTTTGTATTATTGAATTTCTGTCTCATTTTATAATTCCAGTCCTAAAGGTTATCCCATTCTTCCTGTATGATGATCCTATCTTCCTCAGTGTTGGTACCTTTCAGGGTTTTTTTAAACATCAGCAAATTTTATAAGCACAATCCCACTTTCATGCCAAAGTCATTAATGAAAATATTAGATAATAAAGTCAGTTCCTCAGGAATTCCATAGACAATTTTTCTCCAAACAGATATTTCCCCTTTCAATACATTCATTCATTCTTGTTTTCCCTTTGGCCATTTTCCAGCCATATGATAGTACTTTTACTAATCTCTCTGTCTCCTTGAATATAACTAATAATTTCCCAAATGACATTTCATGAAATACTTTATTGAAGCCCAAATAGGTGTGACCTACTGCATATCCTTTGTCTAGAAAAAAAAAAGCAATTATTCTATTCAGTCAAAGGTACTAGGTATATTGTTAGGTATAGCATACCTTTGGTATATCCATATTCCATTTTATCCTATTTTTCATGTATGTGTTTTTAGTCTTTCCTTTAAAACAATGGTTCCCAAACTTTTTTTTCCATGACCTGCTTCTGGAAGCGGAGTGTGGTGGCAGCGGCAGCAGTGGCCGTGGCCCGGGGGTGGGAGAGCTCGCAGCATGCTGCATGGCTCTTTTGTATGTGGTGCTGCTGGCATTGCCCCTGTGACCCTCATTTGGGTCATGACCCAGGATTGGGAACTGCTGCTTTAAAAGTTACTCTAAATCTTTGTATAATCTTGAGGGCCAGGTATCTGGCCTGAAGTTGTTTGGATCACTTTTTTCCCTTTTTTAAATAATAGGAAGTGTGTTTTAATATTTCATCACGTGTCACCCTTGATTACACATAATAAAAATATTTGCTTATGGGCCTATGATTTCAAGTCTGACCTTTCAACTTTCCAGGATATTATCCAGTCCTCCAAGCTCCACCTGCACCCCCCTCAACCCCCCACCCCTGCCTCTTCTATTTTCAGGCTGCCTATAGATATGCTGGTTTGTGTTCTAATTAGATTAGCTGAGTTTGCTCTGCATTCTCATTAGAATGCTCCAGCATTGCCTCGCCATCACATATATTAAGCTTTCCCATGTTTTAAAAAGGCTATGGGGTGCTTTAACTAAAGCTTATCAAATGAGCTTTAGTTAAAGTGCCCCCGTGGATATTTTAAAACATGGGGGGGAGGGGGAGGGGTTAATACATGTGACATTGAGCTGTTTTATTTAGAGTGGCTGTCAGGGAACTGCTCTAATTAAAACAGCCTTCCCCATTCCAAAACACATGTATACGCATCCTTAGAGTTTTATTTTCTGTTTTAGGTATGTTTGTTTAAATTTCCATGTAATATTTCTCATTAGTGTTAGTGCTTGTGTCCTCCTGTTTAACATTGCCATCATTATTGAAAAATGAAGGAAATTATTAATTTATTTTTTTCTGCCACACCTAGACCATCTTCAATTGTTACATCATTCTCTTTAACAAGTCTTAGAAACATGCTTGTAAGAATAGGATTTACTGATCTGAACTATCCTAGGTAGATGCATATCCAGTCTTTTCTTGAAAACTTGCTGTAAAGAAAATTGCTCAATTTCCCATGCTATCCCACCTTGCTGGAATGCTTAATATGGGGGGGGGGGGGCTTTGACCCCCAGGTTTGAACAACTAAATACCTTTTTTATGGCTGTCTGGAGAACAACTCAAGAGCAAGACTCAGATCCAAGCCGCTGGATCCATAGCATGTTGTCTTAACTGCCCATCCATCTTACCCTCCATATAATAATTGCATGGTGACACAAATTACTTTTTTACCTTGCTCTCTCCCTAAATACTTGAAGGAACATTTTATTATTTTTAAACATTGCATTACATATTTCAGTTAGCTTAACTCTTACACATTATCACTTTATTATTATGCTTCCAAATTTTTAAAAAGTAGTTTTACTTACTGCTCAATCTAGTTTCCATTTTCTTGTAGACTCTCTGCTTGTTTCCCATATTCTTTTTGAGGGGGATAGTCATATAGTTGAGTCTTGAGTCCTTCCAAATAAGTGTATAACCCTTTCTTTGGATTGCTGTTCTAGGCAGCCTATTAGTACCTTTTAATTCCAATTCCAAGGCTCTTCTAATAACTTCCTGAACCCTTCAGCTCAGTGGTTTAACTGTCTCAGAACATTTTCAGCCCTTCAGTCATTTGTTGAACTTCCTTATCAGTGGGGTCAGAATTTTGTTGAAAGTGTTTCATTTAAGAAGTTGGCTAGTATTGTAAATGCTCAGGTGTTGTATTCCAGGCCAACTTTTTTGTTTAATTGCAAAATAATTTGTGATCTCAGACTTCTCCTTTTTAATGGATTTCTGAGCCGCACTGTAGCAATGAAAACTATGCTTACTGTGTATGGATGGGAAGGTTTAGCACTACTGCTACAAGTTCCACACCAAAATAATTTATCAGGGCTCTCTGCCTAGGGACTAGCCTCTCTTGCTTTTTCTCACTCTTTTTGATAGCAGTGGAAACATGGACAATTGGGAAATAAGAGAAAATACTTACCATAAATGAAAAAAGATTATTGGTGCCCCTTGGTTGTATCTTCCCTCATCAATAGGCCCTCCTTCCACACCATGCTAAAAAAATAAAGGGTGGGTGGGATTCTTATTCAGGCTAAATATATGACTGCAATGATCAGAAGAGGGGGAAAGGGAATATTCTAGCGAAGTAGAATATAAAGAACTACATTTCTTTATTTGAATATTTTTGTGCCCTAAGGTTTAATTAACTCGTTACATTCATTTTGTTTTATATACAATTGTTTTATAACTGTCTTCATGTTTTTTCTTCAAGTTTTGTACAACTGTTTCCAAAGTCTAGTAAAAACAGAAATTGAAATCAAGCTGTATAACTTTAAGTTTCTATACATAAGATTATAAAGGTTTAATTTTTTAAAAGAACTTTGACTAATTCTATAATGTTTATATATTTCCTAATTAGAATGCTTCCTCTCTTCATTTTAAAGGTCAGCTTGATTATTCTTGATGATTTTATTATCTGTAGGTCAGGTACAAAAAAGAAAAGAACACTTTCAGTGAACCGCAGTTGCATTTTAATATCTACCCAAAAAGAGTGAGTTCTCTTACAGAATTTTTAAGTCAGGAAGGGTCTCTAGCATTGTACTAAAATACTAGTTTCATGTGAGACAAAAGAGTAACCTTCAAACTTTTTCTGACTTTCTGGCTCTTATCAGTCATGCAAGTGTCAGAGTCATAATGTGAATAATCAGGAAGGCTTTGAATTGTCAATAAAGGAAGCTTCCTCGTTGAGGTTATATTTGCTGGAATAGAAAAGATAACACTATTATCAGTGTTTTTATACTGTAACCAATTTCTGATTGCATATATTGAAATGTAGTTTTAATACAGTTTAGGTATTAGTATAATGATAGATATACCATACTTCCAAGATAAATTCTGAATGTTTCTTTCAGTCCAGGTACTGTGTGAACTTTGACTCTGATCATACACAAATATTTTAATGAACATTTTATCATCAGTCTTTCATTGTTCAAACACATTTCTAACCTCTTTTACAAAACCAACCTTAAATATGTATTTATTTCAAAGAGGTTTGTACTAAACTGTCAGGTTTCTACTACTAGCTCATAATTTAAAGATTAGTAGTAAGATGTAAACATACTTATGGAATCAATGCAAGCCTCTGTAATTTTTTACACCAACAAGAAGGCTGCTATTTATGATAAGTCTATTAACAGTTTATGCTTTTGTAGATAAATGATGAATTTTGAATAGCTTAACTGCAGGGAGTGCATTTAAACTGGACTGTAAGAACTTAGTACATATTTTCATTCTTATGTACTTATAATTCATTTGTTGGGCTCAGCTAATGTAAATGAATGTCTTTAAAATATTGTTCAAAATTAAATGAAAACAAGGAAGCCATAAACCCATATACACACACGTACACATATAACAGGCATGTTACCAATTATAATCAACCTAGGGTTTAATCAGTTAGCTGACATGATACTGAATTTCATATAACTTGTCCATATCTACATTGACTTCAGATCGATGCTCAGCAGTGTATTAGTTAACTGAAATGTTCAAATCATTTTCCACAGTGATTAAGGGATTATTCACTAAATATTTAATGAGAACCCATTTATTAAGTGTTTACTAGCTTATACAGGAATTGAATTTTAGGGGATTAGTGTGTGCTAAAAGGTGTAAGTCAATGTACATAAATTAGATTTGAATATAACATGCATTGAGTTACAAGAAATATCTCCATGCCAAAAACAAATCAAAACACCATAATCTCCTTATTTTTCTGAATTTTTTATATTATTTTGATTTTTATACTGGTTGGGCTCCACTATCATAAATAAAATAGAGGTGTAACAATTTGCAACTATACTGAGCTTCTGTTGTGCATACAGAGGTTGTGTATATTTGCTGGGGAAGATTTCCAAGGAATTTTCCCAGGTAGAGATTCTTGTGGGAGAGGGAGCAGTACAGATGTTCAGTCTGCAGCCATCCCCGTTCTCCTGCGCTCCATATCTTCCTGAGACTGGAGTGGTCCCAGCTAGGGGAAAGCAAAGTGAACAGTGCCTGCTCCACTCCTGGTCCCAAAAGGAGTGGAGTGTCGGAAAGACTCCTCACACCTGCCTCAGACCTGGCTGTGGGGAACAGGGTGGGGAAAGAACCTCCTCCACTTTGCTCTCAGTCTCCAGGAAATGTCACATAGGGAACACGGGAGAAAAGCCCTCAGCTCATACCCGAAGTTGGCTGGTGTCTGGCTGGGGAAGAAGGCAAAGAACAACAGCAGCTGCTCCTCTGCTCTCCTTCCTTGGACCAGTCCAAGAGGGGAAGGGAGTGGTGAAGCATAACGTGCAGCCCCTTCCCCATGCTTGGCTCTTCACCAGGCAGTTCCCCAAGCTTGGGGGCTAGGGTTGGTGCCTCACTGCTCCACCTGCACCAATGTGGGAGGGGAGAGGAACTGTCCCTCCCTGCCCAGAGCAGCTGTTCCTCCACTCTGCTCCCAGTCTCAGGGAGCAGAATGGAGGAAGCAGTGGAGCAAACCCTCATCCACTTCTCCCTCCAAGGACTTGAGCATGAGTGAGGAGGTCGTCGTGCCATTCCCTGTACTTGTCTCCTAGTGCAGGAAGTCAAGGGGCCAGAGCAGTCTAGTACTCCAAGGAGAAGAATGAGTGAGGGCTATGCCCTGCTACCCCAGGGAGATCCTCCCTGAGCCTGGTTTCTCACCTTGCCTCCCCACCTCTCAGCTGAGTGGTGGAGGGGATGGCAAAGAGAAGCCAGTGGAGGACAGTGCTGTTCCCTGTGTTTGGCTCCTACTTGAGCTGAGTAGAGGAAAGAGCAAGGCAACACCCCAGCTTGCTTCTCACACTTAAAACTGCAGTGTGAGAAGTGGGCAGGGGGCTGTGCTGCTCCCTGCTCCACAGATCCCCACTCTGAGGGAGCTATGGAGCAAAGCTTCTCATGCTAGTGGGCACTCTGGTGTGAGAAGTGGAAGTGAGCACCTGAAGGCTACTCATCCCCTTTGCCCCCAGTATACAGGAGGGACAGGAGTAGCTGCCCCCCATGCCTTTTCAAGACCAGGATGATCCTTATCTCAGGAAACCACAGAAGCCTTTCCCCTGGTTGCACTCCTGGTCCCCAGGAGGAGTGAAGCTAGAAGGAAGTGTACAGACATTCAGTCTCCTAGGAGAGATTCTCCCAGGAATGACTTAAATCTGGCTATTCCAGGGTTATTTTTTCTTCTGGAGCTGCATCTTTTCCTCTAAGAGAAAGAGACTGAATGTCTGTACATTGCTGGTTTCTTTCGGGAGAACAGCTGGAGCCAGAATTGTATATTCATCTACATGCCTACTTTGCTTAGAAACTTCTTAATTTTTAATGCAAATACCTTCATTGTTGGTTGTGCCAGCAGCCTGTGTTCCTATGGACTGGATTGAAGACAGCCTGAAACTTTGATAACAAACTTTAGGAAGGCCTTCAACATTCTCTCACCCCATTCTCATTAAAGAACTAGGAGACTGTGGCGTTGATACCTACACAGTAAAATGGGTCACTAATTGGCTGGAGGGCCATACCCAGAGAGTGCTGGTGGATGCGACCACTCTCTGGGTGGATGTGGTCATATTCAACCTAGAGGAATGTGGGTAGTGGGGTTCCACAGGGTTGGGCCCTCCGTCCTGCACTGTTCAACATCTTCATCAGTGATTTGGATGAGGGCGTAAAAAGCACCCTGTTCAAATTCGCAGATGACACTAAGATCTGGGGAGAAGTGGGCATGCTAGAATGGAGGAATAGGTTGCCATCAGACCTGAACAGGTTATAGGGGTCGGTGGATGAGAACAGGATGGGTTTCAACACTGACAAGTTCAAGGTACTGCACCTGAGGAGGAAGAACCAGCAGCATACCTACAGGCTGGGGATCTCCCTTCTCGTCAGTGCAGAGGCAGAAAAGGAACTTGGAGTCATTATTGATGCTAAAATGAACATGGGCTGACAATGTGGGGATGTGGTCAGGAAGGCCAACCGTACCTTGTCATGCATCCACAGGTGCGTCTCAGGCAGGTCCAAGGAGGTGATCCTCCCCCTCTATGTGACACTGGTAAGGCCGCAGTTGGAGTACTGCGTCCAGTTCTGGGCGCTGCACTTCAGGAGGGATGTGGACAACATAGAGAGGTCCAGAGGAGGGCCACCTGCATGATCAGGGGTCAGCAGGGCAGGCCCTATGAGGAGAGGCTAAGGGACCTGAACCTGTTCAGCCTAACAAGAGCAGGTTGAGGGGGGATCTAGTGGCCATTTACAAACTAGTCAGAGGGGACCAGCGGGCATTGGAGGATTCCTTGTTCCCCCAAGCACTCCCAGGAGTGACAAGAAATAATGGTCACAAGCTGGCAGAGGGTCGATTCAGGCTAGATGTCAGGAGGCACTACTTCACTGTCAAGGCAGCTAGGATCTGGAACCAACTTCCAAGAGAAGTGATGCTGGCTCCTACCTTGGGGGTCTTTAAATGGAGGCTGGATGAACACCTTGCCAGGGTTATTTCACCCCAGTACTCTTTCCTGACATGGCAGGGAGTCGGAATTGATGATCTGCTCAGGTCCCTTCTGACCCTACCAACTATGAAACTATGAAATGGCTATATAACAATATGGAAAATGAAACATAAGTGTTTTTTATGGGGAGAAGTAAAAAATACTGTGGTATTAATGTGTAATGAAAACATTTAGAATGTGTCTTGAAGATATGAAACATTGTTTGTAATTCATGAATAACACTTTATAATTAATGGAAGAAAAGTGAATCTGTTCTAAGAAAGAGAACCTCCATCCTGACAGAGTGGTGGTTTGAATGATTTTTTCTAGATATACTTGATGGAACAATTGTGCACAAGAGCAGTTCTATTAAAAAAAAAAAATACAAAAGCTAATCTTAAAGTTGCAAGACCTGTGAAATTGTACCTGAGCTTCAGGGCATTGTAGTGAACTGTTCTTTTATTTAAAAATGTTAGAAATAAGATAAACCAAAGATCTGGTATAATGCTAATTTAGCAAATGCTAAATGCATTTGCTAAAATTTATAAATAGGGACTGAGGAAGGATGCACACATTCAATATCAATGGATATTTGTTGTCTTTGTTTGAAATAAAGCTGATATTAGCAAATGTATCTGCCTTTGATGATAAATGAAAATTTTACCACCTCTGCTAAAGAGTCAGACAAGCCTGGATAACTTGCACCAAGAGTTTTAAAGAAGCAAGTCAATGACCTTGTTGTTAATTTTTTATGTTTTGGAAACCTGTAAAAATTCCAAAGGATTTGAAAGTGTCTCAGTGTAGATCCAGGGGTTTAGGTTGTAGCTGTGTTGGTCTAAGGACATAGGCAGACAAGGTTCCTTGGGTGAATTTGATATCTTTTATTAGACCAACCCAAATAGTTGGAGAATATTTATTAAGCAAGCTTTCGGGTTCAAAAACCCTTCGTCAGGCTCAGGAAGTTTCAGCAGTTGGTGTGTGCTCTTCCTGGATGGAATGAAAAGTAAACAAGCCAGGGGCTGGGCTGGGCTGGGGAGTCAGTTGCCAGGCAGATTATAATGTATCAAAAATCCAATGTCTATGTTTAGTCCATGATCTCTAGTATCCAGGAGGTTGATGAAATGGAGCTCATAGGCTCGTCTCTGGGAAGTGTTGTGTAATCAGTGTAGATCCAGTATTTTAAATGGGTAAAAGGGGAAGGAGTCAGGAAAACTATGTTTAGCTGTTCTAATTAAAATAATAAAGTTAACAAAAAAACAGAACCTGAAAATATAATAAATACCAGTCATCATGATTTTTGTGGAAGTTTGGTCTCATCAAACTAGTCACTTTTCTTTGTGTTTTGTTTGACTAGGAATCTCTTTATTGGAAAGCAGTGACTCGAAGGACTTGGGGTCAGAGCAGTTACCAGCTCTGCATGAACACTCTGTAATGCTATGTCAAAAAGACTAATACAATCCTTGTATATGTAGAGCAGGGGTGTCCAACCCTTTTGAATGTGGGGCCGGATCACGAACTTTTTATCACCCAGTGGGCCAGCAAACCATATTCAAAGACCTCACAGGAAGTGGTATCACATCAGGAAGTGATGTCATGTGACCTTTGACACAAATAAAGTTGCAGGAAGTGACAATGAAATGGGTCTGGAAATGTGGTTTAAAATCCAAAATAAAAACAATATAAAAGCAAGAATGAAATAATACCAAACACTTGACTAAAATAAACACTTTAACTTCTACTCACTTCTCAATGAATGAAAGAAGAATAATGCAAGTCGACAGATCAAATGTTGAAAAGATATCAGCCAGAGTGGAAACTAATCAAAGCAACAAAGTATGGGTATTTTTGAGAATCTTCAAGAAGATTTACTTTTATTGAATTAATAACTAGTTATGACTAAATGTTACATAATAAAACCCTGGTTTTAAATGTTGACCCTAATTTAAATAACAATATAAGAAGGGCTTGTCACCATCATCCAGTCTTAAAATAAATTGCCCTTTTCTACACAGAGATTGATGGCAACATGAAACTTGACTGTTAGGGAAGCCTATCCAAAGATATGTGCTCCCTTCACACCTCCCTACTCATTCCTACAGGTGTTCCCAACACCCCCTCTTCTCCCCCCCCCACACACATGCTCCCTATACCCTTCTCTACATGCACCCCCTATTCATCCCTACACCCACTCCCAGCCCCTCCATATCACTATGAACCCCACCAAAGACATACTCCTTGTTGACCCTTTCACCCCAAACCTGCCCTCATATACAGACCCCTGCACCCACACCCAACACACAGGCAACCAAAGTTTCAAGGGACCCACATGCAGCCTCTCACCCTCATAAGATTCCAGAGATTCAATTGCTGGCAGCCTGCTTTTGAGCAAAGTGCATCTAGTGTAGTCATCACAGTGCACCAGACCAGCAGCTCCCACTTTTAATAAGGGTTGGGGCATTAGGATCCCCAGTTGTGGCTGGACTTAGAGCGCCTCTGGGCCAGGTTCCTCCTGCCTCCCGCCCAGCCTGGCTGTGGTAACCATGTGCCCTGCAGCCCCGGCCCAGCCACGAGGCGCCCCCAGCTCCGCACAGGAACTTACCCATGCCTCTGTCCACCACGCACGCGGGCAGGGCGCAGGCCATGCTGCAGCTCCCCCAGCCATGCACCGGGGGCAAGGGGCTGGACCCAGAGAAGAAGCTGCATGTGCTGTCCCCAGCTCATCTAATCAGGCGCAGCTGGGGCAGCCCCACACCACACGGCCCTCAGGGCAGCGGCGGCTGGGCCCAGCTCACTTATGAGCCCAGCCCCACGGGGGGAAGAAGCTACCCTCCCCCTGCTGCTG
>NW_005841957.1:506576-524810 GCF_000455745.1 Alligator sinensis | reverse complement strand
GAATGGCTTGGCGAGCCGTGTGGTGGCCCACGGGCCGTATGTTGGACAAGTCTGATGTAGAGGGAAATATCAAGCAGAAAAAGGGAAAGATCTTGCCTCTGTACGGATAATTTAGTAAGATTGCCACTGGAATATGATTTTCATTTTGTGCTTTAAGAGGAAGTGGAAAATACTAGAGACAATTGTAAGGAAAACATGATTTACAATGCAAACTTTAGGCAACTCTACTTAGCTTTCAAAGAGGAGATTGAAAAGTGACTTGTCCATTGTGAACAGATACTTATAGAAAAAATATCTGATAGTAGCAGCCATTTCAACCGTGCTGATAAAGGCATAACACCAGTCTAATGGCTGGAAGTTGAAGTTTCCTTTGAGAGTAATTAAATATTGGAATAATTTACCAGGATTTGTGGTATACTTTATGAAAAAGTAAAGTATTTGCTTTGATCAAATTGGAAAAGTTTCTGCAGCCTGCATGCATGTAGAAGGGGAGAAAGCTGGATGGACATGGTAGAAATTTCTACCTATGAAACCTTTGAAGCTGAGTCTCCCTGTTCTTTCTCTCTTCCTCCCCCTGCTTCTATTGTACATAGGTTAGATATATTTTAGGTAATTTAGGGCTTTTGTTTCTAACCATCAGAGACCAGTCACTGCTTCAGATAAGATATTTGACTGGGTGAACAAGGACTCTGACATGACACCAGGCAGCTAAGAGATGCTTGACTGGTGAGATTTGTTCACATCATAGAGTCATTCTGACTTTCCCAACACAGTTTGAAAGAGTTTTCCCTCAAGTTGGACTAGCAAGGACCTTTGGGAGATTTATATCTTCTTCTCTAAGATGATATATAAAATCATTTGGCCATACCTCACTTAAGCAATTTCCTGCCAGCATCAGGGCTTCAGGTGTTCTCTACCTCTGGCAGCCAGTTTTGTCTCCTGCAGCCTAAAATCCTTTAATATAACTAGGGATATACTTATCTCACGATTATGCAATTTTTGCAGAAAATGCATAATCAGGTGTTGCCCATGAAAATCACCATCATCTGTGAAAAACTGGAAGCTTATTGTTTCAGTGGACTTCAGAGAAAAAAAAAGCTGCAAAGGCTTTGGAGAGAAGGAAGAGGCTTTGCAAACAAGCTGCCAGCAGCCTTAAAGAGGAAAGCGATTGTCCTTTCTTGAAGGGTTTTAAGTGCGCAGTGAGGATGAACACTGGGGCAAGGGACAGACATTACACATAAAGTGGTTTAACTGATCAGAAACTGATTTAAACCTGTAACAAAACAGATGTTCAGTGCACGTAAACCAGTTTGAAAATGGGTGAAAAAGGTTTGAGATAAACCTGATTGAATGTAGTATCAGACTTAACTGATTTGAGTCAAACCAGTTTATGCAATATCTGTCCCAATCTCCTTGCTGGTTTAAGATAAATCAGATTCCCCCAGCATCCCGGCATGCTGTCTAGGCTGGGTGGGGCTCTGCTCCACAGTGGGGCTGCCCCTCCCCTCTGCTCTTTTGCTGCAGCTCTGGCAAGACTACAGGCTCCTCTCCCCCTCCCTCTCCCCTCCCCTCACCACTCCCCGCTAAGCAGGAATTCCTCGCTCCCCTCTGCCTTGTGGAGAGGTGTCTGTGTATTACCTAGCAGATCACATGCTGGCTATGGTTCATACTGAATCAACAGGTAGCTGGTAATGTCCCTCCTTTGTCTTCTTACTGGGGCTGATAAGCACTGTTATCAATTCCCTGCTGGGCTAATAATAGCGTCCTGCCAGGGCCTGGCCATGCCTCTCCCAGCTCAGTACTGTTGAAGGGAAGGGAGTGCTGCTCTAGCGCCCCCTGGATTCTAGCCTGAGCCACTGCAGGCATGTGCTGGCATTTCTGGTATGTCTGTGCAATTACAAAGTGATTCAGCCTAGCCAGGTTAGATTAATTCAGGCTCAGGCTTTTTGAATCTATGTCCCTAGCCTAGGATGCGATTACTTGAATTACAAAGAAAGTTAACACCCAGCAGTTAGTAGAAACCAGTGTTAATTATGTGCTTCCCCATCTCAGGCTGTTTGTCTCTCAGCAGGGGGTGTGTTTCCCAGCCCCCTCAACCAGTTAGAGGCACAGGGGGAAGTCGTGTTGAAGCCATGAAAAATCAGCCTGGGGCTGTAAAGATGCCATGAGAAAAAGTGGCTGGCCCTGTGAATTGAATACATCCCTAAATATAACTAGTGTTTTTTGGGCTAATGTACGTAGCTAATATAAGTTGCATAGCTGTAACTGAATGAGTGGCCTGCAGTACAGAAAAGTTAGGGCAAATGATCTAATGTTTCTGTTTGGTTTTAAATGATTTGAAATTATGGCTTCACAAGGAAAGGAATGACATCTTGGCTCCATTGAAGTCAAAGGCACAGTTCTCATTGACTTCACAGGATCTTGAATTGTACCCCAAGTGCTTTATAAAATGAGAACAGGAGCCCAAAGAGTATCTCAAATTATGCAGGAGATTGGAGCCTTTGGCTGACTTTTTCGAATGGGAGTTTTTTGCTTCCTTTCTCCAGATGAACCTGCGACTAGTCTTGCATACATTAGCTGATGCAAAGAATAAATATATTTATGATAAACATACATATTTTTAATTCATACAGTTTTTAATAAATGTTATTGAAAAACCTATTTTTGGTTGGAAGTTTCACATATTCAATGTCTGAGAGGTAAATAGCACCCTTCTCTTTCACAAAGACTGTTTATGAATAAGAACAAATAGGTCTACTGACAACATTTATTTATTTATTTATGCATTTATTTGAATTATATGGCTTTGCAAAAGTATGAGGTAGATAACACACCTGGGAGCAGCCTTGGGACCAAAGGGGAGGGGGGAAGGGTTAGCTTTATGATCTTAAACTGCCTTTCCAGAAGAGATTGAAAAGACTGACAAGGCTTCTCTGAGACATGGAACAAATTGGAGTTTTGTTAGAATTCATTTTGGGAACGCAAGAGCCAGCATACTAGGATTAACTTTGTGACTGTCAACATGCAACAGATGCTTAGTAAATTAATGTGTTTAGAGGAATGCAGCAGATTGAGGCAGCGCTCTTCCTGTCAGACACTAGTTTAGGCTTAGTGAACACTTCACTTATGACCGACACAGATATAAAATCCTAAATTAAAGTTTCTCGCTCAGTTTAAATAGACTGCAGTTACTGTGCTGAGAGGTGATACAAGAAAATACTATAAATTCCCTGTTGTGAAAGATTTTTAATTTAATTTTAATTGAATCTGGTATGTAATCTAGTAATAGGGTTATGGCAAAGTTATTAATGAAATGTGTGTTTTGAATTATTGATCTAAGCAGTCTATAAAATTGTCCATGGAAAAGGCCTGTGGGCCTAGCTCAAGGAAACCAATGAAAGCTGGCTAAAGTAACTGTACTAATTGGTTATTGAGAAAAGTATGGGTATTAAATACTTTTCTTTTGTCCCCTGGATGGGAGCTAGAAACAGAGCCATACTTTACTAGACTTAAAAAAAACCCCCAACTTTCTAGTTGATTGGTTGTTAATTAAATCAAAATATTTTGAATTCCTACTATAAATGTAACTCTACTTCTTAACTATTTGTTCCAAGTTAATAGGTGCTTTATTCTAGGCTGAACTGAATCTCAGTAGTAAGACTGCTCCCCGCGGGGAGGTGTGTGTCCTTCCTATTGAACAAATAGCTGGCAGAAAAGAGTCACTGCAAAAGGAGTAAAAATATATAAAGAGTTGTTTGTTAGGAATAATAATGGATTTGGAAATTTCACAGAAAATTCTGAGAAATAACCTCTAAGGAAGGGTGGGAGAGTGAACAAAAAGATCGAAAGTCTACTGAATGAGCACTTATTGGAAATGGGATCTAGGCTGTAGCTGTATTCTGTCTAAGCACAGAAGCAGACAAACTCTTTGGGTAGAGGCGATATCTTTTATTAGACCAACTATGTAGTTGCAAAAAAGTTGTTCTTTGCAAGCTTTCAGACGCGTGTCCTTTGTTAGGCAAAAATAGGAAACTGAAAATGGTGAGAGAAATTAAAAATGGTCAGAACTCTCTCAAACACAGTCTTGGAGAGCTGTTCTGCAGGAGTGCAAATTTAGAAAAGCAGCAGGAAAAAAAAGGCAGGCTGTTTACCTGGAAGTATCAGATGTCCAGTAAGCTTGTGGGGGGGCATAAACTCAATGTTAAAATTTTAGTCCAGGTTATTGAAATTGATGTTTTTCTTCTTCTTCACATTATGGAGTTTCCATGTATTTATTGTGTATTTATTTTATTCCATTTATTTATTATTGGAAATGTATTTATTTGGGGAAATGAGTATTTATTGGAAGTTACGAAGTTTTGAACTGCTTGAGAGAGGGAAGTACAAAACGGTCTGGCAAAATGTAGGAAAGATGGTGCCCAGAAGCTTTATCACTGTGCAGTGTTGGTTTCTATGAAAGGGAAAAGGAGTTGGAAATAATTAGTCAACAAGGAACTTCCTATGGGGAAGAGATCCAGCAAAGAAGAAGCATCCTATCACAAGACTGAAGAGAAAAACACTGCCTTGTTGAGAGAGGTGAAATATCAATTTCCTCTGATGTTATGAAGGATGAAAGGATCATAAATAATACAGTTTTCAAAAGTAATTGGAGCTAAATTTTAACAAGCATTTGGGTCCTCAAGATGTACAGGTGTTTGGGACAGTTTTCGTACATGGGTTTAGAAATCGATGGGAGTCAAGTTCTTAGTAGGACTAGTAATTCACAAATGGAACTTAAGTTCTGAAGTTACTTAGTCATTTTTGAAAATTTTATCCACCTATCAACAAGTCTTTTGGTCTTTTCTCTACCACAGAGACTATTAATAAGGACCTACTAGTCCTATAGGACACCTATACACATGCCTGATGCCTGCTCTGACACGTGCTAGTTAGCATGTGTCAGAGCAGAGTCTGCTGGAGTATGCTAATTATCATGCTCCAGCAGTCGTGTTGTCTCTTGCTTTTGGTGTCCCGTGCTTCAAAATGGCAGTGGAGGTGCTCATCAGATGAGCTTTAGTTAGTGCCCTGATTGCCATTTTGTGGTGTGGGATGCTGAATACATGAGACACTGCAGGCATCTTAATCAGAGCAGCTCCCAAGAGCCACTTTAATTAAAGCACTCCTCCCCCACCCCAGAGCACATAGATGCAAGTTCTCTATTTCTGGGAATCAAAAGCTTCTCTTCCCCCCTCTGCACCCTCCCCAGCCCCGCTTCCCATCTATACATTACTTTTTCAGTATAACAGTACTAAGGTAGTAAGAAAGACCAAAAGAAAAAAGAAGAAAAAATAAACAAACAGCAAAGGACAGATCAGACTTATGATTTCAGCTATCTCCCCCACAGAAATTTGATTTCCAGATTTGTTTTGTGAGCATGATCTATTATAGTCAAACAGTTGCCTCAGGATTGTCATGAATTGGTGAAACTCATTTTGAAAAAAAAATATTCAAAACTGAAATGTTAGAAAGGTTTCTAATATCTTGGATGGATGGATGCTTTGTTTTGAAGAGGGGCTTTGGGAGTGGGAGACGAGAGACTAGTCAAGAATAGCCAGTAGCTTTCAGGTAGGGTCACTTACCTGGCATATAAGAGAATCTAGTGAAAATGAAGACAAACAATTTATTATGGATGTGATAAAGGCAAGTTAGTGGATAAAGTACAGCAAAAAGTAATGACAGGCTCAAATTGATGAGGTATGAAAAAAAGCTGCACACCGACTGGATGGTAGCTGGGCAAGATTGCATTTATCAAGGTCAAAACAGGGCCATTGTTGTAGTAGAGGCTTGTGATAATAAGAGCCTAGTTGTGAACTTTAGCTATGTGAAATGGTGTAAAAACCCATATTTTAGAGATTTGGGGCAAAAAGAATCAACCAGATTTAGACATATCATGAACGTGAGATTCCATAGATTTGCATAGATGATCACACCCTTGTTACAGCAGTCAGTCATAGGAAGGATGATGATGATGTTCACAGTGATCAAGAAAAAACAGGAAATGTGGAGGTGGGCACAGGAAAGTATCTAGAACTTTTGTTTTAGTCCTATTGAGCTTGACCTGGCTATACCCCAGGGGATTATGCACAGAAAAATTCAAAATTATGCATGGAGTCCCAGAGCCTGCATATGGTGGCATGGAGTTGGCCCACTGGGGCATGCCTTGGAACCAAACCAGGCTGTATCTCTGCCAGCAGATGGGGCTTGTGGCACTGCAGGTAGGAGCTGCACGTCATCAGGCAGGTGGGGCCAGTGCCTCTACCTGGGGCTTCCAGCACTCCAGCAGGAAGCCACACATGAAGGCATTGAGTTGCACACCATCGGGCCGGGCTGGCTGCATTTCTCCACCTGAGGCTTCCAGCTGGAGTGCTGGAAGCTCCACAAGGAGGCACGGAGCTGACCAGCTGAGGCCGATGGCATGCAGCTCCCTCCTGCAGTTCCATGAGCCCCATGTACCGGTACGGACCCAGCTCTGTCTCGGTCAAAGGCGTGCATCAGTAGGCCGGCCGGGTTACCTCCATGCCACCATATGCAGCCCCCAGGACTCAGCCAGAGTCATGCGTGGCTGGGGGGCTCTGCCTGCTGTGGCCATGAGTGCCCCAAGGCTCCATGGGCTGCTGCTGCAGCCACTGCCAGGAGGGGCATGTGGCAGGGGGGCTCACACCTACACACAAACCCCATGCCCACCCACACACACCCCCACGCCCACTGACAAACCCCACACAAACCCCACTCTCCTGCAGGCAGGAGCTCCCCTTCTCATTCACCAGCTGTCCAGTAACGTACCACTGCATTTGGTACCTCCACATGGGGCTCCCAGCTGAAATGTCAGGAGTCCTGTGGAGGTGGAGGCACAGAGCCCACTCAAGTTAAATTATGCCATTATGCGTGGTCATACATTTTATGTGCAAAATTGTGTGGGTACATAATTCCCTGAGGTGTAACTGGCTATGCATCCATCAGATGATGGAGAAATGAGATATTTTAGTTTGCACAGGAAGATACTGGTCTAGATGAGAGCTGGATCTATGAATTGTCTGCTGTTACCTATGTTACTGGTAAGATGTGGCCATTGGTGTTTGGGCTGCTATAGCTTTCATTAGATAAATCCTATGGGCTACAATTAAATAAATAAACGTTTTAAAACTGTTGAAGGATAAAGATGCAATTTTTTAAACTCTCTAATGGACCGATTGATACTGCTATTGAGTCCCCATACATATTTGCTTTTAGAACAAGTCAAAGCAGTATCTATAAAATCGGGTTTGTTCTAGATTATATGCATACTTGCTTAATGGAGGCTACTTGCTTGAAATGTCACTTTGCTGAGTTGTTTAGCATCTTAGACATGCTTTAATTAATCTTATGGATCATTTCTTCCCTGGCAACTGCAGCCTCTACCAGAGGATAGCTATATCTTTGATTCATCTGCCTGCTTACAAATCACCTGTGGAGAAAGGAGAACTGATTGGTATGGAATCGTGGAGCTGTTCTGTCAGAAATCCATTTTGGATTTTCAGCAGTATTGTGTTAATATTGGCTGTGTGGCCTTTGCCTTTAAACTAAAGACTTAGTTGTCCTCCTTGCCGCTTCATTCTTAGGTGTTTCTAACCTCTAACTGCTTCATATAACTACAGTTCAGAAATTAGAAAAGAATTACCTTATGCATTTTGAGCACTGTAATTGAGCTGACACTAAATCTGACTTTTGTTATCTATGGAATGTGTGTGTGCTGGTCCTCTCCTTTCTGTTATTGGACTGAAAATGTACAACTGTTCTATAATGCATAGATGAATAAATGTTAAGTTTCTCTTAACCATGCATTTTAATTTGCTTGCTTGTAATTGCAGCTTTCCACTCAGATGACAGATCAGTTGAACATGTTATACCTGAACAGAACTTTTAATTTTTGGCTTTGAAATAATTTCCAGTTTTTATTCTAAAATGCATTAAATCCTTCTACATACTATGGACTGTTCCCTTGTACTTTATTAATCTTATAGACCCCTCTAAGTGTGGTGGAACCAGCACTTTTAAATACTTTTAGATAACCCAGAAGTAGTAGCTGGCTGAGCAAGTAAGTAGTAGTACTGAATGCCAATATGAATATCTTTCTGACTGCATTTATGCTACTGATTTCCTTAGTGTATATTTAAAATATCTTGGAACTTGCCTGGAAAATGTTTCCCTGATGGACGCAATAGATCTGGTTTCTGTGCAGTATGATCTAGGATACTTAGTATGGATGGCACTGTGTACAAGATCTGTTGTTTTGTATTTTAATGTAAACTTTTAGAAACAGTCATTGATGCTACATTATGCTTTTTCTTGCCACAAGAAATATAATTTTCAAAATTTCATTATCACAAATTTGATAGTTAACATGCCTAAAATGTTTAATGAGGCAGCCCATGCTACAAGAAAATGCCATTAGTGTTAGATTCTAATTATTAAGAATTATCTGAAAATGTGTTAAATTTAAATAAGTGACCACACCATTGCTGCCTTTATGAATAATTAATTAACAACAAATATGGTTGAGAAACAAACTCCTATTTGTTAAGTGTGTCTGTTTCCAAGTTTTATGTTTTACAACATGTTGCCAGTATGATGTGTAGGGTCTCATTCTGTGTCACATCAGCAATATTTCTAATAACTAGTTTAATATCCTTTAGAAAAAAAATAGTTCCTTGCAATACACAGCAAAGTTTTTAATAACTCAGGTGTAAGATTCTGAAAAATGAGCCTGTCCTAGAAATATTAATGTAAAGATAAAACATTAAACTTGTGAACTAAAATAACTTAGTTTTTCTCTTTGGCCTTTTTATCTATAGGAGGTATGCAACATTTTTTAAGGTTTTTTTTTTAAAACTATCTTATGGATATTTGCTTTTGTGTTAGTTTTTCCCCTACCCACTAGGACACTCAGGTTAGATAGTAGGCTAAGGCACAAGTGCCCAACCTTCTGATCTCCCAGGCCAGATGAGTGGCTTGGGGTTGGTTCATGAGCTGGATCCTGTGTGGAGTTCGTGTGATCCAGTGCATTGGTTCAACCTCAGGTGCTGGATTTGGCCAGCAAACTGGCATGAGCCTAAGTGCCCAGATCCAGCTATATGCCAACCCGACCCTGCACACCTGGATTGGTGACATACCATCACAGTCTAGTGCCCAGGGCCATACTATGTGGCCTTCAGGTCTTCCCATTGGTCCAGAAAATTGGCAGCAGTAGAGCGCAAATTAATGTTGCCACCATTCCCTAACCATCAAATTTCCAGCCCCAGCCGCGTGGGCCAGTGACACGGATCCATGGGCTGGATCTGACCCACAGGTCACAGGTTGAGCACCACTGAGCTAAGGCATTTAGTTGTAACTGGCAGAAACAAAGCCACTTGAGGGATGTAGTGCTCAATCAGTCTTTGGAAGGATGATGCAAATTTACAGTGTTGCATATTGGCAGAATATCAGACTACATTACAGTTTGAGCTTCCCTAACCTAATGGAAATTGGTAAAGGTTATAAAGGCAGTTTGTAGCAAGAAAGATGTGTTTAAAAATAAAAATGAAAACTAGGTTTCGGGGAAAGCATTGAACTGGAAGCATGTAAGTAATTTTCTCCCACCATCCTAAACTGTTTTCTTTAAAAATTTGATTAGCAACTTACTCCCCCTTGGGTGATATTAATTTGTTGTAGTGTGTAGCTATAGTATATAATAAACTTTAAGCATCAATATTTATATAGGATGCAGTTTTACATCATTAAAATAGTAGCTTATTGTAACTAAATGATCATATAATGAGTTGATCATAAATTTACACAGAATAAAACTCTTGCTGTAACAGTGGAAAATGTGGCATATAGTAATTTAAATATTATGTGTTTTTGTGGTTTTGTCTAAAAATATGGAAGTTAATTAAGGATCCCAGTCTAGGAACACATATTCTGGTTAAATTGAATTGGAGTAATCCCATTAATTTAGAGTGAGCATTTCTGTACACTTACTGTGTGTTGTTTTTTTCCATTAAACTCCCCCCACCAAAAGGGTGATTTTTTTTGTTTTTTTTTTTATGGAAACATTTGTCTAACTATGCTGCTGAAAACTGAAATGTTTCTATTTCACATAAGATATTACATAGTGTCATAAGAGTTGTGGCTCAGTTTCCTAATTTGACTATTCTCATCTAGAAAGGATAGGTTTGGGAAAAAAGGGGCTGGTACCACATTATATACTTGCTTGTTCTCAGCTCCAGGAAGAAAAAGGCAGTAAGTCTGAGTATGTATGGCTGGGGGATGGGGAGTGGTGATTATTATGGTGAGGTCTCCTGTAGACCATTAAGCCAAAATGAAGAGCAGACAAGGCACTCTAAAGAGATGGCAAAATTATTGAGACATTATGAGATGTTACGGCTGGAGCATTTTTATTCTTCCAGCAGATGCCACAGGAGTTATGCTGCAAAGCATACTGTTATGTTTGAAGGCTAATTTTCTGTTGTGGAAGGTTAAAGATATGATTAGGTAGCCAGCCTGACTAGGTATGATATGACTAGATTTTATACCCTGCCCTGTAGCCAGCAGGGCAAACAATATTTTGGCATGCATCAACCGATTCATCTCAAGCAAATCCAAATAAGTGATTCTTCCACTTTACTTGGCATTGATGAGAATGCAGCTGGAGTACTGTGTCCAGTTCTGGGCACCACATTTCAACAAGGCCATGGAAAATCTTGAGAGAGTCCAGAGAAGAGCCACCTATATAATCAGACACTTGCAAGGCATGCCATATGAGGAAAGGCTGAGGGACTTGGGTTTCTTCAGCCTAAAAAAGAGAAGGCTGAGCGTAGACTTGGTAGCAGCTTACCACTACATCAGGGGAATACATCAAGGGCTTGACAAACTGTTCACCAGGGCACCCTTGGGGAAAACCAGGAGTAATGCTTACAAACTCCTGGAAGACCATTTCAGGATTAACACTAGGAAGAACTTCTTCACAGTTAGGGTGTCCAGACTGTGGAATAAACTCCCTCCAGAAGTGGTACAATCACCTACCCTGGAAATCTTCAAGATGAGACTGGATGGTCACTTTGCTGTGGTCACCTGACCCCAGTTGTCATTCCTGTCTAGTGCAGGGGGGTTGGATCCGATGATCTTATAAGGTTTCTTCCAGTCCCTTATAATCTATAAATCTATGAATCATCTATTTTGGAACTTGTTTTTACCAGTAGGGAAGAAGTGGCTGTGGATATGAAAGTGATGGGAGACTTTGAGGAAAAAGTGGTTATGATATAATAGAATCCATAATATTTAAAGATGGGGAAAACATGAACTAAATCAGAACTAAGAAGTTGGTCCATGGGAGGACAGACAGGTTCAGGAGAACTACGTTGGTTTTTTTTAAATGGCATAGTATTAGAAGCTCAAGATGAATCTATTCCGTCATGATGGACACACAAGAAGGATGACAGGAGACTGAAGTGACCGCACAAGGAGCTTCCCGGATGCCTCAAATTTGAATGGAAAAACTTTCAGGCAAAGGAAAGCTTGGCAATTCACTAAGGAAGCATACCAAGAAATGGCAAGAATTTCAGGAATGAAACCAGGGAGGCAAAGCTAAAAACTAAATTACATCTAGTACAGAAAGTGAAGGACAATAAGGGATTCTGTAAATACAGAGGTCAGAAAAGAAAGACCTGTAAGTGGCTGTAAGTCCACTTCTAAATAGCTAGGGTGAGGAATTAACAGAGGATGCAAGATTCGAAGAAGATGAAGGTGTTCAATGTCTATTTTGCCTCTGTCTTCAGCAAAAACAACAAAAATGTGCAATCAACTAATAAAAATGATATGGATAAAGAAGGGGGAAGTCATGATAGTGAAAGAGCATCATGGAGCTTTTCATTCATTGACTTGGTTCAAGTGAGCAGGGCCTGGTTAACATTGTCCCAGGATAATGAAGGAATCAGCAGAAGAGATCTCTGAATCCTAAGGAATAATATTTCTGAGTCATAGGAGATGAGCCGGGTTCCAGAAGGCTGTAAGGGGGTCAACCTAATACCCTTATTTAAAAGTTGCCAAATCAACTTGATCTCCTTGTCTGAAGAAGTAAGTAATTGGATGGATAAAGAAAGAGAATGCGGCGGAAACAATATATTTAAACTTTAATAAGGCTTTTTGCCAAAGTCCCACATGACCTTCTTGTAAGTAAATTGGAGAAATTATGGCTAGATGAAATTACTAAAATGTGGATGGATAATGGACACAATAATCACAAGGAAAATGCAAGGAATAGTGAAAGGGCGGGCAATTATTTCGGGCGGAGGGCTGCTTACCCAGTTTTGGCAAGCTGTCAAGAGCCACATGGGTAGCCCCGTCCCTTGACAGGTGCCCCGCCCCCTGGTCACAATCCTGGGACCAATGTCCCAATGTCTCGAGACCAATGTCTCAGGGCCAGCGCCAATGGGGCCCAGAGCAGGGCACAGGCTGGCCAGGGGTCTGTGAAGCCGGGCTGGGCTGCACTAGCAGGGAGAGAGGGGAACTGGCCCAGCTCCATAGAGCCCCTGCCAGCCGAGACCCTGTACTCCTGCTGCCCTGCTCTGGGCCCCACTGGCACGGGCCCCACTGGCACTGGCCCCAGGACACTGGTGTGGGCACCGGGCACCCGCTCACTCCCAGTGCCCACCCCCCAACCCCATGGTACATGTGGGGGGCAGCGTCTGCTTCAAGGCAGGTAAAGAGCTGGTGTGGAGCATGGGGGGAAAGCGGACCATCCCCCATGGCCAGTGCTCCCTGCTGCAGCTGCTTACAGCCTGCAGGGGGCCATCCTGAGCAGGCACAGGCAGCGGCTGCAGCTGGGGGCGCCGGCCATGGGGCAGGCTGCTGTGCTGGGCAGTGTTTGCCACTGCCGCCTCTGGGCTGCTCAGCATGCAAGCCTTGGGCGGGCAGCAGCAGCAAATACTGCCTGGCATGGCAAGCGGAGGGGCCGCAGCTGCTGCCACTGTGCGCAGCCCCAATGGGTGAGCTCAGAGCTGGCGTGGGGCCCAGGTTGGCAGTGGGGGCAGGTTACAAGCTGGTGCTAAGCACAGGGAAAAGCGGACCCTCCCCTGCCCTGTGGCCGGCGCCCAACACTGCAGCCACTCGCAGCCCACGTGGGGCTGCCTGTGCCTGCTCAGGATAGCCCTGCACAGGCTGCAAGCTGTTGCAGCAGGGATTGCTGGCCACATGGCAGGGAAGGGTCTGCTTTTCCCCATGCTCAGCACCAGCTCCTTCACTGCCCACGGTCCTCCCTTGCCCTTCCCCTTTACCTGAGTTTCTGGCACCAGTGCATCCACATGGTCCCAGGCCAAAAGCCCCTGCTAGGGCTTTCAGCTGTGGGGGTGGAGCCAGGCAGGCCCTGTTGTTGGGGGAGCCTGCCAGGCTTCTCTTGGGTCCTACTGCCCCTAGTTGCTGTCATCTTTGACAGGAACCAAAGACAGATAAATATTAATTTTCTAAATTTTTTTAGGGGCCCTGTGGGCCAGATGGAATGGCCTCGCAGGCTGCAGGTTATATTTTGCCCACCCCTGGTATAATGCCTATGGCAGAATAATCAAAAGTAAAAATGCAGAATGGGAGATATGCTGCTACCCTCCCAGTTGAAACAGCAGACACAGCCAGCTTCTCCCATGGCTTCTCTGTCTGTGTCTGCCTCTGTCTGGGTGGGGGAAACCACAGGAATAGCCCCTATGCCCAGCCCCATTCCCCACCTGGCCCCAGCTTCCCAACAGTAAAAAAAAACAAAAAAAACAAACAAACAAAAAAGCCCTGCATTCACACTGCAGCAGCAGGGATCAGGGCCTCTGGGGGCTTGTGTTAAAGTTCCCCCGTGCAGTGCAAGGCAGTGGGGATAGCCCCCCGGCTTGGCACTCGCATGGCAGCTGTTGCATTGCAAGGGTGCAGCATGGCTTGCCATGGCGCCATGTGCTGTCTGGGAGCTGGGGCAGCTCCTGGCAGCTGGAACCTGGCACCGCTTAGCCTCAGCGGCCCCATCTCCCAGACAGCATGCAGCGCTACACCCACACCAAGGGGCATTTGCCGCGTGGGTGTCAGGTGGGAGGTGGGTAATCTCCCCACTGCCCCATGCTGCATGGTTGGGCTCTGACACAAGCCCTTAGAGGCCCCGATCGCTGCTGCTACAGCCGGTGAGTGCGGGAATTTTTTTTTTTTAAGTGCCAGGAGACGGGGGCCAGGTAGGGGATGGGGCTGGGCAGGGCAGCCATAGGAGCTTCTCCCACAACTCCCCCCACCAAGGCAGAGGCAGGCACAGCCAGGGGAGCTGCAGGAGAACCTGCAGCCACCCAGCTGTGCCTTGCTTTCCCCGGCCAATCCGAATTTCCGAATCGGTGCCAAAACAGTGTCAAAACTCCAAAGCAGCTGAGTCAAAATGGAACAGTGATCCAAAACACTGAAATGAATCACTGTTCTCTGAAACGGCAGAATCCAAACCAAAATGAAACATAGCCATTTCGTACAGCCTTAATGTTTAGCCTGAAGAAGAGGTGATTAGTGGGGGATGTGATAGGAAGTTTCTCTGCCATAAACTAGTAGACTGCTCTAAAGAAGTGGGAGAACAACTTTTCTCCCTTGCTGCAGAGGACAGGACACAAAGCAGCAACTCTAACCTGCAGAAAAGTAGATTTAGATTAGGTATCAGGAAAAGCTTCCATGCTATGAGAACAGTAAGGCAGTAGAAGAGGTTACCCAAGGAAGTTAATGGAATCTCCTTCATTGGAGATTTTTCAGGAGGCTGGAAAATCATTGGATGAGGCTGATTTAGGAATAGTATTCTTCCATTCCTACAAGCTGTGGACCAAATGACCATGGAGGATCTCTTCCAAAGGTTGGACTCCTAGCTGAATTTGTCTCCTTTGGATACACCATAACTCCAATTGTATATCATACACTTAACTAAGGAAGTGGGCCTTAGTGAAGTGCATAACAGAAGTATTCTAACTTGAGAGCGACAAGGCCTAAACTGTAAAAGAGAATAGGAACATAAATAAGCTATACCTTTTGTGAGTCAGTATTGAGAAGTCAGTATTCTATGAAGTGGAAGAAATGATTTCCTGGATGGTGTCTCTCTCCATGTGTTTATTATAACTCCCATGGATCAACTAGAATGAATGAGGATTAGTCTAGGGCAGGGCAGCCCAACTTTTAAATGATTGGCAGCTGCATGCTGTGCGAGCCAGTAGACCCCTGGGTCTCATGCTATGCAGATGCCTTCCCCCTCGCTCCTGCCACACTGTTGGAGCTTTCCCTTCCCACTGCACCATGCACCTGCACCCCCTCTCCCACTGCTGCACAGCATGCCTGCACAGATATCTTCCCACACATGTCCTCCCATTAGGGCTGTGTGAAACAGCACCATTCAATTTTGACTTCCGTTTCAGCGCTTCGAAGGCACAATGTTCCATTTCATCATTTCATTTTGTTTTGAAGCACTGTTCCGTTTCAATTAAAACTGTTTTGCTGTTTCAACGCATTTTGACATTTTGCCCATGGGCTATAATGGGAAATCAAGCAAATGCCTATAACTTTGTCATTTCTTGCCTGATTTGAATGAAAGCAGCATGGAGGGTGGCCACTGCTAAGGCCACAAAGCCTATAAAGTTTCAAGGAGATAGTTGCAGGGGTTTCTGGGAAAATGCACCTCAAACTGTTCAGATCAAAACTTGTGTCACTTGTAGGTGTGAAGGCACAGGGGAGTGAAAACAGCAGGCATGGTAGCCCCTGCTGAGGCCACAAAGCCTGCCAAGTTTCAAGGAGATAGGTACAGGGGTTTCTGGGAAACTGCACCTCAAGTTACTGACAAGCAAAACTCATGACGTGTGACTTTGTGTGTGCGCTAAGGCACACGCTCACTGGCGCTAGGGCCTCTATACAACATGGTAGCGTGCTCCAATGAGGTCTCCTCCTCCCCTACAGCCTCAGTTCTGTCCACCACTTTAAATAACAACAGGTAAGTAAGCAGCACAGTAGCACTAGCAGCATCACAGGCAGCCAAACTGTCACAGAGCCTTTCTTTCCTTTCCTTCAGGAGCTTCTTCTCCAGCAGGTGCCAGAAAACTCTCCCTGCCAGTCCCAGCCTTGGGGCTTAGACGTGCCCAGGGCCCTGACTCCTTCTGGTCAGCTAACTGGGGACAGGTGCTAGGGGTGTTGATCTAAGGACATGGCACTGGCAGACAAGGTTCTTTGGGTCAATCTGGTATCTTTTAGTAGACTAACTGAATAGTTTGAGAAATATATCTTAGCAAGCTTTTGGGTTAAAAAATCCTTTGTCAGGCCGAGGAAGCACCTGCAGTTGGTGTGTGTGCTGTTCCTGGATGAAATGAATAGTAAAGAAACCAACGAGCTATTCTTTACTAATAGTAAAGAAGAACAAATGAGCTTATGAACTGCACTTCATCAGTCTCCTAGATACAGAAGCTCATGGACTCGCACTGGAATTCTGACACACTAAAACCGGCCAGACATCTGACTCTCCAGGTGCCTCTCCACTTTTACCTGCTACATCCTCCTCCCCACCACCCCCTCAGCCTGTTCGTCCCCCCTTATGGCTCCATTTCCATTTTCACTGACTGGCTTTCTTGCCTGTATTGCATGCCAACATCTGGCTTCTTTACTATTCCTTCCATCCAGGAACAGCACGCACATCAACTACAGGTGCTTCCTCAGCCTGATGAAGGGTTTTTCAAATCGGAAGCTGGCATCCCAGACAGCTAAGCTGAGCTCACCTGGAGCCTCACAACTCCACTACAACCAGCAAGCCTCAGGCCTGTCAAAGATGTGATGGGTCTGGGCTTTCCCCAGCCAGGACTCTGTGTGCTTGGTGACTGGAGGTTATGGCACCCCTTACCTGTCTTTCAACAGGGAGATCCTCGGTCCTGGCATTTCCTGGGGCTGCTGCACCACTGGCAGTCCCACCAGGGCTCCCGACCCTGGCAGGGTGCAGTTTTAATGGTCATGCCCTGGACATAGGGCCTCCTCCTTTCCCACAGCCTCTGGCCATACCTCCAGGTTCATCCTAGCACAGGAGCTCAGCAAGGACATGTTCTTCCCCTGCTGGCTGGTGATACAGTGAATACCCCCTCCAGCTCTGAGAGCAGGGCACTACATGGTTGTGAAGCCCAAGGGTAAAAAAATAAGAAAGTGTGGATGAAATGAGGGGGGTGGCACTCAGTCCGTCTGCACATAGATCTTAAGGAACCCCAGGAGTGGAGGTTTATCTTCAGGATCACCAGATGCTCCATCAAACCAGGATCCAGGGAGGAATGGTGGGGTGTCACTACATCACCAGCCATGATGAACACCCTCTCACTTGGAGCACCAGTCGGTGGACAGGACAGGTGTTCCTGGGCAACCGTGATGCTCCCCTTCATTCTTGGGTCACACATGGCAGCCAGCATATGCCATGGCAAGCAAGCCATTTCCTGGTGTCTTCCTTAAGCTGCCTCACCAGTGCCTGCACATCTGGTGACAGCGGCTTGCCCCAGACAGAAACATTGATAACCTGGAACTTCTCTATTTGGTTCTGAAGTTCCCTCACTACAGGGATCACCTGGCTGAGGAGGGCATCGCCAGCACTGAAAGTCTTAGTGGCTTCAAGGAAGGGCTTGAGGACCACCAAGATCTGGGAGATGGTACCCCCTCATCTCTGTTCAGGGGGCCACTGATCCCAGTCTCCCCAAGCAAGGCCATCCCATGGATGACCTTCTGTTGCTCTACCAGTCTTTCGAGAATCGGATATGTGGAGTTCCACTGAGTCTCCACATCCTGGATGATTTTGTGCTGCAGGATGTTCAGCTTTGCCTGTTTCTCTCACAGCATCTTTCCCCTCCCCCCCCCCGCAGATGCTCTGGTGGAAGTAACCTGCCACCTTCCTGCATTTGGAAATGAGCTTGCTGCTGGGCCTGGCACCGTCACCGGCAGCTCTGTCCCCCTCCAAGACATCCCTGACAATGAGGTAGACAAGGTTCCTTGGGTGAATTTGATATCTTTTATTAGACCAACCCATATGGTTGGAGAATAGTTATTAAGCAAGCTTTCGGGTTCAAAAACCCTTCGTCAGGCTAAGGAAGCTTCAGCAGTTGGTGTGTACTCTTCCTGGATGGAATGAAAAGTAAACAAGCCAGGGGCTGGGCTGGGCTGGGGAGTCAGTTGCCAGGCAGA
>NW_005841957.1:488799-505982 GCF_000455745.1 Alligator sinensis | reverse complement strand
GTGCGATCTACCTCTCTGGAGGAGTGTCCTTGCTGGGTGAAAGCCTTTTTAAGATTGGTGAGGTGGCGATCCCGGGTGTTCTCTTCAGTACGAATGCAGTGGTATCTGAGGGCTTGGCTGTATATCACAGCTTTTTTTGGTGTGTTTAGGGTGATTGCTGGTTCTGTGCAGATATGTATGTTGGTCTGTGGATTTCTTGTATACTGTGGTCTGTATTTTACCCTTCTGGATACTGATCATTGTGTCTAAAAAGGAGATGTTGGTGCTGGAGTATTCTAAAGAATATCAGATGGAGGGATGGTGACTGTTGAATTTCTGGTGGAACTCAATCAGAGATTGCAGGTTCTCAGTCCAAATGATGAAGATGTCATCGATGTATCGTAAGTACAGCAAGGGTTTGATGGTGCAGTTCGTAAGGAAGTCTTCTTCCAGGTGGCTCATAAACAGGTTGGCTGATGATGAGGTGGAACTTGTGTACCACACAGCTGATGCCAACAAAGTTGGCAACATGGACCACCTTGACCATATTGTCCCCATTGTCGGTGACCATGAACCCACAGGTGAGCTCACCCTGCCCAATGAGCCACCCCTGCACCAAGTGGTTCATGGCCCCCATGATCTCAGTGGTCATGTGGGCCTCATCCATCACCTTGGCTTAAAGGAGAGCTTACTGATGGCCTGCCTGGTCGCACCAGTGCCCTGTGAGGGAGAGGTATGCGTGATTTCCACCCTGGCTGCTCCAGATGTCTGAGGTGAAGTGTAAGGCCACCTGTGGACCTGCATTGTGCAGCTTATCCCTCAAGTACTCCCTGCATGCTTGATGCAGCTAGGCCACCACTGTCTTGCTGAAGGTGGTGCTTGCGGGCACTTGCTATGATGGGGCCATGAGCGCCATCAGCTGCCTGAACCCTGGCCACTCAACTAAGAAGAGGGGCTGGTAATCTACAGCAAGCATCTTCCCAGTGCTCTGGATGATCTCTCTCACCTTTGCAATGCCCCCCCCCTTTCTGTTCACCTTTCCCCCACACTGTTCCAGGGTGGCCTGCCTATCTGCTTTGGAGGGATGGGGGCTTTGGAGCAAGACGCAGACTTCTTTTTGGGCACACTCCCACTGGTGCCAGGCTGAGGAGGAGCAAGGGCAGGGGTTGGTGCCTGCAGAGATGCATCAGCATTCCTGTGGTGCTCATATGTTTCGTTCCCTTGCCCCAGCTGGTTTTGGCTTGGCAGTGCAGGCAGATAGCATATGTGGGATCATCTGCCAGCTCAGAATGATCCCTGACCACGCTACCCCCTCACTTGTGGGGTGTGGGTGCATGGGTGGATGCTGCCTTTTCCTCCTCCTCAGCAGGCAGAGGCACAGCAACAGAAGGAGCTGACTCAGCTGAGCTGCTTGCCTCCACAACCTCCTTTGAAATGCCTTCTGGGGAAGGAGACCTGGCTCTAGGGGAAACTTGAGGGGTGTGGAGCATGATTTCACCTCCCTCCCCAGAATTTATCTTGCTATGACACCCAGATCCAGCTCTTCCTCTGGCACTGGAATGCTCAGGATGGGAAGTGAAATGGGGGTGGAGGAGACTGTCATGCTGGTGCTGGTGCTGCTTCTTGTTGTCATATTGGTGGTGGTTGCGGGGGAGAGCTTATGACTGGTGCTCTGGAAGGGGATGCAGACTCAGGCAGTGGCACTGCTCCCCTCTCCTTGCTGCTTAGAACTGGAAGGCTCATGCCTGCTAGTTGTAGGAAAGAGGCTGCATCTCAGTTTGGGGGGGTGTAACTTACAGCTCTCCCTCTACCCCCTCTTTTGCTCCTCCCTGAAGGCTTGTCAGCTGCCTTTCCAGGATGCTTCATAGTCTGTTTCATAGTGTTTGGTGTGCTGGAAAATCTGTGTTCTTCTGTAATTAAATCTGTATGTAATATATGTAGATGATTGTATGTATATATTTATGTAATAGATAAAATATATAAATGTATGTATGTGTTCCTGAATATATTGCATATTATAATATATAATTTACACTGTGCTTCCCTGCACAGTGAATGGAATGCACACTGTGAGAGAAAGCACAGCTTTGTTTTCTGGGGGAAAAGAATCAAAATAGACTAACAAAAACAAAAAGAGGATTTTTGGGGAAGAATAAATTGAAAGGAATGAATGAATATAATAATAAAAAGGTATTAGGAAAGCAAAAGTTATTGGATCCTACTTTCTAGTAACAGGCTAGCAAGTAAGAAGTGATAGCCTTTCTCTGACGCTGCTGAAAGATAGCTCAGTAACTAACCCCAAGGCACAGAGAAAGCTCATCAAGCAATGCTGCTTTTTTATGCTGTTTTTCCATCCCTCCCCCAGAGCACTGGGATTGGAAGGGACCTCAGGGAAGGTTCACAATCACTGGCCAGCTACACATGTCAATATCAGAGTAGTCCTTCCCCTCCCTCCTCCCCCTCCCTCTCCTTACTTTCTGTTTCCCTGCAAGCAAACCCAGCTTTGAAACTCAAAATGTTTCAAAACTTTTGGAACACTTCAAGTGCCGTTATTTTGTTTTGAGGCTGTTTCAAAGCCTTTCATTTCATTTCAATTTTGCTGTTTTGAGCTCAAAATGAGTTAAAACAGTGTCAAAATGAAACATCCGGTGAAATTTCGCACAGCCCTACCTCCCAGAGGTGATGATAGTTCCTTTGGGTTTCTAGAGACTGCCGTGGCACATGCTGTGTTACAAGTGTTACCGCCAGGTGTGTCAAAGTGGATGAATGCTTGGTGTGAGGACAGAGGGAAAAAAATGACCAATGAATGAATGGCTGGGAAAAATAGAAACTGGTATTTGAAAGCATGAAGAAACTCCTGTTAATTAACTACAGACACAGTTAAAACAATGAAAAACTATGAAACCAGGCTATATACCCCAAGACTGTCCAGACAGTTAACAACAACAAGAACACTTAAGGGAGGGATTGAAAAACTGCATGCTAGGTTGTTGGCATATGAAATTGGCAGGCATTCAAACAAAAAAAGATAAGACAAAGCCATCTATAACTGTGGCTGCTGCCGTTAACTTTGGATTGAATGAACTAATTGCAGCTAAATTGATAGCACAGAATAGCCCTCCCCAAGATTCAAGATTCATGATGGTTATTGGGGTGGAGATAAGTGGAATGACCCAGATCAACTACAGCACAGTGACTCACAAACAACAGCCATCACACTGTAACCACTACCATACAAAAGCCAGGTTTTAAGAAATCTTATTCTGAAAACTAAAACAGTATCTGTAAAAGTAGGAGAGAGAGAAGCACCCAAAGAGTTGAAAAGAAAACCACTGGCTACTTACAGACCTTGAAAAAAATACAAAAAAACCCCCCCACTTTACTGGGAGAAGCAGTGCGTTAGTTGGACCTGGCTCCAAAACATCTATAGAGATTGGGAGCTTCAGCAGGGCTTTTTAGCACTTTTATCAGTTCAATTACTTGGGCAAGCCAGGTCCAACTAATGCACTGCCTCTTCTGGGCATGCTCTGGGCTTGGTGCCAGAGCACACTGAGTTTACATTAAAGCGTCAGGGTTTTTTTGTTTGTTATGGGGTTTTTTTAACGTCTATAAACAACCTATAAGTCCACCCCTGCTCTCCAGAGAAAAAGATCACCTAGATGGTGTAGTGGTTGTAATAAAACCATACATGGAATAAATTAGGAAGATCCCCAGCTAACATGAAATGTACAGCAAATGCAGCCACAGAGTCCTTGAAACCCATTCACATGAAATCATATTACATATGAGAGAGCACAAAACTAAAAAGGACAGAGCAAGCAGATTTGCGCCAAGGATGGATACTTTAAAGATTGAGATAACTGCTTTAGTAAGTGCTGTGGGGGAAGCCTTGTCAGCTCCTTTACACAGGCTTTAGCTGATGGTCATGCACTACAACTGCAGCTTAGTAAGGAGAGGAAGGGTGGTGTGTGTCATGATGAGGTGTTATCAGTGTTGTCCTTGCAGCTGACCCTGTCAGGTGTTGTTGATGTATTGTCAGTGCTGAAGTCTCAGGGACTTCAGTGTCGACAAAGTCACAGCCTGGAAATTCCAACTCCGAACTTGCCTTAAAGAATGTCCACAGGCTCAGTTTGGTGGCAAATATTTGTCCAGGTTTATTGTCTTCAAGCACAGCCCCAACACATTTTGGCCTAACAAGTCCATCAGACCAGGAGTAATGCATTTGTACTTGTCATGAGGTAGGCAGCACAATGCTTCTCAGGCCCCCTAGGTCACTACAAATGTCCCTTGATTTCCAGTTCTCCTTTTTATTTTAACAGTGATCAAAACAAATGATGCATTGCATTCTATCTGCATCATGAACATCTCAAACTGTCCTGTACCATGGACTTGTTTCACATCCTGAACTGGGTGTTCCTGTTCTAGTCTTATCATGCAGGTACTGAATTATCCTACACCTTGTAAAGCCATCTCCCCCTCCCATCTTCTGGCAGAAGTGCCCATGTGGCCTACATGCCCAGTTTTGCTTACATAAGGAATGCTTGCATTGGACCATTTTGCTGGTTAGACTTACTGTGGCATGGTGCCATGGGGAGCCTTCAGGGAGCAGCAGGTGAGGTGGGGGTGCCACCCTTTTTGGGCCAGGTTTGCAACAGGGTGCAGGAGTACCCACCCACTCAACGCATGGTACAACAGGTTAGTGGAGTGTCTGCCCACATGTGGGTGTGGGAGTGTACATCCATGTACAAAGGTGTGCAGCCTGTGTGGCCGGTAGCCTGCACTAGTACAGCTGGCATGGTGTGTGCCCCATGGGTCACGCAGCCGCGGTGTTTAGTCGGAATGCCCTGGCATAGGCCAAAGCCTTTTTAAGCCAATTGATTGTAGTGGGCCTTGTATACAGGCATACTTATAGAATTTCAGATTTCTTTGACATTAGCAAACATGGATTACCTAATAATGACTTGCTATTTAAACATCAATATTTCCCAGAGCTAATAGCTGTGATATTAAGGAGGAGAAAGAAGGTAGCGGATCTGCCGTTTACACAGGGGAAAACAAGAATGTCAAATTGTCGCTCACTCAGCCAACAGTTACAAAATTGGTTAAATCCAGCTAATGGCAGCATATATTTTAGCCATAAATATAAGTTAAAATGCTGTTGAAAATTGAGAAAATTATGCATCTGTAAATTACAGTCTTAAAAATAATTAAACAGTTCTGGGCTGAAATCTCCTCCCTAATAGTTCCTTAAATCAAATAAATTAGTTTTCCGTGTTCGTAACTTTTAATTTGGCCTCATGCTCCTCTCAGTTCTAAACTAGTACTTTGTGTTGTTCTGTAATGCAGAATGGATAATATCTTCAGAGGTTTTTTTTCTAGGAAGTTTTATACGTTTTCTGTGTCTCGGTCTGAGATTTAAATTACAGAGACACACACAGAGCCATAGGAGTCTCTCTGGCATATAGGTGCCTAGCTTCATGTGATTCCAAACAAAGACTGTAGCCAAGATAGATGACCACAGATCTTCTCTATAATCTGTGACTAATTGCTCTTTTTCTTTGTCCTCAATGTTTAGAAACCAGTTTGAGAGATTTGAGAGCTCTGAGGACAGACTGTACTTCTTTGGCACACAGCAGTGCACTAATGGGAACAATACTTAATCAGTTCTCTTATAGCTTTGCAGATATTTAAGACAAAGGTAGAGAAGGAGTAGGTAAATATGGCTTAGTGACATTCTATATAGTTTCCTTATTAAATGAAGATTTAATTAAAATATATAAAAGGGTCATATTCTTGTTATGATTTCTTTCTAGACATCCAGAAACATTCTAAGGTCTAATATTTGCCATATTTTACCTTTTTGTACTTCAGAAGAAGAAATAGTAGTGTGTCTTAGAACTGGTAAAAAAATTGGATATTTATTATATGAAAGTCATTTCTCCCCCTCAAAAGTTAAAATTTTGGTTAAAACTTTCTCCGAAATGTGTCACCAATTCAATAGGATTTTAATACAGTTGGCTGCATATGTCAATGATCTCTCTAGACCAATCTGAAACAAATTATATTCTCAAAAGAGGTTGTGAGAGATTCTCCCAGAAGAGCTTTTATTTGAGATCACCACCCTTGTCTGTTCTTTATAAGAAACCCCGGAATCCAGGGTAGGTGTAACATCTTGAGTAAGTGGAGATCCCTGACTCCTTACAACTCCCAGACTCCAATCTTTCAATCAGTGACCCTCCCTGGCTATCTGTGGCCCTTCATCATGGAGCTACTTTCCAGGGAGGACTTTACCCTGCCAACAAGGAAAAGAGTAAACTTCAAGTTCCAATTGAAGTTATTCAATTTATTGAAGAGGAGCAAAATAGCTCCTCTTCAGTAAAGGCTTTTACTGGAGGTAGGGGCCACTGCGCAAGAAGAATCTGGCCCCTTCCAGAAAGTTAAGCAGTCCCAGTCTGGTCCATGCAGTCTGAACACATCAAAGTTAACTCAACTGTTCTCTTTCCATTCTGCACAGCCCCCAAGTATCCCCAGGCAAGCTGGGCTTCAGGCTTTTCATGCTGCCCTATTCGTTGTGGTGCTTATTTCCCTCTCTTGCTTCCTGGGTGTCACCCACCCCCTTGAAATGTCAACAAAGCTATTTAATTCCAATAGCAAAAAAAAGTGCTAGGGAAAAAAAGCATACAGAGCATGTGGAATAGCATGGGGCTGGGACAAATGAAGGCTTGGTTCCCCAGTGAGATGATCTGGTTGCTGGCCAGAGCATCTCTACTGCTCCATTTGTGCCCCTGCTGCTCCAGCACAGCGGGAGCCACAAGGAGCTGAGCAAGGGCAGTTTGTCCGAAGCAGGACAGTGTGTTCTGGAGCAAAGCACATGTGCAGGGGTGTGCGCTGAGGCACAAAGTAGCAGCACAAATTTATGCCACTGCTATTTGTGCTGCTGCAGGCACATGCCCCTGCACATCTGGACGTGGCAACAGTCTGTTAACCCTTTTCCCCACCTGTACAAGTTAGTCAGGGAAACTGAGACATGTACATTTATTACAACATGAACTCATTTAAATCAGAGCTATTACAGTAAAACCCATAGTCTGTCATAGAGGTAACTTATTAATTAAATTATGAGATACCATAAGTATGGATGGGAGAATCATACCTCTAAAAAATGATTCTAGAATCCATTTGTATTAAATGGAATTAAGTTAATAAAATAATTAGTTCTTTCAGGGTTTGCTTGTGCCTTATTTCTAGGTATTTTCCAGCAGTTAGTAAAGGTAAAGGAAGAGCCTCATTAAAATAAATTCTGATTTCACAGGATTTGTATCTAAGCTACAGTTTTATTTAAAGAATAATGGGCATGGGTTTTGCCTAACTGATTACTTCTAGTAACTAATTGCTTGGATAGCATTTAATGGTAACATAAATTGCAGCTTATTTATCTGAAGCTGTTAGACACCCCTTAAAACAGTAGGATAAACAGGAATTTGAGTAAAATTTAGAGCATGTGTTCTAGCTTTTCAAATGAGCCATTCTGCAAAACCAGACAATATCTAGCTATATTTTTTCTGGGGGCTGGGAACCCAGCTAACAATTGCTATTCGGTGCCAGCCGGACCCTCTGGAAGCTAGCCAGCCTTGCAAAAGTTGGCTTCTAGATCTCCTCTGTGCTTAGTTTTGGAGCAGTGTTGAGCGCAACCTTAGAGGACATGATTCATGCTGAGTTAATAGAACTGGTTAGCCAGGATTCACTTGAATAGGGTGTTTGCATGTGTGTACATATTATGAATACTAAATAGTATTTCTTAGAGTACAAAATGAAACTGGTACTATACTTAGCCTCTTGGCAGTGTTTGTGAAAAACCATTACTAGATAGTGCAGATATATTTTACATACATGTTTACAAACTGAGAGTCCCAAAACCTATTGTCATATAATGGGTAACAGAAATCTTAATTTACTTTGTGTCTTGCTGTTTTGGTATTAAGATCTCTATAGCATCAAAACAGTTTCTAATTGAACTATTTTTAAGATCAATCTATTAATTATATAAAATAAAATGTAAGTCAATGTCTACTGCCATGGTACCTAAATATTTTGTTACTATTAGGCTGTCTACGGTGCAGTATTTCGATAGAAAAAATCACATGGGATGGAGTTTTTCTCACTAACCTGAAGTCACTGCCTCTATAGGTACTCAGCCTGGATTTTGTGTTTCTGATGATGTAAAAAAAGAGTTTATATTGTTGCCATATGTCAGCTAAGAAGGCCCAACATTCCTAAGAGTTTACTAACTAACTTTCATTTTTGTTACTGCTTCTTTTAAAAAACAGTAGTGTTTCATGATGTAGGATGACCTATTATAGACACTGATTCTCTAAAAAGAACAATGAGCAATATCTTTCACAGTTTGCTGCAGAGTCATCAGAGACTTACTTTTCATTGGAACATGCTGATTTGTATACTGTTTAAAGGAGAGAAGATGCCTACCAGCCCTATGACAAATCAGCTGCATAATTTAAGTTCCCCCAAATTTATTTTCCTAATCATTGTTCTTTCTGCTCAGTATGCTTCAGTTATCACATGCAAATTTAATAGGTTATACTCCTTGGTAAGCATCACTTTATTAGCTTTTTTTGTTGTAGACTTAATATTTTTTAAAGGTATTTATTATCTCAGACATTTTTTGTAATTGTGCTGGGAAAATAGTAAATGTTAGTGTTCCTGTAAGTGAGAGCTTCTAAAAAATGAATCGGTGCAAGATGCTACTTGCACATACCGCATATTTTAATATGTAGTTATATATGAATTTCTAATACTCTCTTCAGCAGACATGAAACTAATTGACATGCAATTTCTATTAGCACTTAGTGAGGTTGGATTTATTTAATGTTTAATACCACATTAAACTTTTATGTTTTTATGCATCATTTGCAGAGATGTCTCTTATAATTGAATACCTACAATAGAACAAAGTATCCTGAAAAATATTTGGTCATTTAGTAACTATTATCCTAACTTTTGTAAATGAATATATAATGAGAGTATTCAAAGGATCATGAGCTATTTAGCAAATGAATTCAAGTCAAGAAATTTTTAATATTTTTCATTTTTGACATAACTGGAATGTGCCTTTCTTATAGTATTTTTCTCATGTATTAAATTATTTAAAATAAACTTCCATGTTATGTTCTCAAACAAGTTTTAATCATTTTGGAAAATGTAATTGTTACTTTCATATGCTGATAGTAATTCTCTAAGATGTCTTATGATCCGATGTTAAGTTATTTGGGGCAGTAGACTGCAGCTTCATGTGTTCTTTCTGCAGTGATCATAGAATCATAGAAAGTTAGGGTCAGAGGGGACCTCAGGAAGTCATCTAGTCCAACCCTCTGCTTAAAGCAGGACCATCCCCAACTAGATCATTCCAGTGAGGGCTTTGTCGAGCTGGGCATTAAAAAATTCTAAGGATGGAAATCATCAGGAATCTCAGACTCCTGCTGCAAATGACCTATAGTGTATATGATGTACACTACAGAAAATGGTATATTCTATGATGATCAGCTTTATTCATTAAAGTAAATTAGGATCCTATATTCAGATTTTAAGTCATGTCTAGCCTAACAATTGCATATACTTAGTCTCATTTTCTAGCCCTCTGCTGAGTTCTCAACCATTTAAAACTTTTGAAAAATGAGAATTCCTTCTTGTATATGGTGAATGCATCCAGTTGTCTATTAACAGAATAGGAATCTTTAGAGAAAACCTCTTTATGTACAAATATATACTCTATTAGAAAACTTGTCTCTAAAAACTGTTAGACCAATATTAGGAATTTTGTTTCTCTGTTGGAACAAACTCAAGTTGGAAGCTGGGTTTAATGAGTCTTGTCGGGTTCCATTTTTTCTTCCACTGGATGTTTCAGGGCTATTAAAGTGCTAGAATTGTATATAATCCAATAGAATAATATACATGTTTTTTGAAGTTAATATGTATTTGTGTGTGAAAATATAAATTAAAAGGATAGAAAAAAAGTTTCCTCAAATTAAATTTATTTAAAATCATGCTAATATTGCTGATTGATTGCTTCCTGGGTGTGACAAAGGGGGTCTCCAGCCCCAGGAGAGGTATATAAGGAGGCAGTCCAAATGAACAGAGAGAAGCACACAGGACAGTTTGCTAGTCAGTTCATAGGTCATTTTGCCACCCCTCTCTTAGAAGGGGATCCTGAAAAGTAAGATTTATTTTGTTTATATGTTATTAGGACCAACTAACTACATAGTTTATTTTAGCAGCTAAAACTCAGTAACTAGACCAAGACTTGAGCCCCTTGTTTAACTATAGTACAGAGTGAGGGGGAGTTTGCTTGGAAACTCTCTCTCACATTTCTTTACTGTAAATTTGCTGAGAGGAAAGAGGTTGTAGGAAAAAGGGAACCCATTTAGATCAAGGAACAGCAAACAGGCTAGTTACACAGGAGTTTGCTAGGGAAGGTCTGCTTGGAAAGAGAGGCACAAAGTGAGAGGCAGCATATTAGAAGACCCAGAAGCATGGCTGGAGGATGTCACAATACCAGAGCGACTGCCACTTTCAGCTCTTCCTATGCTTCTACCTGTGAGATGCCTGCCCTGGCAGATCACACACTGTTGAGGCTTCCACCCAGGTCCTGGTTTGGTGCTGTGCAGACTGTGGCTTGCAAATTCCATCCAGTGTCATCCAGGTGGGGAAGTGCCTGTAATGTGAGCAGCGCCTTCTGGTGGTGTCCCTCAGGGAGAAAGTAAGAGAGCTATAAGAGGAGGGTAGCAAGGCTCCAAAGCATCCTTGGCCATGAGGACATCATCAATTCTATGCTGGAGGAAATCTCTAGGATTGTGAAGGAAGGACTGCCAGAGGTGGTACTAGAAAAGGAAAAGGGCATGGACTCCCTGGAAGCTGGAAGCTTGTATCTTCTGGCAGTAAGAAGTCATCATCCCCACATGCAGTGGCTTGCCTGAAGAACAGAGTGCTAGCAACAGAGGAGGAGAGCATTCCATTGGTGGAAGAGGCCAGGCCAGGAATCCCCAAGGTGGGGAGGATCAAGACCCCACCATGCAGAGAAAGTGACTGGTGGTGGTTGTCCATTCTGTGGGGGACAGAAAGATCCATCTGCTGGCGTGACCTGTTGTCCCAGAAGGACTGCTGCTTACCTGAAGCCTGGATCCAAGATATCATGAAAGGATTACCCCTCTTTCACCCCTCTAACTACTACTTCATGCTGCTCATTCATGTGGGCACCAATGACACTGCCAGGGGTGACCCTGAGCAGATCAAGAGCGACTACAGAGTTCTGGCTACAAGTGTGAAGGGGATGGGGGCACAGGTCAAGTTCTCAATCCTTCCAGTGAAGGGGAAAGGCCCTAGCAGCAATGGATGCATCTTGCAGATAAATGCATGGCTGCACAGGTAGTGTTTCCAGCAGGGATTCAGCTTCTCCAGCCTTGGGATGTTGTTCTAAGAAGAAGGATTGCTAGGAAGAGATAAGATACACCTGATGAAGAAAGGGAAGAGCATCTTTGCATACAGGCTCACTAACCTAATGAGGAGGGCTTTAAATTAGGTTCATCAGGGGATGGAGAACAAAGCCCTGAGGTAATTGGGGAAGCAGGGGACCTGGAGGAAGCAGAAGCAGGACGGGGCAACAGTAGAGGCCTCATTCTTCCTGAGAAATCAGGGCAATCAACTAGTTATTTCAGGTGTCTGTACACAAATGCATGGAGCCTGGGAAACAAGCAGGAAAATTTGGAAGTCCTTCCCCATTATGGAAATATGATGTGATTGGAATAACAGAAACCTCGTGGGATAGCTCACATGACTGGAGCACTGTCATATCATGGATGGGTACAAACTGTTCAGAATGGACAGGCAGGGGAGAAGAGGAGAAGGAGTTGCACTGTATATCAAGGAGCTGCATGATTGCTCAGAGCTCTGGTATGAAACTGAAGCTAGCCTATTGAAAATCTCTAGGTTAAGGTTACAGGGGAGAGCAACAAAGGTTATGTTGTGCTGGGTGTGTGCTATAGACCAGCTGACCAGGAGGATGAGGTAGATGAGGCTCCCTTCAGACAGTTAGCAGAAGTTTCTAAATCACAGGCCCTGGTTCTCATGGGGAACTCCAGTCACCCTGAGGTGATTTCTGGGAGGGCAATATAGAAGTGCATACGAAATCCAGGAAGATTTTGGAGAGTGTTGGAGGCAATTTCCTGGTGCAAGTGTTGGAGAGCCAACTTGGGGGCATGCTCTTCTTGTCCTGTTGCTCATAAACAGGGAAGAAATGCTGGGGGATATAGAAGTGGATGACAGGTTGGGCCACATGACCATGAGATGATTGAGTTCAGGTTCCTGACAAAGGAAAAAAGGAGAGTATGGACCCTAGACTCTGGACTTCAGAAAAGCAGACTTTGACTGAGGGAACTGATGGGCAGGATCCCCTTGGAGGCCAGTCAGAGGGGAAAAGAAGTCCAGGAGAGCTGGCTGTATTTTAAAGAAACCTTCCCGAGGGCACAGGAACAAACCATTCCGATGTGCAGGAAAAATTGCACATGTGGCAAGCGACCAGCTTGGCTTAGCAGAGAAATTTTTGGTCAGCTTAAACATAAAAAGGAAGCTTACAAGAAGTGGGGAAACTTGGACAAACAACTAGGGAAGAGTATAAGAATATTGTTCAGGCTTGCAGGGATGAAATCAGGAAGGCCAAAGTGCAATGGATTTGCAGCTATCTAGGGGCATGAAGGGTAACAAGAAAGGTTTCTACAAGTATGTTAGCAACAAGAGAAAGGGAAAGTGGTGGGTCCCTTACTGAATGGGAGAGGTAACCTAGTGACAGATCAGGAGGAAGAGGCTGAAGTACTCTGTATACCTCTGTATTCACAGGCAAGGTCAACTCCCAGACTACAATACTGGGCCATACAGTTTGGGAAGGATGTCAGCAGCACTCAGTGGTGAAAGAACAGGTTGGGGACTATTTAGAAAAGCTGGACATGTACAAGTCCATGGGGCCGGATGCAGTGCATCCAAGGGTGCTCGGAGTTGCCTGATATGATTGCGGAGCTACTGGCTATTATCTTTGAAAATTGTTGGTGATTGGGGGAGGTCCTGAATGACTGGAAAAGGGCAAATATAGTGCCCATGTTTAAGAAAGGGAAGGAGGAGAATCCAGAAAACTACAGATCAGTCAGTTCCCAGAAAAATGGAGCAGGTCCTCAAATAATTCATTTCTAAGCACTTGGAGGGAGAAGAAGGTGATCAGGAACAGTCAGCTTGGATTCACCACAAGCAAGTCAGGCCAAACTGATTGCCTTCTATGATGAGATAGAAGGCTCTGCAAATGTGGGAAAAGCAGTGGACATAATATACCTTGACCTTAGCAAGGCTTTTGATACCATCTCCCACAGCATTCTTGCAAGCAAACTGAGGAAGTATGGGTTGGATGAATGGACTGTAAGGTGGATAGAAAGCTGGCTGAATTGTCAGGCTCAGTGGATAGCAATCAATGGCTCAATGTCTAGCTGGCAGTCGGTCTCATGTGCAATGCCCCAGGGGTCAGTCCTGGTGCCGATTTTGTTCAATATCGTCATTAACTATTTGGAACATGGGATGGAATGCACCCTCAGCAAGTTCGCAAATGACACCAAGTTGGTGGGTGCAGTAGATACAATGTAGGGTAGGGTTAGGGTATAGAGTGACCTATACAAATTGAAGATTTGGGCCAAAAGAAACCTCATGATGTTCAACAAGGAGAAGTGCAAAGTCCTGCACTTAGGATGGATGAATCCCATGCACCGCTACAGCCTGATGACTGATTGGCTAAGCAGCAGAAAAGGACCTGGAGGTTACAGTGGACAGTAAGCTGAATATGAGCCGGCAGTGTGTCCTTGTTGCCAAGAGGGCTAACAGCATACTGGGCTGCATTAGAAGGAGTGTTGCCAGCAGATTGAGGGACATGATTATTCTGCTCTATTCTGTACAGGTGAGGCCATATCTGGAGTGCTGTGTCCAGTTTTGCCCCCCCCTCCCTGTAGAAAGGATGTGGACAAGTTGGAGAGAGTAAAGCAGACAGCAGTGAAAATGGTTTGGGGGCTGTGGCACATGACTTAGGAGGAGAGGCTGAAGGAACTGAGTTTATTTAGTTTGGAGAAGAGAAGGCTAAGAGGGGATTTGATAGCAGCCTTTAACTACCTTAAGGTGGTTTCAAAGTGAATGGAGCTAGACTGTTCTTAGTGGTGACAGGAGACAGAGCAAGGAGCAATGGTTTTAAGTTGCAGCAAGGGAGATTTAAATTGGATATTAAGAAAAAGTTTCTCCCTGGGAGGGTAGTGAACCACTGGACCAAGAACCACTGGAACAAATTGCCTAGAGATGTGGTGAAATTTCCCTCTTTGGAGGTTTTTAAGACCTGGCTTGACAAAGCCTTGTCTGGAATGATCTAGTTGGGGATGGTCCTGCTTTGAGCAGGGGGTTGGACTAGATGACCTCCTGAGGTCCCTTCCAACCCCAGTTTTCTATGTTTCTATAATAATGTATATACCATAACTCCAGTATAATATATTCAGCTTTAGTTTGCATTCAAGCTTTTTCCAGTAAGATTCATAGAATCAAGAAGACAACAAGCATATTGCCATGTTTTCTTGCCTTACCACATACCACTTTTTAAAGAAATCCTATGAAGTGGAAATTTGGTATAGTGCTAGGGAAAAGCATAAGATTATGACACTGATATACAGGGAGAAAATTAGGAAGACTAAGGCACAATTTGAGTTTCAGCTAGAAAGGGATGTAAAAGGTAGTAAGAAGGGAGTCAGTGAGTATGTGAAAAGTAAGAGGAAGACGAGAGAAACCATAGGCCCCTTATGGAATACAGAAGACAGTCTATTTATGGATGATGTAGAGAGGACTGAATTATTTTATGCCTTTTTTTTTTTTTAATTTCATCCTTTACAAATAGGGGCAGCTACCAGATGATGACTGCAGTTAGCAACAAAGATAGGGAAGGAACCAAACAGCCTATAGTAATGGCAGAGACGTTTAGGGATTACTTGGGGAAGCTAGATGCTTGCAAGTAGGCAGGGCTGGATGGACTACATCCTAAGGTACTGAAGAAAGCGTTTGAGGTAATTCTGAAAATCAGCTGTCCTCTTTGAGAACTCGTGAAGCTTGGGTAAGGTCTGTGATGACTGGAAAAGGGCAAATATAGTGCCTTGCTTTAAGAAATGGAGGGAGGAGGATCCAGGGAACTAATACCCAGCCCAACCTCTATACCTGAAAAGACCATCTGGATCTTTTACAGATTGAAAGGAATCTGTTGTGAGGCACTCAGAGGAGAGCAAGGTGACCCGGAATAGCCAGCTCAGATGCACCATGAGCAAGCAAGTCCTGACCAACCTGATTTCCTTCTATGATAAGGTGACAGGCTATATTGATGAGAGGAGAGCAGTGGGTATAATATACCTTCACTTTTTAGCAAGGCCTCTGATGCCATTTCCCTTAGCATTCTCGTTGACAAGCTAGGGAAATATAAACTTAATAAAAGTATTGTAATGTGCATATGTAACTAGTTGGATCATTGTGCTTAACAAGTAGGCATCAATGGCTCAATGCCTGAGTTTGGGAGGGCGTATCAAATGGATTTCCTCATGGGTCTATCCTGGGTCCAATATTGTTTTACATCTTCATTAATGAATTGGACAATGGGACTCAGTGCAGACTTACCAGATTTACAGATGACTCCAAGTTGGGTGGAGTTGCAGATACTCTGGCGGGCAAACCTAAAGTCCAAAATGACTTCCATAGACTGAAAAAAATGTCTGCACTCATTAGGATGAAATTCAATAAAGGCAAATGCAAAGCCTTGCCCTTGGGACAGAATAATTGCATGTAGAAATACAGACTGGGGGAGGAGTGGCTAGCCTGCAGTACAGCAGAGAAGGACCTTGAGATTACCATAGACAGTAAACCAAATATGAGCCAACAGTATTCTTCTGATGCAAAAAAGCTAACAGTATACTGTGTTGTATCAACAGGAGTGTCACTTGCAGGTCAGCACTGGTAAGGCCTCACCTGGAGTATTGTGTCCAGCTTTAGACCCCACACTTTAAGAAAAGTGGGTACAGTTTGAAAGAGTAGAGTGCAGAAGAACAACAATGATTAGGTGCCTGGGAGGCAAGATTTATGAGGAAAGGCTGAAACAACTATGATTATTTAGTTTGGAGAAGAGATGTCTGAAAGGGGGATAACAGCGTTTAAATAGAATGGTGATTTATAGAGAGGATAGAAATGAGCATTTTCCAATGGCCATATAGGACAGGACTAGAAGCAATGGCCTCAAACTGCAGGAGAAATTTCTCGTTAAGATACACCCCTCAATATTGGAAGGCTAATTTCTGGGGGAAATATGTGGAGTGCAAGCAAATATGGTAAGTTACTGATTTGAATACAGTGTTTGGTTTTTTAATATTTAATCAAATATTGCTGAACATCCTACCCAGATGTTTTAAAAATGCAAATTTTCAATACAAATGGTAAATACATTTTGTAATGCAGTATAACTATTTAAAGGCCAGTTTTATTTAAAGAGAAAAAAATTAATTCTTACATGTATTAATATTCCCTGAGCAAAATGAGGCTGGACTTTCTAGATTTTGAAGTAGTCTTTGGTTGAAAAATATTATTTTATTGGCTTAAAGGGATTTGAATCATCTATAAGCTTTGCATGGATCCTTTCTGATGGATTCCCACAATCATTTATCTTTTGTCTTAGGCTTTTGCATGAGTTTTCTTTCCTGCAATACATAGGTTTGGGTCCCAGAGATGTTCAGTATGTAATTTTACTCTGACTCTGGCCCATGATAAAGCTCTCTATTATTGTGTTATATCAGGAACAACCAGATTTGGCAATTTGAATTATGCATGCAACTTTGGGGGGGGGAGGGGGAAGGGGTTGGTTTATATGTTGATATTATGGTAAAATGTTCTGAATCATGTGAATTTAAATTTTACACTCATAAAAAATTATATGTGAGAAGCAGTAGTTTTATAAAAAGATCTTACAAAGATTTAAACTTCTAAAATGGGGTGGGCAAATATTTGAGTCAGATGGTCCACTTAAAGAGTTTTGTTGAGCTCTTGAGGGAGGGGGAAGGGATGTTGATCTGGCCTCAGCCTCCCCTTCTCCCCCC
>NW_005841957.1:488466-488768 GCF_000455745.1 Alligator sinensis | reverse complement strand
CCCCCCCCCCCACAGTTTTTTACATCATGATGCAGTGGGGGGAGGAGAGATTCCAATTTATCTTAGCCAGATAAAGGGGACAGGTGGGGTCTCCATGGAGAATGACCCAGGACCCCCATGGGAAGGCCCGCTCAGCTGGGTGGGTGTAATGGGGCTGCAGGTGGGTGGGAAGCAGCATCCACGGGGAGCAGGATGGGTGGATGGGGCTGGTGTCAGGGCCAGGATCATAGGAGGCAGTGACAGCATGGGGCCAGGGCCTGGGGCAGAGCCACGATCTGTTCCCCTCATGTCCCTGCAACAAG
>NW_005841957.1:484923-488456 GCF_000455745.1 Alligator sinensis | reverse complement strand
CAGAGCAGGGAACAAGCACCCACCACATGGATGAGTGGGGAGTGGATCATGACTCTGCCCCGGGCCCTGCCCCCACATTGTCACCACCCTGTGATTACTGCCCCGGCCACTCATCCCATTCCTAGATGCCCACCTGCAGCCCCAGCCAAGCATGTCCTACCTGTGGGGGTCCTGGGCTGGTCTCCATGGCGACCCCATCTGTCCACTCTGTCCAGTGCCCCCGGTGGTGAGTGTGGGGCAGACTGGCTTGGGGTATTGAGCCAGTGGGTCTGGGGTGTACCAGTGGTGTCATCAATGGAGCATGCACCTGCTCCCAGGTAGCAGTGGCAGGGGCTGCTAGGAAGCCAAGTCTGACTCAGCCCCATGGACTGTGGTTCCCAATGTGCCCAAGAGCTGCATGTGGGGATGGGGTGGGTTCTTCCAGGCAGCACCTCTGAGGCCATGATGGTGGGACCGGTTGCATATACCATGACCTAAGTTGTCCCCCACACCTGGGCCAAGTAAAGCTGAAGGACCTGCCGTGAGCTGGATGGGATCACTTGGAAGGCTGGATTCAGCCTGCATGCTGTATTTTGCCCATCCCTGTTTTAAAGATACCTCTAAAATCCTTTGGACAAATTCATCCCTTGAAGCTTGCTTCTTTCACTTCAGTGGTTAACTCACCTTGTGAATGGACAGGAATTCACAAAGCAAACTAATTTTGTTGATGTTAGTAAAAGAAACTCTCTCCAAGGAAAAATGTAAACACAGTGTATTTTCAAGGATGAATCAAATAATGTGGTAGTCTAGCATGTTCTTTGACTTCTCAGCCTAGAAAATAGCATCACAGTTTTGTTACTTAAAACAAGTTTATGAATATAATAGCTTTTGTGTGCAAAGACTTTGAGATTAAAGAAATAAAATCTGTGTAAGAGCTTCCTCAAAAAAAAGGGACAAAGATTTTATGGGAGAGTGGATCCGTAATGGACTTCATTATCCACTTATTTTTAAGTGCTTAAGATACTTGTACATTTTTAAGTGCTTACAGATACTTATACATAAATTCCAAATATGTTCTACAGGTATTAATATTATTTTTTGGCCAGTATATTTTTGTATTTTACAGCAGCATGAAAAACCTGTAAACAGATTAATTTTCTATGAATCTGCTGCCAATATAATTAGAGAAAGGTTCTGCCACTCTGTCTCATTGAATAGTATCTTATACCATAGTTCATCCCAAACTGGGGACCTACCAAAAATAAGATTGGCAGAATCTGTCCACAGAAAGTAGTTGCTAAAATTCAGAGCTCAATTTTCCCTAGTCATTGCACTATTGCACACTGGGTAAAGCTTAATTTACATCTGATCTGAAGTTGTGGCAAAGTTTTTATTTGTTTTCTCTTACCATTTGGAAATACAGATAGATTATCCGCTGTTCTTAAACAACTTTATAGTGCTTTCCCTATCTTCCTATATTAGTAGTTTGAGACTGTTTCTTTCAGGTGAGACCTTGCTACTCTCATCTGTGTCTTTAATCTCAAATTTGATTTATTACTCTCTGTCACAACCCAATGATTTTAGTGCCTCGGCATGATGGAATTTTCCCGCCACATGAGAGTCTCTGTGCACAGCAAAAGTTTTCTGCTGCAACAGAAAACCCCAGTGCAAGAGAGTTCCCACCATTCGCATGCAAATTTGTGTCCCACTATTGGCCAGTTCTAAATTATTCCTACGTGACGGCTAGTGATTGGCTTGCTAGCCGTATAAAATTCTGTGTGACTTCGCCCAAGTCGGAGAACTTTGAGCACACTGCAGAGTGCCTTTGAAGATTCCTGACTTGCGGCTGAGCTGATCGATAGCCTGATCACCTATCGATTCTTCTCCCCATTGCCGAGCGCAATCCTCGACGTACCCTTTCCCTGCCAGCCTGACTCGTGTACAGATTCGCTGGCCTGAGCCTTGCCAGCTGGAGCAACTCATGTAGTTGTTTAAGCGACCGGACCACCTGCGTCGTGACTACTAGCGGCATAAGTAAAGCTTTTTGCAACCAATATGCTTTGTCTGCCTCTCCATTCACCAGCCCGCCCAACGACCGAGTAATTTCTAAATCACCTCAAGTCGGCTCCGGCCGTCTGAGACACTCTCTACATGGGACAACCCCTGAAGGCTACATGAAACTTCAGCTGATGCAAAATCCATCAGCTAAGTTTTGTGTCAAAAAAAGTAGACTATGCCAGCAGCCCAGGATCTTCCCTAGAAGACAGTGGCCCTCTTTCAGTGTCCTGTATATTACTGGTGCCAACAAGTGACACATTAAGGTTGACAAAAATTATGAAGACAATAATGAAAAATACAAATGAAGCCTGACAGATATCGACTCAAACTATTCTATGCTGTGGCTGTCAGAGGCCACAAAGTCCCTTTCACTGGACATGTAACCTAAACTTACTGTGCAGTATGAGTGTGTGTCTACACATGCACACCCATACTGCACAGTAACTATGACAACTTACGCCGACTTACCCCAGTTGCGTCCCTATGATGTTATAATAGGTCTTATACCAGGCAAGGAGACTAAGAAATAGTTATCCTAAACTTAAAAGCAAGTTTATTGAACCCTTACAGATACTTCAATTTTTAATTAGAATTGTAGCAGTTGAAAAATGTTAGGTTTGTAGCTAGTCAAAGCAGATGCTCACCACTCTGAAGTGTTGCAACCACAACTTCACTGGTTGATCAGGCCATGAAGTCTTGTCTGGGGCTTCTGTCTCCCACGTCTGATGTCAAGACAGGATCTTGGATCTGACAGGATCTCTTCAGGCTGTCTTCAGGAGTGTTCCGAGAAGGGTTCCAGTTCTTTTTCTTATATACCTTATCCTTACTGCATTATCATTAATACATTAGTATCAGCTCTTCTTTACAATGCATATTAATGAGCCTATTTCCACTTGCCATATATGATTATATGTAACTGGAATTCTCCAGTAGCTGATACCTTTTTATTCTTAGGTAGGGGTTAGTTTTGCTATTGATAATTTCCCTTTTCTCTCAAGCCAGGTTCTGTATTTTGGTTGGCCCACTTCCTGCTTTGACTTTGGTCATTTGACCAGGGTATTCCCAGACTTCTTTTCCTTCACCATGGGCAGTTCACAGTCAGGGTGACCTGTCTGTCAAGTCTCTACTAGGTTGCAGCTAAGATTAAGAGTGCAGCCAATACATATGTCAGTCTCTTGCCAAGCACCGATACTATTGAGCTGAGCCCAGAATCCTCTGAGTCCCAACAGGCCCAAGTAGGTACTGTGCAGTAAGGCACATGTAGATGCCTTACTGCACAGTAACCTTATTTGTGTGGACTGACTTGGGACTAACTTAACTCCCAAGTCAGTCCGCACATAGTGTTACTATGCTGTAAAGCCAGTGTAAAAACCGCTTACTGTGCCATAACTTACCGTACAGTAAAAGCACATGTAGACATGCTCACAGAAGTTTAGTGTCAAGACCAACTGTTGAGTTTGTCCCAGGTCCTTTATGTATAAAAGACTCCAGCCACA
>NW_005841957.1:482306-484892 GCF_000455745.1 Alligator sinensis | reverse complement strand
AAGAGTGCCACCAGACTACGAGGCACGGAAAATATTGTGAACATAAATAATACAATACATGTATTGGCACTAGCAGACTCAGCAGAAAATAACTTGCAATTCACAAATGCAGCTTCAACATCTTCACTTCTCTCACATATCATTCCACCCCCTTCCCTGTTCTGAAATTATAGCATAATAATGCATAAACTGCAGTTCTCTCAGGTGGCTAATGTTTCCTTTCTGGTAACGACAGTCATCTTCCTGACCACTTCCTTTAGAATATGCTACGTGTAGCCTCTGAGGAGTGCCTGTTCCTCTTGTTATGGCTTGATGTATTTGCTGATTTCTGACGTGTTCCTGAAGTGCAATTTTAATGAGTCCAACTGCGACCTGAGATTCCGGCCTATAAGCAGCATTTGTCAGAATATCATTCATTGTTATGAAATGTCTTCTGGTATGCTGGCAAACCATAGCCCATCATCTCCTATACTGACTCTGCCTCTTCTTTCATGACGAGCAAGGCATTTTTTGAAAGACTGTACAAAACATTCAGCCAGCTCATTTGCCACAATGACTGAGTGGCATGGTGCAAAAGTATTATGCCAGATACCTTTTTTCTTTGTGGACAAGGTTCTTTGGGTGAATCTGATAGCATTTATTAGACCAACTTAAATAGTTGGAAAAACAATTTTTAAGCAAGCTTTTGGGTTCAAAAACCCTTTGTCAGGCTAATGAAGTATCAGAAGTTGGTGTGTGCTCTTCCTGGATGCAATGAAAAGTAAAGAAGCCAGAGGCTGGGCTGGGCTGGTATGCATACAAGATAGGCAGTCAGTAAAGATGTAGATTGAAGAGTCAGTGGGTGAGAGACAGGCTTGGGGGTAGGGGGAGAGAAGGGGGATGAATAGTGGAGAAGTACCTGGGGAGTCAGCTGTCAGGCAGGTTATAATGTGTCATAAATCCAATGTCTATATTTAGTCCATGATTTTTAGTGTCCAAGAGGTTGATGAAGTGGAGTTCATAGGCTCGTCTCTGGGAAGTGTTTTGTAAGTTTACTTTGAGGATCAGGACTGAGACATTGGAGAGAGGAGTGGTTTTCTTGTGAGAAATGTGCCCCCACAGGTAATTGGGTATTTCTGTCTTTGATAGATTTCCGGTGTGCGTTCATTCTGGTGCGCAGTTGTTGTTTGGTCTCTCCTACGTATTTTCCATCAGGGCATTTGGTGCATTGGATGAGATATATTATGGTTCTGGAGGTGCAGCTGTAAGATCCAGGAATGCTGATGGCTCTGTTGTGGAGTGTAGTAATGGTGGGGGTGGTGGAGATGTGTTGGTAGGTTTTGCATTTCTTGTCCTGGCACGGTCTGGATCCTTTTGGTGTGTTCAGGGCTGGGGAAGTTTGCTTCTGGTGATGAGGTTAGCGAGGTTCAGTGCTTGTTTGAAGGTTAGGATGGGTAGCTCTGGGAAGATCTCTTTAATAATAGGGTCTCTTTCTAGTATGGGTTGCAATTGGTTGAGGATTTTACATATGGGTTTGAGGGAGGGTTGATATGTCATATCTAGCGGTGTGCAATTTGTGGGGGGTTTTCTTTTGTACTGCAGCAGTTCTTTACGTGGTATCCAGGTGGCTCTTTCAAACGTGCAGTCTATCTGTCTGGAGGAGTGTCCTTGTTGGGTGAAAGCCTTTTTAAGATTGGTGAGGTGGCAATCCCAGGTGTTCTCTTCAGTGCAAATTCAGTGGTATCTGAGGGCTTGGCTGTATATCACAGCTTTTTTGGTGTGTTTAGGGTGATTGCTGGTTTTGTGCAGATATGTATGTAGGTCTGTGGGTTTCTTGTATAACGTGGTCTGTATTATATCATTCTGGATACTGATCATCGTGTCTAAAAAAGAGATTTTGGTGCTGGAGTATTTTAGAGAAAGTCAGATGGAGGGATGGTGATTGTTGAATTTTTGATGGAACTCAATCAGAGATTGCAGGTTTTCAATCCAAATGATGAAGATGTCATCTATATATCTTAAGTATAGCAAGGTTATGATGGTGCAGTTCTTAAGGAAATCTTCTTCCAGCTCATAAAAAGGTTCATAAAAAGGTTGGCATACTGTGGGGCCATTTTGGTCACCATTTTTTGTTTGTGGACACTTGAAACTCAATTGTGAACTGAATTGTGGCCATTATCACTTATAACTTGTTCTGGCAATCCTGTCCTTGCAAACACATTGTAATTTTTTACTGTCTGTGCTGCTGTAATGGTTTTCATGTAGAAAACTTCTGGCCATTTGGAGTGAGCATCTAGCATTACTAGGTGTATTATCCCTAAAAATGGTCCTGCAGAATCAATAAGGAGCCACTGCCATGAAGTAGATGGGCTTTCCCATGAGTATAATGGTACTGGTTCAGGAATCTTCTGTACCTGTTGGCATCCCATATGTTCTTTGACAGGGTGTTCTGTTAGTTCATCCATGTCAGCATATAAATCTTCTGGTTAACGCCTTTATTTTTTCAAAACCTAGGTGCTCTACATGCAGTACATAAAAAAAACAAACAAATAAACATCTCTAAAAGTCTTGTGCACAGTTTGATATATAATAACACAAATCCCCTAC
>NW_005841957.1:464695-477195 GCF_000455745.1 Alligator sinensis | reverse complement strand
ATGCAGAAGTGTACAGACAATCCAGGAAGTTTTTGGAGAGTGTTAGGACAACTTCCTGGTGCAAATGCTGGGGCAGCCAAGTAGGGGCCGTGTTCATCTTGATCTCACAAACATGGAAGAATTGGTGCAGAATGTTGTAGTGGATGGCAAGTTGGGCGGCAGTGACCATTCAGGATCCTGAGAAAAGGAAGGATGGAGAGTAGCAGAATAAGGACCCAGGACTTCAGAAAGGCAGACTTTGACTCACTCAGGGAACTCATGCGCAGGATCCCCTGGGAAGCCAGTCTGAGCGGGAAAGGAGTCAAGGAGACCAGGCTGTACTTTAAAGATGTCTTACTGAGAGTGCAGAAGCAAACCATCCCAATGTTCAGGAAGATTAGCAAGTATGGAAGAAGACCAGCTTGACTTAGCAGAGAACTCTTTAGTAAACTAAATCACAAAAAAGGAAGCTTATAAGAAGTAGAAACTTGGATAAATAAATAGGGAGGAGTGTAAGAGCATTGCTCGGGCATGCAGGGATGAAGTCAGGGAGGCCAGAGTGCAACTGGAGTTGCAGCTAGCAAGGGACATGAAGGGTAACAAGAAGGGTTTCTACAAGTATGTTGGTAACAGGAGGATCAGGGGAAAGTGAGGGTCCCTTACTGAATGGGGGAGGCAACCTGGTGACAGAGGATGCAGAAAAGACTTCACAGGCAAGTTCAGTTCCCAGACTACTGCACCAAACAGCACTTTGGGGAGGAGGTGAGCAGCCAGCAGTAGTGAAAGTACAGGTTATAGACTAGTTAGGAAAGTTAGACATATACAAGTTCATGGGGCCAGATGGGATGCACCTGAAGGTGGGGAGAAAGTTGGCTGATAAGATTTCAGAGCCACTGGCCATCATCTTTGAAAACTCATGGCGATCAGGAGAGGTACTGGATGATTGGAAAAGGGCAAACATAGTGCCCATATTTAAGAAAGGAGAAAAGGAGGATCCAGGGAACTATAGACCAGTCAGCCTCATCTTAATCCCTGGAAAAACTGTGGAACAGATCCTCAAGGAATTCATTTCTAAGCACTTGGAGGAGAAGGTGATTAGGAACAGTCACCTTGGATTCACCAAGGACAAGTCATGCCTGACCAACCTGATTGTCTTCAATGACACAGTGGCTGGCTCTGTGGATGTGAGACCAAAGAATATGATGCATCTTGATTAAGCTAGGCTTTTCATACAATCTCCTACAACATTCTCGTAGGCAAGATAAGGAAGTATGGGCTGGATGAATGCACTGTAAGGTGGATAGAAAACTGGCGGGAACATCAGGCTCAGAGCGTAGTAATCAATGGCTAAATGTCTAGTTGGCAGCCAGTATCAAGTGGAGTGCCCCAGGGGTTGGGCCTGGGGCCAGTTTTGTTCAATGTCTTCATCAGTGACTTGGAAGATGGCATGGAACGCACCCTCAGCAAGTTTGCAGATGACATCAAGCTGGGGGGAGTAGTAGATATGCTGGAGGGTAGGGCTAGGATTCAGAGTGACTTGGACAAATTGGATGATTGAGCCAAAAGAAATCTCATGAAGTTGAACAAGGACGAGTTCAAATTCCTGCACTTAGGACGGAATAATCCCATGCACCAGTACAGGCCGAGTGGCTGGGCAGCAGCTTTGCAGAAAGGGACTTGGGTGTTACAGTGGACAATAAGCTGAATATGAGTTAATAGTGTGCCCTTGTTGCCAAGAAGGCTAACGGCATACTGGGCTGCACTGGTAGGTGTGTTGCCAGCAGGTCAAGGGAAGTGATTATTCCCTTTTCTTCAGCACTGGTGAAGCCACATCTAGGGTACTGTGTTCAGTTTTGGGTCCCCCGCTACAGAAAGAATGTGAACATATTGGAGAGAGTCCAGTGCAGGACAACAAAGATGATGAGGGGCCTGGGGCACATGACTTCTGAAGAGAAGCTGAGGGAACTGGGCTTATTTAGTCTAGAGAAGAGGAGACGGAGAGGGAATTTAATATCGGCCTTCAACTACCTGAAGGGGGTTCAAAAGAGACTGGTCTAAGTGGTGGCAGATGATTGATAGGACAAGGAGCAACAATCTCCAGTTGTGGCAAGGGAAGTTTTGTTTAGCTATTAGGAAAAAAATTCTCACTAGGAGGTTAGTAAAACACGGGAAAGGTTATTCAGAAAGGTGGTGGAATCTCCATCCATCCTTGGAGGTTTTCAAGACCCATCTATTCAAAGCTTTGGCTGGGATGATCTTGTTGGGAATGGTCCTGTTTTGAGCAGGATTTGCACTAGATGTCCTGAGGTCCCTTCTAACCCTAATTTTCTATGATTCTATGAAATCTCATGCTGTTATATTCAGGTAACAGTGCAGGCAACTATTATGGCATCTGAAATATGTGATCGTGTTTAAATTTTCATGTGGGCTATTCCTGAAGCTAATTGAACTGCCTTCAGGACTAAAATATAATCACACAGGCCTTGTTTCCAATTACTGTGTTTCTATTTTGTTTCCATGTTTTAACAGAAAGAAAGGAAAGCACACAATCTACATTTAATGTGTGTTACTGAACCGTGACAACTATTACTCCAGAGAGCATAAACTTATTCAGTGTTTAGAGAAATTAAAATATAAATATATTCTATCATGACTATTTTTGATTATCTTAGCAAGGGAATGCATATGCTTGCCATCTCTAGTCCAATAATACTTAATATTGAATACATTTTCCAGTAGCAGATGTATACAGAAATTTTAACATTATTTTACAGAAATTTACATGCACTGGATACTGACATCAATCAATAAGGGATTTGCTAACAGGAACCTTTGACTCCCATTGCTCTGGTGAAACTGGGTGCATGAATAGTAAAATCTTGAAACAGGAAAGGGACCTGCCCCCAAAATGTTCAGCAGCTTTCATAACTGCTTTCTACAATCATTTTTCTTGATCTCTGCCACATTAAGCTATGATGTGAACAAGAATACAATCAATGATTTATTTTCTAACATTAAAAACACCTGTCTAAAACCCTAGGTCTTTAATAGTCTTCTTAAACTATGTAAATATTCAGTGTTTTCACTGTCAAAAAAATTACTTCTCAATCCAGTTCATATTTCGGCAGTGTGACGAAGCCATCAGAAAAGCCAATGGCACTTTTTCGTGCATCAGCAGATGCATGACGAATAGATCCAAGGAGGTGATACTTCCCCTCTATCGGGCGCTGGTCAGACTGCAGTTGGAGTACTGCGTGCAATTCTGGGCGCCGCACTTCAAGAGGGATGCGGATAACCTGGAGAGGGTCCAGAGAAGGGCCACTCGTATGGTTAAGGGCTTGCAGACCAAGACCTACGAGGAGAGACTAGAGAACCTGGACCTTTTCAGCCTCCGCAAGAGAAGGTTGAGAGGCGACCTTGTGGCTGCCTATAAGTTCATCATGAGGGCACAGAAGGGAATTGGTGAGGTTTTATTCACCAAGGCGCCCCCGGGGGTTACAAGAAATAATGGCCACAAGCTAGCAGAGAGCAGATTTAGACTGGACATTAGGAAGAACTTCTTCACAGTTCGAGTGGCCAAGGTCTGGAACGGGCTCCCAAGGGAGGTGGTGCTCTCCCCTACTCTGGGGGTCTTCAAGAGGAGGTTAGATAAGCATCTAGCTGGGGTCATCTGGACCCAGCCCTCTTTCCTGCCTATGCAGGGGGTTGGACTCGATGATCTGCTGAGGTCCCTTCCGACCCTAACATCTGTGAATCTATGAATATTTGGATATATCTACATTTGGAGACACTTCAAAAGGATAACATTTCAAAAGGGCAGTAGCTATCATGTTGCAGTTGTTATGTACAGAGAAGATGGGACAGAAACTTAGGAGCAATACAGGCCAGGTTTCAGATAAGAATAGAGTTGAAGCATTTATGCTACATTTGTGTCAATCCCAGCTTCTCCACACCTAATAATTACAACAGTTGGTGCCATTCTGAAAAAAGCTCCAAAGGTATGTATCCATACCCTTAATCAACCATTAGTATCTACAAGAAAAGTTCTTTGAGATCAACTTTCCCTTCTTTTTTTGCAGATAGGAAGCAAAAATGTGGAACGGAGGCCACTTCACTTAGCTAATCAAGTTGTAAGCTTAAAACCTTTACCTTGAGATTTCTACCTACACTAAAATCATAAAAACAGTAGCGAAGGAGCTGGTTAGGAATTGTTCAACCTAACACCCTTTCTGTTGCAAATCTACTTCATCAAGTCCTGAACTTCTTTTTTCTCATAGATATTCAGCTTCTGGTATGCTCCTGATACCCATATCTAAAGTCTTTTAGTCATTAGTGTGCTTGGGTGTTTGCACATGCCACAGGGATTTAATTCAGTTTAGTTCTCCCTAAACTGAAAAGGTGGGTTTTTAAAAACCCACCATTTCCACCGTTTTAATATAAGAAGAATTAAACTGAACTAAACTCCTGTGGCATGTACACAAGGCTGGGGGCCTGATCCTTACCTGCTTCTCCGGGGGGTGGGGGAGGGGGGGAAGGCTGCTGGCAATCCAAGTGGTCTTTGAGCTGCAGGGGGTGGGGGGGGAGGGCTGATGCTTCCCTCCATGGCGGTGGCACCCCCTAGGCGGCACCTGCACCCTGGCACCCTGCCTGGGCAGTCCCGGAAGCCACCTCCACAGAGGGAAGCACTGGCCCCCGAACAGCTGCAGAGGAGAGCACCAGGTACCTGCACAGCTCAGGCAGGCTCTGGGAGAGGAAATAAAATGATCAAGCTCCTTGCAGATATTTTTTCTCCTTCAGTTGAGCCTGCCTGCCTGCATGGGTGTGCTGGCAATGGGAGAAGGCAGCAGGGATGGTGCACAGGGTGTGGGAAGCCTGCCACGCCCCGAGCTTGTTGGTTTCCAGAGCCCTATGCACTGTTGCACTTTGTTAGGTAGCAAACTAGGGCTGCTTTTGCACACCACAGGAGTTTACTTCAGTTTAATTCTCCCTAAATTGAAGCGGTAGGTTTTTAAAAACACCTTTTCAAATTTAACTGAAGTAAACCCATGGCATGTACACAAGGGTCGGATTCGATCCCTACCTGCCTCTTTGGCAGTGGCGGAGGGGAGGGCAAGCTGCCGATGGGCTGAATGATTCCTGAGCTGAAGGAGGGGTCAGTGCTTCCCTCCTCAGTGGCAGCGATGTCCCCCCAGGTGGCACCCACCCGCAAGCACCAAAAAAAAAAGATCAGGTTTGCTGCTTTTGTTTTTCTTCAGTGGAGCCTGCCTGCCTGGGCTTCCTGCACGGGCTTTCTGCACAGCCTCTGAGCTGCATGGGGCCCAGTGCTTCCCTCTGCAGCTGTAAGGTAGAAAAAGCAAGAAAAGCAGTTCCTCTCCTAAAGATAGCATTGTTGTTGCCAGTTTTACTTTATTTGCAAGCAACATTCTTCCCATCATTATTTCTGAAAAAGAAAGATTCCTTTCCTTTATTTGACAGAAGCCACATTTTTAGAGGCTGCACCATTGGGAGTGGCAAGAAATATCACTTACACAGGCAGCGCAATAATTGTGTTCAGTAGAATAACCAAAAGATGGTGGGGGATGACTGGGACATCAGGCTTAGGTAGTGACTCGGTGGGGAGCGCAAAATAGCAGCTGCTGTGCTGCCAGCTTGGCCTGCCCATTGTTAGTCCGGCTGCAGTTGCTACCCTGTGCGTGATTGCCCACTAGGGTGCAGAACTGTTCAGTTAGATGTCTGACTGTAGTATAATGTGTTTGCTTAAATTATGTTATGTAGTTTCAGACTTTAACAAAGTCACAAATAATAATAATCTTTCAGTGCGTATGGTCAGTGGCATGTAGTAAAATTCCATGTAAATATCTAGGTGTCAAACCTACAAATACATATTCAGTTTTATTAAATTCCACTGAACAATTCTAGTGCTGCATAACACTGAAGATGAGTCCCAGTTCTGCAGATTTAGGGCCTGATTCCTCAGTTTTTTACCCTTGGTATAGTAGTTTGCATCTCAAAAAATGACTGTAAACTACTATTATTCCAATATGACATGATGTAAGCTTTAGACTGTTACACCCATTTTGCATAGATTTACTTGTACAGATTACTTGCAAGTGCAAAGTAGTGGAGAATCAGTGTTTTACAAGCCAAATATTAGATTTTCCACTGTTTTCTTAAGGTACAAAATTCATGTCATTAACTGATTAACTGATCAGTTAATTGATTTTCCAAGTAAAGGCAAAGAAGTTAGATCTAGTCCACTTGAGCTTCAGTGCAGAAGTTGATAGTATTCTCCATAACAGATTAATTTGGAGAAAGTGAGGATTTGGGTAAGTATTATAAAATAGATAAGGAACTAACTCAATGGGAGACAGCAGTAGGTTGTACTGAAAGGGTCACTAATGAGTTGCAGAAGTTTTCTGGAGGAATTCCTTAAGTTTTCTGACCTTGGGACAGAAAGTTGAAGAGTGATGCCGGAATATGCACATGATAGCAAGTTAACAGGCATTATAAATCCGGGAAATGACTGGAACATCAAGAAGGCACTGGATGACCTCAAAAATTGGTGTTAAAGTACAAGGTCATGTATTCAGGGATTAACAACAAGAATCTTTGTTCTTAGCTTTTAGTTGATCACAGGTTGCTTAGAAAGATATCAAAGTTATCCAACCTTTACAGTAAGGCACTGAAAATACATTTTCTGGAATATCATATATGAGTCTGGCCATCTAAAAATGAATTCAAACAAGATTAGATATAGAATGGCTATTAGAGTGATCTAAGGAAAAGAGAGCATATTCTTTTTAAAAGGTTGCCTGATTTAACTAAGTGAAAAGGTGGCTGAGAGAGGATATATCCATGGAAATAACAGAGAAGGAAGAGACATTTAAAACTAAGGGGCAATGTGTCACATCAAGATGTGGGTGGCCAGGTCTAAGGGTACTTGGGGATCACGGCTTAAGCAAAGGACAGTCAGTTTCATTATACCTGGGGGAACATAAGATCCTACCTCAGATAAACATGACCCCATCTTGGCTTGGTGTGGTCATTGCACAAAGAGGTTCTGCTCTTGGTGTACTTTCTCCAGGGTGGTGGCAAAGAGCAGGGTCAGCAGGTCCACTGTTCCTGTGCAGTTGCGGCCAGGGTTCAGGCAGCTTGTGGTGCTCGTGGCCCCATCTTACCAAGTGCCTGAATGCACTACCTTTAGCAGGACAGTGGTGCCCTCCCTGTATCAGGCATGCAGGCAGCACTTGAGGGAGAAGCTGCACAAGGCAAGACCACAGGTAGCTTAGTACTTCACCTAGGACATCTGGAGCAGCCAGGGTGGAGATCACAACTACCTCTCCCTCACAGGGCACTGGTGCGATCAGTTGGGCCATTGGTGGGCTCCTCTTCAAGCCAAGGTGGTGGAGGAATCCTACACGGCAATTGAGACCATGGGGGCCATGAAATGCATGGTGCAAGGGTGGCTCATTGGGCAGGCCGAGCTCACCCGCGGGTTCATGGTCACCGACAATGAGGTGAATATGGTCAAGGACGTCCATGATGCCAACTTTGTTGGCATTTGCTGTGTGTCACACAAGCTGCACCTCATAGTCAGGGATGCCTTGGAGGGGGACAGGGCTGCCTGTGATGGTGCTGTCACTGCTACCCAGCTGATTTCAAAATGCAGGAAGGTAGTGTGCTACTTCCACCGCATCATCAAAGGGGCAAGATGCTGTGAGAGAAACAGGCAGATCTGAGCATCCCACAGCACAAAATCATACAGGATGTGGAAACTTGGTGAAACTCCACATACCTGATCCTGGAACATGGAAGAGGGAGATCCATTTCAATGGAAGAGGGGAATCCATTTCCCTGTACCAGCACTCCCAGCACCAGCCAGTCTCCTCCACGCCAGCTGCTGCCAATGTGGGCCAAGGGCATGGCTTCAATGTTGGGGTCCAGATGCACCAGACCCCGGCCTCGGGCAGGAAGTTCCAAGGCTTTGGTGGCTACCTATCTTGCTGAGGATGTGGAGTGCTGGACTGTGACCACTTGGTCTATTGGGCAACCTGCAGCCAGATGTGACAGGATCTGGCTCCCGTTACCCAGGAACACCTGTCCTGTCCACCGAACAGTGTTCCAAGTGAGAGGGTGTTCAGCATTTCTGGGGATGTTGTGACACCCCACTGCATCTCCTTGGATGTTGGTTTGGTGGAGCAGCTGGTGCTCCTTAAGGTGAACCTCCTGCTGCTGGGGTTCCCCAAGCCCCACCTTCAGACAGACTGAGTGCTACCTACCTCACTCTGTCCGCACCTATTTCTGTTTTGTTTTTGTTTTTTTTAAACCAGTTAATGCCCCACTGTCTGAGCTGGAGGCAGCACTCACTGCATCACCAGCCAGCAGGGGAAGAACATGTCTCTGCTGAGCTCCCATGCCAGGATGAACTTGGAGGTATGGGCTGGGGCTATGGGAAAGGAGGAGTTCCTAGGTCCTGGGCAAGACCACTAAAACTGCACCCTGCCAGGGTTGGAAGGCCTGGTGGTACTGACGGCAGTGCGGCAGGCCAGGAAATGCCAGGACCGAGGATCTCCCTGGTGAAAGGTGGGTAGGAGGCACCTCATAACCTCCAGCCACCACAACCATGCACAGTCCTGGCTGGGGAAAGCCCAGACCCCTAAGGTCTTTGAGAGGCCTGAGGCTTGTTGGTTGCAGTGGAGTTGTGAGGCTCCAAGTGAGCTCAGTTTAGCTGCCTGGGATGCCATCTGCGAGGTGTCACGACCCAGTGATTTTGGTGCCTCGGCACGATGGAATTTTCTTGCCACATGAGAGCCTCTTGCACAGCGAGGGTTTTTGCTGCACAGAAGAACCTTGGTGCAAGAGAGTTCCCGCCAATTTGCAGGGTGCATTTCTTCTTTGCAGCACAGAAATGCACGGGGCAAAGAGTTCCCGCTATTCGAATGCAAATTTGTGTCCCGCTATTGGCTAGTTCTAAATTATTCTTACGTGGCGGCTAGTAATTGGCTTGCTAACCGTTTAAAATTTTGTGCGACTTCCGACCAAGTCGAAGAACTTTGAGCACACTGCAGAGTGCCTCTAAAGAGATCTGACTTGCGGCTAGCTGATCGATAGACTGATCACCTATCGATCCTTCTTCCCGTCGCCGAGTGCAATCCCAGTACATACCCTTTTCCCGCCGGCTTAAATTTCGGACGGATTAACTGGCTTGGGCCTCGCCAGCTGGAACAACTCACATAGTTGTTCAGACGACCGGACCATCTGCGTCGCAACTACAAGCGGCGTAAGTAAAAGTTTTTACAACCATTAAACCTTGTCTGCCTCTCCATTCACCAGCCCGCCCTAACAAACGAGCAATTTCTAAATCACCTCAAGTCGGCTCTGGCCGTCCGAGACACGAGGCATGGGCTTTCGGGTTTAAAACCATTCGTCAGGCTGAGGACACATCTAGTTGATGTGTGTGTGCTGTTCCTGGTTGGAAGGAATAGTAAAGAAGCCAGAAGCTGGCATGAATTCAGGCAAGAGAGCCAGTCAGTTGAAATGGAAATGGAGGCGCCAGGGGGTGAAAAGCAGGCTGGGGTAGGGGAAAGGGGGATGTAGTAGGTAAAAGTGGAGAGTTACCTGGGGAGTCAGGCATCAGACAGGATGTAGTGTGTCATAAATCCAATGTCTATATTGAGTCCATGGGTTTCTGTATCTAGGAGATAGATGAAGTGAAGTTTATAGGCCCATCTGTGAAAAGAAACTATATGGCACACTGTTGGCCCATGCTGTCCTTCATGCCCTTGGTATGGGGCACAAGAGGCCTTTGTACATGCCAAAAAATTGGCCTTTGAAGAGGCTTAAATTCCCTTTTGCACCGCCTTAATAGCACTGCTGTTCGCACACTCAGCAATGTATTCTGCTTTAATGGCATTGCTGTTTGCACACTCAGTGGCATATTTTGCTTTAATGGCGTTGCTGTTTGCACACTTGGTGGCATATTCCGCTTTAAATGACTTTGAAATATAGCAAGATAAAACACCTTAGAGGTGTTTTAGGACCATTGTACACACCACAAAATTGGCCTTTAAAGCAGCTTAAATCTCCTTTTGCACCGCTTTAATGGCACAGCTGTTTACACTGTCGGCAATGTATTGTGTATTAATAGCGCTGCTGTTTACACAGTCGGCAGCATATTGTGTGTTAAATGACTTAGGGACGTAGCAAAATGAAACGTCTGATTATTATTTGTGACTTTGTTAAAGTCTGAAACTACATAACATAATTTGAGCAAACGCATTATACTACAGTCAGACATCTAACTGAGCGGTTCTGCACCCTAGTGGGCAATCACGCACAGGGTAGCAACTGCAGCCGGACTAACAATGGACAGGCCAAGCCGGCAGCACAGCAGCTGCTATTTCGTGCTCCCCACCAAGTCACTACTTGAGCCTGATGTCCCAGTCATCCCCCACCATCTTTTGGTTATTCTACTGAACACAATTATTGCGCTGCCTGTGTAAGTGATATTTCTTGCCACTCCCAATGGTGCAACCCTCTAAAAATGTGGCCTCTGTCAAATAAAGGAAAGGAATCTTTGTTTTCAGAAATAATGGTGGGAAGAATGTTGCTTGCAAATAAAGTAAAACTGGCAACAACAATGCTATCTTCAGGAGGGGAACTGCTTTTCTCGCTTTTTCCAGTAATAAAAGTATGTAGTTCTATTTACTGAGCTCATGTCTGCATGATTATTCCCAGGACTGTCCTTGACTGTGCTACCCATGAATAAATAGATGACAAGGCCACATAACAATATTAAGTTAAAAATAAATAGGTTAAATTTTGTTATATATTGTGCATGCAGATGTAGAGAGAGCCCAATGTGTATGTGGCACAGGAGGATGCATATCAGTGGAATTCGAGGAGTGGGATTGCAGTTAATAACAATGTCTTTTAAAAATTAAATAGTTCTTCAAGCATAGAATATTATTAAAAAAATATATAATGCTGCTATAAACACTTAGGTTATGAAATATCAGTCATAATCAGAGAATATCAGCAATAAAAATAAAAATGTGACAACATACTTCAGATTTTATTCTGTGAATTGGTGTTAAGGTGGTTTGAACTGCTACTATGTATATAGAGAGAAAAAAACATTCACAGTAATCTACTCATAAGTAAAAGTTAAGTTTTTTTTTTTCCCATAAGGTAACGTCATTTATTGTTCACACACTTGTAAAAAATAAATTTTAATTGTTTTAATAGAATAGGGAAAATTAAAAGTATATCAGTAAAATTGACCCCTTGTGATCTAAGTGTTTACATGAACAGCAGGATTTATTTTTTTTCTATAGTCCTCTGATAACAGGACAGTGTTATGAAACAATGATGATAATGTTCTCTCTTCAAAACAGAATGTTTCCGTGATTCTCCACTCTTTCTTTTGTGTACATTTTATAATATTTTAAAAATTGGCCATTGTGGGATCTATATATATTTATATTTTAAAAGTGCCACAACACTGGTTTTTAAATAGAAACTGGCCATTCTTGACCTGATAAAATTAAGTTCACTGCTATATTTAAATGCATGGTTATCTACAAAGTCTCTTCTTTCTTCTGTGTCTGCATTTTGCCTATTAGATCTAAAAATGTTCATTTATTTTTTTAATTGTAATTTAATTTGAATTATTAATGAGTAGTTCATATTGCATTAGTATACTGTAGCATCTATTTTAAACATAATGAAGTCTTATTCTTTAACTCCGTAGAAGCATTTTAATAAGAAATAGGGTTATTTACCACTTATCGTGTATACTTCGGCCTCGTTCCTATGAATTTTAAATGCATGTATCACTTCATCCAGATGAAAAGTCATAACGATTGTAATGAGATTGTATGTTTATGTCATAAAATCACAAAAATGTTTCTCCAGTAATTTAGTATAGAAGTGGGACTGTAACGGGATGGATCAGAGTCCATAGCACACAGTACTTTATTTTTTAAATTGTAATATATTTGGGCTGCTTTTTTCTTGGCAAATAACAGATGTCACAACAGAAAGGTTTATAATTAGAGGAGAAAGACTACTCTCTTCTATTCAAAATAAGTCTTTTGATCCTTGTTATCAGTCATAACAATAATAGATTGAAACAGTGTTTTGTGCCTCTTTCAGACATCTTTATTCCCTTATCTATCTATAGATTAGTTGGACCCCTGTTTGAATTGGTAATTCCAGTTGCAGCTTCATAACTAGCAATGTGGAAAATATTAGTATCACAAACCCATCCATGGGCGGGGGGCCTCAGTGCCCTGAGATTCTCCCCACTATACTGTCAGTGGTCCTAAGGGACAAACTGACATTGCCCTGGGATAGCTCCCTACCCCAAAAAGGCTCAGCTCCATTGCCATTATACCAGATCCTGCAGTTGTCGTGAGGGCATCTCTGCCAGTCCCAGGTAGCTACCATGTTGGGGTATGAAAAAATATTATAAGTATCCCTTTCCATGAAAAACGTAAGCCTGGAGTATCACTTGCCGA
>NW_005841957.1:451310-464685 GCF_000455745.1 Alligator sinensis | reverse complement strand
AGGCAATTAGTAAGGAGACAAACAAACAAAATAATTTATCATTCAGGACAAAAAAATGCACCAGCCAAACCGATGATAGCTTTGGAGACAGAAAAGCAAAACAAGTGAATTTTCGTACCCTCTCATCTGGCTACAGCTTAGACCTCCTGAGAGGTCTACCACTATCTCCAGAATTCAGCTTTCCTGCTAATTATGCCAGAGCTGGCTGCTGGGGTTATTTATCTCCAGAGCCTCAGGCTCAGAGAGAGATTCTATCCTAGCTAATCTTTAAAAAAGCCTCCAAGGCTAGTTCTCCCCCGCTTCCCTCTCTTCCCCTCCCCTACTATCAGCCAGAACCGTCCACTATTTTCTGGTGTTCCTGGCTACCTGGCATTCCTCTGGCCAGATGGGGCATTCCTCTCAGATGCCTTTGCTCTGTAGTAGTGGTTTTCAACTTGTGGTCCACAGACCCCTGGGGATCTTCAGATGATGTCTAAGGGGTCTGTGGAAGATAACTGATCAATCAAAATATATGAATACTCACACTTATAATTCAAAGGGGTCTGTACTTCCGTTCAGAATTTCTAAAGGGGTCTACACATCCATTCAAAATTTTTTAGGTAATCATAAATGAAAAATGTTGAAACCCACTGCCCTGTAGGAGCTGATTTTTTCCATTACAGGCAGACAGTGCCTCAGGGCCCAACCCCTTCTGCTTGTCTTGGAGTTACAATTCTTCTCACCCTAGACTCACAAGAGCAAGATTGCTTTAGCAGTTCCACCCACTCCCTTTCCTTGACTAGACAGTATCCAAAACCATGAAGTTATAGACAGAGAATGTACATAAGGGATACAGTAATAACAGTAACATAAATGGATACAGCATAACATTGGCTTTCCATATGGCAGATCACATATGCCATTTTAGTACAGTAAAACATAAGAAAACCTTCATGACTTACTCCAGACCTCCAAAATGTAATCAGGTTTGTGGCAATTACAAAGGTTCTTTTCAAGCTGTTCCTAAGAGCAAATGATGGTTATTAAGAATCAATTTAGTTTTTGTATTTTAACTTCATCTTAAGCTGAAAAATGTTCATATCACATTATTTTATTTTATATTCCATTTTATGCTAATTATGCTCTTGGCTGGTTTGTCACGGACCTGTGGAATACAAATTGGCCTGTGTCAAATCCTATTGTAAACTAATAAAATAAATGCAGTCATTTTATCTCATTAAAAATGATCTATTTATTTTATACTTTAGGAGGGGCAATATCACACAGATATATGAAGTTCTTAATCAGATCTGAGCTCCACTATATATTTGAACATATCTAACATAATTGGTTTTCAAAAGCAGTAGGTAACTGTCCACTGAGTAACAATAATTTTATTATATCTTAAGGACTATGCATTCTGACATACCACCACTAGCCAAAATACAGGCAGTTTTAAATCAAGCCATTTTTGTGTCCTCAACCATCAGTGTATTTTCTCCAACTGTGAATAACTCTTGGTCCTGATATCTGTGGTGTTCTTGAAGAATTTTAAAAAGAACAAGAAAACAAAGTGAAATCTAAGATGGGGTGAAATTCTGACCTTTCTCAAGTTTTGCCTTTGATTTCTACAGGACCAGGATTTCATCTTTGTTTTATAACAATATTTGACTTTTGATGTGCAAATAAGTATCTCACACAGTAATGTGACAAACTGGTTTCAGTCTCTGGGTGTATGTAAATATTCAGATCTACCAGTGGAAACAGCATTTTGGTTTCCACCATCAGATCCCCTACTGCTAATGCACTCTCTACAAGCATTCGGTGTTCATGGCAAGAGCTGCACACACAGCCTGTACTGGTAACAAGCTATGGCCAGGGGTCTCCTGTGCATACATCCTAGCTTACTCTGTGGACTCCCTGGGCTGCTGAAGATTGCCAAGAGTAGCTGAGTACACAGGGCAACCCTGACTGGCTGGCAGCTTCAGGAGAACATTCCCAACCCCCTTCCCCACCCCAGAAACTTCTACTCACAGTAACCCCTCCCTCCCTGCTCAGAGGCCTCCAGAGAAGAGACTTGAGCAAATCAGCTCTCTCGTAATTACAAATGCATCAATTTCTTATCTTGCATGCTGTCATGGATCTTTGATGGTGCCACTCCTGCCTTGGAGTGGGCAGGGCCAGTTGCCCCTTCTTCCACCAGCTGCTGCTTCCAAGTATCTCCATCTCCATGTTTCCTCTCTCTTTTCTTCCTCCCACTCCGTGTACTACCATTCAAGGTGTTAGAGAGACCAAATACCTTCCCTTCCCTCTCCCCCCGCCCCTCCAACTCCTGCAATGTGAAGTGAAAGACTTGTTTCCCATCCGAACCCCCAAGGGGGAAAAGTGCTCAGGCTGGGAACCACCATGATGACTGGGACTGGGCGGATGCCTCTCATAGCACATAGGCAGTGGGGTCTGTAGTGTCTCCCAGAGAGTGAGCATCAGTGCTCCTTCAAGCTCTATTAAGTCACCCAAAGGCTACCCAGGACACTGCCCATGAACTCCCTCTTCTGCTGCTGGGACTTGATCAGGTCTGCCAAGGTGCAGATAGTTTCCTCAAGACACCTTAGCTGCTTACAGATGTGAAAAAAACCTTAGTGCTTTACTTTTAGCTTGGCACACCACTGCACTAAACGCAGTGCATGCCTAGAAGTGGCATGACGTTAGTTTGACCCAGCTTACCCAAAGTCTGTATAGATCATGTGCTTCAGCATGGCTTTTTGGTGCTTTTATCTAATAGCTGATTCAATCAGCTGTTAGAGAGAAGCACCAAACAGCCCTGTTAGAGTGCAGTCACTACAGAGACTTGGGCAAGCTGTGTCAAACTAACGGGATGCCTCTTCAGGTAATATGCTGTTTTTATTTATTTTTTTTCCATATCTGTCAGCAGCCCATGTGGCAATCTCCACCGCCATACCTTGTGCCTTGGCAGACCTTGAGTAGGCATCCACCGCACTCAGTATCCATCCTCTGCAACCCCTTTCTCTCTGCGTGCCAGTTTTGCAGCTCATGAAACCAAGAGTTGGCTATCCATGCTTGGCACTCGCATGCAACTACCAGCACTTCAAACATCTTCTCCTTGTTGTGCTGTCATCTCCCTTTGATATCTCTCATCCTCCCCACTGCTGTGCTGTGGCTAGTCCTTGAGCCTCTGTCTCTGCCTTTCTGCTCTCTCCTCCCTTATGCAAGTGTTGTTCCAGAAAAGAGACAGGAAACACCACAGCTTTGTAAAATGTATCAAGCTTTTCTAATTGCGTGGGGTATAACTGCAGAGGTTTTGCCCGCTCTCACCTTCTCTCAGCCAGACACTCCCATAGCAACAGAAGCTGGAAATGGTAAGTTCCCCATCACCTCTGTCATGCTTAGAGGCCAGAAACTGTGCTGTGTTCCCCCCAACCAGCATTTCTGAAATCACTTTCCTAAGGGGATTGTGCTCTGACTAAACAGCAGGCTACACTGCCTTGCAGGAAGGCTGCCTAGCAAAGAGAAGGACTTTATAAGGACCTTATAGCGTCATTGAAAGGTAGGGCTGGAAAGTATCTCCAAAGGCCATATCAGAGCAGTCAGCATGGTTGGGCATGGGCAGTCAGGGCAAATCATACCTGACCAACCTGATGGCTCTGTGGATGCAGGATGGCTATGATGGCTCTGTGGATGCAGGAAGACCAGTGGATGTGGTATACCTTGATTTTAGCAAGACTTTTGACACAGTCTCCCACAACATTCTCACAGGCAAGCTAAGGATGTAAGGTGGACAGAAGAGTGGCTGGAACATTGGACTCAGACGGTGGTAATCAGTGTCTCAACCTCTAATTGGCAGCCAGTATCAAGTGGAGTGCCCCCGGGGTCAGTCCTGGGCCTGGTTTTGTCCCATTTCTTCAACAACCTGGGAGATAGTATAGAGTGCACCCTCAGCAAGGTTGTAAATGACACCAAGCTGTGGGGAGTAGTAGATACATTGGAGGGTATGGCTAGGATTCAGAGTGATCTAGACAAATTGGAGGATTGAGCCAAAAGGAATTACATGAGATTCAACAAGGACAAGTGCAAATTTCTGCACTTAGGATGGAACAATCCCATGCACCAGTACAGGCTAGGGGCTGAGTTGTTGGGCAGCAGCTCTCCAGAAAAGGACCTGTGGGCTACAGTGGACATTAAGTTGAATATGAGCCAATAGTGTGCCCTTGTTTCCAAGAAGGCTCACAGTATACTGGGTTGCATTGGTAGATGTGTTGTCAGCAAATCAAAGGAAGTGATTTTTTCCTCTCTATTAAGCACTAGTGAGGCCACATCTAGAGCACTGTGTTCAGTTTTGGGCCCCCCACTACAGAAAGGATGTGGACAAACTGGAGAGAATCTAGTGGAGGGCAACAAAAATGGTGAGTAGGCTGCGGCACATGACTTCTGAAGAGAAGCTGAGGGAACTGGGCTTATTTAGTCTAGAGAAGAGAAGACTGAGAGGGGATTTAATAGCAGCCTTCAACTACCTGAAGGGGGAGGGTCCCAAAGAGGATGGAGCTAGACTGTTCTCAGTAGTGACAAATGACAGAACAAGGAACAATGGTCTGAAGTTGCATTGAGGGACGTTTCGGTTAGATATTTGGAAGAATTTTCTCACTAGGAGGGTAATAAAACTCTGGAACAGGTTATTCAGAGAGGTGGTGGAATCTCCATCCATCCTTGGAGGTTTTAAAGACCTGGATCAGCAAAGCTTTGGCTTTGTCATGAATGCCCTGGCTGGTAGATGATCTAGTTGGGGATGGTCCTGCTTTGAGCAGGGTATTTGACTACATGACCTCCAGAGGTCCCTTCCAACCCTAATTTTCTATGATCTAGTACAACCCCCTCCCAGAGGTAGTGTCATCCGTATAAAAACCATCTTTTGTACAAATTCTTGTCTAATCTATCAGTAAAACTACACAGTCAACCTTGTCACAGCCACAAAACAACACCTTAACATGCTACAGGTAAAGCAGGAGGACAGTAGAGCCATTGTCCTGCTGTGGCAAGGATTGTTAAGAACTGCTGAGAGAGAAAATGATCCAAGCAAAAAAAATAGAATTTCCAAAAAGCCAAGGGGGAGTTCCAAAAGAAGATTTGTGATATGAAGAACAGATGGTGGGAAGAAAAAGTGAAGGAGATTCAGCATCTCGGTGACATCCACAATAGGCACCATTTTTTCAATACCACTAAAACTATCTATGGTCCAAGCACTTGGAGACAAACTCCCTTGAGGCCCAACGAGGGGAGTGACCCGATCAAGGAATTTGCACGTCAATTCCACCCTGTGACATCTAGACAGAGATGACTTCAGAGTCCCTCCAACCCTTGACAAGGTGTGGAAAGCCATCAAACAGCTGAATGACAAGGCATTTGGAGCAGATGGAATCCCCACAGAAATCTTCAAGCGGGGGGGAGAGGAGCTTATATCATAGTTCCATGCCCTTATCTTAAGGATCTGGAGTTATGAGAAAATCCCAGATGACTTCAGGAACTGCATGGTTATGACAAACTTCAAGAAAGGAGACAGGTCCAGCTATGAATATAACAGAGGGATTGCCTTCCTGTCTACCACAGGAAAGATCATTGCAAGAGCCTTCCTAAACCATCTCCTTCCACTTGCTGAAGAGCTCCTCCTGGAATTTCACTGTGGGTTTAGGGTATCAAGAGGCAGAACTGACATGATCTTCACAGCTGCAGGAAAAATTCTGGAAACAAACCTTTCTACATGGTCTTCGTTGATCTCACTAAAGCTTTCGGCTCTGTCAACCAAGAAGTGCTGTGGAGGATCCTTCTGAAGTACGGATGCCACCTGAAATTCATCACCATTCTTCACCTGCTCCACAACAGTGTGCAAGTGTTGGTTCTCAGTAACAGATCTATCACAGTTCCTCTTGGAGCTAAGCAAGGATGCATCATCACCCCAACACTCTTCTCGGTATTCCTTACCATGATACTACATCTTACCACTAACAAGCTTCCAGTAGGACTGGAGCTAAACTACCAAATGGATGGTAAACTGTTTAATCTCAGCTGACTCCAAGCCAATCCCAAGACAAGAATGCTGACCCCAATCACCAAGCTCCAGTATGCTGATGGTAGTGTAGCCCATGCTTACTCAGAAGCAGACCTTCAGGCAGTCATCAACACCTTTACTGAGGCATACAAGAAAATGGGACTGACACTTAACATTCAAAAGACTAAGTCCTCCATCAGTAAGCTCTTAATGATCAGTCTCCAGCTATGGTAATTCAAATTCATTCTAAGACTCTGGAGAATGTTGAGTATTTTCCATATCTTGGAAGCTCTCTCTCCCAGAAGGCTGATATTAACAAAGAAATCCAACATTGCCTCAAAAGTTCAAGTGCAGCATTTGGATACCTGAGGAAATGGGTCTTCAAATACTGTGATAAACCAAGCTCAGGATTTATCAAACAGTTGTGATCCCCACCTTACTATACAGAACTGGGACCAGGAGACACCTCATGTCATTGGAGAAGTAACATCAATGCTGCCTGAAGAGAAACCTTCCAATCCAGTGGGAAGACATCATCATCATCTCACAAGTAAATACCACGAGCATCAGGGCAATGATCATCCAACATCAACTTTGCAAGGCTGGCCACATCATCTGGATATCTCACTCCATATTCCTAAAGCAAGTTTTATTTTGCCAGCTCAGTCAAGGTGTATGCTCAAGATCAAGGCAGAGAAAGCACTTAAAGGAGGTCCTCAAGGCCAGCTTGAAAAAATGCAACATCAATTCATGGGAGACTATTGTCCAGGACTGCCCCAAATGGAGGGCGAGCCTGCTGCAATGATTTCAGTACTTTGAAACCTTACAATGAAAACAGGAGATGGAAAAGTGGGGGCAGCAGAAACAGCATGTCGTGGACTGAATCAAGAATCTGGAGCCACCCACCCCACATGGAAACAAGCTCCTGAGTTGCGGCAGTCTGTCAATCCCAGATAGGCCTCATCAGCCATATCCAGCCCCACAGATAGGACAGTCATGGAAGACAACCATCCTCAACTATGAGGGATTACCAAAGAAGAAGAAAGCAAACGGACAATAGGGCATGTGTCCTGCTGATGCAAGGATTGTTAAAAAATTATCTGGAGATCCAAAGAAGAGAGCTATATACCCTGCTCCAGATGAGAGCAAAAATCTCCACAGCTTCTCAATCTGATCATGGGGTAGAACTCCTTCCTGACCCCAAATCTTGCAATTGGCCTGACCCTGAGCAGAGGGGCAAGATCCTCTAGCTAGGAACCTCCAGGTTTTAATCCCAGTAGGAGCATTAGCTAGCCAAAATTTTCAGCCTTAGCTTCAGCCAATACCCAGCATTTTTTAAGAACATGTTAAAAAAAAACAACGCTTCCCCCCTGCCCCCCAAACACTGTAACGTGCATCGCTGTTTTGGGGGGTTTTTTTATCCAAGCAAAACCTACTTTCTGTAACTTCAAAACAGGCAGGAATGGGTTCCTCTCACTGTTTTGTTTCTTGGACGCGCAATCTAGCTGAGATTCATGGTTTCTGACTGAATAGGCAAAGCTCTCCAACCCTATCATGGCAAGAACAATACTTTCTTCCAGCATCACCATGACAAAAACAACCTAGTGGTATAGTGGTAGGGGACCAATCTTTACTACTGTGTGAGGGAGTCCCTTTCCCTCTTTGCTCTACTCCTACAGGAAACGGTCCCCCAAGATGTGTAAAAGTGCCAGATAGGGATTCCATACTTCGATGGTGTGGGTGAAAAACTGGGGGTTGCTCTCAACATGAGAGTGATGCTAGAATGCTACTTGTGGCTGTGATTATGACATGGTCACCCCCAAGTTTGCCTCAATAATCACAGCGAGGATTTCCTCAATAATCAAACAAAGTTTTTGCTCACCCACGCCACCCCAAGCACAGCCCTGCTTGCTGCTGCCATCAGCTCCCATGCTTGCTTCCTATGCTTTCAAATGAGAGGAGATGGAGATGTCCAATCCATATCCACTTTTCTGCTCCCAAGCCATGGTGAACTTCCAAGCTAGCTACCTGCTTATATGTCCTGACAGCAGAGAGAAGTAGGCATTGGGAGATGTATTGGTATATGTTCTCCTAGGGATTGGGGGAGAGGAAGGGAAAAGTCTTTCTAGGATTGGGTCGGGGCTGCATGGGGTTTTGAGAGTCCAGTTCAATGGTCGTTTCACCTGTGAGCCTCAGATTTGCCTCTCAGGTGCCGATTTTGTAATAGAATCTGGGGCTGAAGCTCTCAAGTGCTGCCTCAAGTGACCTCTCATCTACAACTGTGATGTCACATCTACCTCTGCTGCAGCACTAGACAGCTGTGCCTGTTTCTGTCTTCAGGGACACTTCCCTTTTCAATAGTGCCCATCTTCAACAGTGCCCCTTTTAAACTATATCATTTCTGTTCCCTGAGATATGAACTTGCCAGCCCTTCCCATAACTGTACCTTTTCACACATTCCCCACTTATCTTTCTGTCTGCCTTCTGTGCCCTGGGAAGGCTGCAGTGCAGGGAACCTTAGTGCTTGTCCCTGATATGTAACCTTAGAATGCTTAGGAAATAAAGACTTTGCTACTTATTTGCAGCCTGGGAGGGCAGGGGGTGCATGATCCTAGCTGTTCCTGTTGCTGGGAAGAGCTGCTTGATCCAGGTCTACCCAGGGACCACCTGTTAATAGGGAACACAGAACTGGTTTAGCGGTGGAGGGGGGGGGTGTTGGTGGAACTATGGATGGAGTTTGGAAGGAGAAGTGATTGTGTTTTTCACTGCATTAGAGATGGGTGGGGGCTGTAATTCCAGCATTTGCAGGAAGGAGCATTGTTATGCTCTTCTTAGCAACAGAGGATAGCCTTGAGGGTTAAACAGGTTGTTGTGCCCAAGTATGAGTTGCTTTCTCCCTTGGTGACTTATGAGATATGAAATGCCCAAGGGCCCTGGATAGGTGCCTTTGGTCCATCTCAGAGAAAAGATGAGGGGTGACCTTACAGTTATTCACAGAATTTACAACCATTGGCACCCTGAGCCCTGTGCATAGGCCACCCAGGGTGGAGGATTAACAGCAATCCCCACCCCTGCCCATAATTTTGTAGATGCCCACAAGTGGCCCCTCCTGCCTAGGCATGGTCCCTTTCCTGGAAAGTGAGGTTGGAGGTTTCATCTGTACAGCCAACCCTTGCTTAACACTGCTTCACTTATTGCTATTTTGCTATAATGCTCATTTTAAATTAACACCTGATTGCACTTAGCGCTCGGCGAGTTTCATTATAATGCTTGTGATCACCATCTTGGGTCATTAAAAACGCTTGTGGTCGCCATCAAAAACTTTGGGTCATCAAAAACTTTTGGTTTCGCTTAACACTCATTTCACTTAAATGCTCTGTTTTTCAGGAACCAATTAAGAGTGCTAAGTGGGGGTTGCCTGTATCTGGCTCCCCATTGCTTCCATGTGCAGCATAGAACCTTGCATATACATGTGCGGGGCTTGCTCTGGGAGCATCGCCCTCTGTGCTAGGACTGGTAGGAGGGGTGGGTAGCTCTGAGTCTTGAGGTTCTAGGTCTTTGGGTTTGTATCTGGGTCTTGGGACTTGGGTTCTCGCTCTGGCTCTCAAGATTACAGAGGTTTGGGTCCTGTTAAGGGGACACATGCTTCCCCCCTCCCCCTGGCCGGTGCATTCCTGTTATGCAACATGGGGCTGTGGAGAGAGGCCAGATTTTCCCAGTCCCAAAACCGACAATGGACAGGGGTTGCTCTACACTTGTCTAGAGCAGTGGAGTGCAGCCCCTTTCACAGTCTCTCCCTGGAGGGGAGTGGGAGTCCAGAGCAACACATGCTGAAATGTCAGAGGGCATCACAGTATCTCCAATTGATAGGATAAATGTACAATTCTTCTCTGGTGGAAGCTGTCGTGGAGGTAATCTCTACCTCATGATTCATGGTAGAGATTTCCATCATGCATTTAGACTGGGGGAAGCACTGTGAACACTTTTCCACCTAGCATTTCTACTAGAGGAACTGCAGTTCTACCAGTGGAAATGTAACACTTGTTCATACCTCTTGTGGCAGATTTTGCTTGATGCATCATTGTTACATGGTAGTTTCATACCATACTAAATGATTTCAACAAAAATTGTGAAAAACACTAAATTATTGGCTAATTTCATATATGTCCATGTATAGTTAGTATATCTTACTTATTTTTATGAGGGACACTTTATTAACATGTAGCTGTATATAAATAAAGAACAAAAAGAGACTGATCAAACTCTAGAAAAATGTTACTCAAATATGAACAAGCAAAAATGGATGGGAAACTTCAAAGGAAAATATTCTAAGTTTCAATTTGATTTCATAGTGGTTGCATTATTTAGGGCAGGGGTCAGCAGCTTTTGGCCCATGAGCCAGATGTGGCCCATGTAGAGATTTGAGCTGGGCCTACCAAGGTTTGATCTGGCCAGCAGCAGCTTTCAGCAGCATGCAGAATCCATGTGTAGACGATCAACAGCTGCATGCAGTGGCAAGACAGTAACTGGCAAAGGAAGCAGCAATGGCTGGGTTGAAAGTGGCGGCCCATCTTGTAGCCAGACTTTGGCCCACCATTGGTAAAAGGTTGCTGACATCTTACTTAGGGGATAAGAAACTGCACTTAATACATCCAATAAAAGCGAAATTATGTTCATTGCATTGAAACACAGGTTAACATTGGGCAATGAGACCCAGTGGGAGAACAGCTGTGGATCAACATTAAAGGTGATTGCCCTCTTATCATCTTCATACTAATAGGTGCTTTTCAGAGGAGTACAGATGGTTTCCTCATGATTGGAATCACATAGATATTCTAAAGTTCACTGTGATAGAAAGGCATATAAGTGGCAATGTTGAGCCCCAGCTCAAGTCTGGGATCGTGCCCGGTATGCAAAAGCCAATAAAGATACCAGGGGTGAAAGTATAAAGATTTATTGCTAGCAATACAAGGTGCAAGCGGAATAATTTCATGTAACAAGCACACAGATTCTTAATTCTAAGCATCTTTTATACAGGAGTATTGGACCTTCATAAGCATTCTTGTTTGCTAATTGGTTATAAGGGAGTGACGCAAGGAGTTCTTTACTGAGCATGTCTCTATACCTGTGTTTTAGCTATGTATCTCATTTCCATACATGTATGTTTCATTAGCATACTTTCTCCCCACCTAGGGGTGTGAATCTTAATATTTAAATCAGCTCTTTGCCCTAGTCCACTAATTCTGCTTTTGTTTTCAAGCCGCCTTTATCTAAGACTGTCTTCTCCTTATCATTGCAATTGAGCATTAGTTACAGAACAGAGACTTTTGCTTGGGCTATGTGTAGTGGTTTCTAGGTCAAACCTGACATTTTCCCCCTCTGGAGCATTTTTAATTATTTTTATTATAATTGCTCCACTCAATTTGTTTCAACACAAACCTAGTATTCTCAGCTTTCTTCGTTTGTAAAATCATTTGATTCACCTTAGGTCTGAAGATAGATAAGACGACAGGTGAACATTGTATACATAGGATATTTGATTGGTCTTGTTACAAAGGATTCTTCTACCTTGGTTCAATTTGAAGCAATTATTAGTACAATTAACTATTAGGAAACATTCAGAAGCATTAGCTGTTGCCTGAACCCGTACGGAAAACATGTCTCTATTCTTCTCTTTTACAATAGTCCCCCACTTATATATATTCTGATATGTACTTTTCTTCTCTACATTCTTCAGCATAGTATAATTTTGTAAAATTTTTAAAGGGGTTGGTACTGCGATTAAGCATGAGGTAAAAACCAGGTGAGCATTGATCCCTCCCGCTAAGCAGAAGTCCGTTCTATTTAAAATTTCCCGGGCCAGATAAATCCAGACATTTTCCTGAGGGTCAAATTTTTGTTGTAAAAGGGTTTCCCCTCCTATAAGTAGGAGTGGACAGATCAGGGTGCCCCACAATAAAACCTTGAACAATTTCATAATAAGGCTTATAAAACTTAATCAAAGATTGTCAAATTATTCAAAGTTCCTTTCTTTTGAATAGGAATTTCAAGTCTCTTATTGGCTCCACCTTCCACTGTTCTCTGTCTCCGGTCCCGGAGTCTGCAGGGATTCCTTCTTGTTCTGGTCCAGCCACCGGCTTTAGGCGACTGGAATGTATCCAAGTCTTGATTCCTTCGAGCTTTGCGGCCGTCGGGGTCGTTAGAAGTACCCTATATGGGCCTTTCCATCTGGCTCGAAGTGGTTCCTCGTTCCAATCTTTCACAAGGACGTAACTCCCAGGTAATAATCGATTTCCCAGGGCAGGATACTGGTCCTGTGTCTGCAGCACGTCCCGTACCTGCTGATGGATGGAAGACAAAACAGAAACCAAGGACCATACATATTCTCTAATCATTCCCTCTCCTAAAACATGTAACTGTTGTTCAGTACCCATGGGCAGACTCAGAGGGTAAGGCTTACCATACATTATTTCAAACGGGCTTAATCCCAATTTAGAATGTGGTGCGACCCTTACTCGTAACAGGGCCAAGGGTAGGGCCTCTGGCCATTTGAGTCGAGCTTCTTGGCAAATCTTTGCAAGGTGTCTTTTTAAGGTCTGATTCATACGTTCCACCTTTCCACTGGACTGAGGTCTCCAAGGGGTGTGTAAATGCCAGCTGATTCCCAGGAACTCAGAAACCTTCTGAGTAATTTGTGCAATGAAATGTGGGCCATTGTCTGACCCTATTCCTTTTGGAAGTCCGAAGCGAGGTATGATTTCTCGTAGGAGTGTCTTGACTACCTCCCGGGCCTGGGCAGTCCGACATGGGAAGCACTCAACCCAATTAGAGAAAGTGTCCACAAAGACAAGGAGATATTTTATCTCTTGTTGCCGGGGCAACTCAGTAAAATCCACCTGCTATTCTTCTCCTGGCCCATTGCCTATTCTCTGATGTCCTGAAGTTTTTCTTCTCCCTCCTTATGGGTTATTTCTCTGGCAGACCTCACATGTCTCTGATACCTCCTTGGCAGCCTCTCTTAATCCCACTCTAGTTACATAGTAACTGATCCATCTTACCAGGGCCCTGGGTCCGTAGTGGGTACCATGATGAGTGCTCTTTACTACCACATGAACCCAGGCAGCTGGGATGATAATGCGGCCATCCCTTGCTACCAGCCACCCGTGCTCCCCCTTCTTTGCTTGAAACTCTTTTATCAATTGTTTGTCTCTCAGATTTGGCCTTGAAGAATAAACAGCTTCCAATGTTTGCAGGCAGTCATGTACAAGATCTGGTGTGTCAGCCATAGATGGCAGCAGTGTTGCTGGATTTACAGTGCGAAAAATGGCCAATTTTTTT
>NW_005841957.1:434906-449624 GCF_000455745.1 Alligator sinensis | reverse complement strand
CCGGGACTGTAACTTAGGGGGTAACGGCAGCCCCTGCTGCTCCTGCAGGGTCTGACACAACAATGATCATGCACACAACCCCTCTAACCAACCCTGGGATGGTGGGAGAAGTGGAAGGAATGAGCTGGGCTGCAAAATGTAGCTCAGTCTGTGCATCTGCCTGCCCTTTCAGAGCATGCTGCTGGGAGAGTTGTTGGGCAGGGGAAGAGGAGGTTTCCATCACACGGGCTCCACAGGGGCAGGGGACATGGGGGAAGATGGCAGAAGTAGTCTCCATAGGAGAAGCTGCAGGTGCCACTGAAGCAGCTGGGGTAGGCGCAGGGTGCCAGTTGGGGTTGGAAAGCATTTACCTCTTCACACAGGGAGAGCTTGCCACACACTTCCATTGCTCTCACAACATAGTAGTATGTCTCAGCACATCCTTTGGGTATTACTGGTTTACAGGGTGTATATCTACCCTGCCTTCTTCCTTCCCCACAGCCGTGGGTTTCTGGCTGGCTACATTTTTGTGACTTAAATACAGGTGCACATCCATAATGGGCACATGTACATAGTCATATATGTGCCTAGCCAGTTCAAAGCCTAGTGCTCATACTCAGTCTGCCTGTGCACACTCACCTATCTACATGGCATGGGTCATAGTATCACTACTGGTGTACAAGTTCTACAAATGCCACTTACATTGTTAGAAAGCTGCCATGTCGACTAGCAGAATTCAACCCTGTGTCTTCTTAATTGATAATTTCTTGGCACCCACCTGAAGCTCCATTTCTGTCTACACTAAGGACTGTACAATTATAGAAGTTTGCAGTGATCTGAGTTTGCGTTCCACACCCCTCGAAGTTCCCTTAGAGGTAGGTCTCTTCTGGAAGGCACTTTGAAGGAGGTTGTGGGGGCAGGTGGCTGAGCTCCTCCTCCTGTTGTGCCTCTGCCTGGTAAGGAGGGGGATAAGGCAGGATCCCCACCCTCACCCCAGAATTGGCAGGGGTAGTGCAGTGTGGGATCATTTTGACATGGCAAATGATTCCAGTTATGCTACCTGCCAGCACTGCCAAAAGCAGATGAGCCAGGGCAAGGATGAGAAACACTTCACCACCACAGCAATGCTGCTTCATCTCAGGAGGCAGCACCCCCTTGCCCTTGTTCCTTCTCAGCCTGGCACCAGTGGGAGCATACCCAAAAAGAAGTCCCCCTCTCTCTCCTAAGCCCCCATCCCCAAGAAGCAGAGGCAGGCCACCCTGGACCAGTGGCGGAAAGGCACAGACAAAGGGGAGTGCATTCCCAACGCGAGCGAGATCACCTAGAGCATTGGGGAGATGCTTGCTCTGGATGGCCAGACCTTCTCCTTTGTTGAGCATCCAGGGTTCAGGTGGCTTATGGTGCTCGTGGCCCCATCCTACTGTTGAGCCCCAGCTCAAGTCTGGGATCGTGCCCGGTATGCAAAAGCCAATAAAGATACCAGGGGTGAAAGTATAAAGATTTATTGCTAGCAATACAAGGTGCAAGCGGAATAATTTCACGTAACAAGCACACAGATTCTTAATTCTGAGCATCTTTTATACAGGAGTATTGGACCTTCATAAGCATTCTTGTTTGCTAATTGGTTATAAGGGAGTGACGCAAGGAGTTCTTTACTGAGCATGTCTCTATACCTGTGTTTTAGCTATGTATCTCATTTCCATACATGTATGTTTCATTAGCATACTTTCTCCCCACCTAGGGGTGTGAATCTTAATATTTAAATCAGCTCTTTGCCCTAGTCCACTAATTCTGCTTTTGTTTTCAAGCCTCCTTTATCTAAGACTGTCTTCTCCTTATCATTGCAGATGGGCATTAGTTACATAACAGAGACTTTTGCTTGGGCTATGTGTAGTGGTTTCTAGGTCAAACCTGACAGCAACATCTCCCAGGTTTCGCAAATTCTGTCCAAAATTTGGTCAATCTAGGTTCCTCTGGCATGCTTTAACACTGAACTTTTAATAAAGCCATACTTCTGTACATCCTTAATCCCATCATCTCCCCACGCAACAAAGCAGTGGCTAAAAACAGTGTTAGGCAGTATCTCAAAACTATTACTTCTAAGAAGAACTTGAAATCTCTTTCAGTTTGTGAAGTGTAGAAAAAATATGACAAATACAAATCAGATTTTAACTGTGTGTGATGTACAATATCTGCATGGTCATTCTAGCATATTATATTTATTTGCATATTAGCTCCGCTTTAAGTATTTTTAGCTTTTCATGCTAGCTTTATACTTAAATATCTTATTGCTTATGCACCATTTTGCAAGGCAGGTTTTATTTTAATAGACACAAATAATAATCATTCCATTTTCAGTGTTCTCAAGGCTTAATGATTTTTTTTTTATATTTTCTTTTTATTTTACAGAGTTACATACATGGGAGCAGTCAAGCTCAATTTGTTGCAGAATCACATATTATACTACTACTGAGTATCCTTCAGAATGGTAATGAATAGAAAAAGGCAAGCAAGAGCAGTCTCTGCTATTAAATGAAATTGTTCTTGACAGTGAATGCTACTGAAGCCTTAAACAGGTATTGCACATTTGGCTTACTTACTATGTGATTAACCAGAGACCAAGTGTTGTTAAAATTGTTGGGAACTGAGGTTGCTGCTGGTCCCTAATATGCATCTCTCAACCTGCTAACTTTAACAGGCGGGTGGTTAGTATTTTTGTATATCTTTACATCAAGAGCCAAAAATGTTTTTTATGTATTTATTTCCACTACTAACTATTTTTATAACTCTCATCTCAGCTGTCATCTCTGATAGGATCACTAGGGAAAACATATAATCTTCAAACTGAAGAATTAGTTTATTTATTAAAATAAATGATCCTTCACATACTTTGATTTAGAAAATGAACACCTAATTATGTAAGTATGCCATTATTACATAAACGTACCTGTACAAAACATTTTGCCTACTAGTTCAGTGGCAAAATTGCTTCAGTCCCAATTTGGGCCAATGACAAGACAAGTTCACCATCTTCAGAGTGAATTGGATCAAGATCTTTGTAAATATTTCTTAATAATAACATGTAAAAGAAATACAAAGCCTCTGTGCCTTCTTTAACCCCAGCTCCCTCCAACTTTTATTGTGAAACTTTTATTGTGAAAACAAAATATGATTTATGTAATTGATTATAGTTAACCTTCTCCATGGAGAAAAGAGAGAAATAAATCATATTTATCAGATTGTGGAGCAATTGCCAAAGCTTCATGTTTAGGAAGCATAATTACTTCCCTCTCACCAACAAATTTTGGGAGCTTGGTCTCTGGATTAACACTGATGTTAGACCTGCCCCTACTCCCTTCAGAACTCCCTGAATCCTTTTAAAGTTGTTTTTTTTTTTTGTTCAAGCTTGCAGCTCATCCCACGTGCATTGAACCCCCAGAAAGGCTTCTCCACCTCTTGTTCCCCTTCATGTAGTGAAATCACATCGACTTTTGCTGCTTATGAGATCTTATTGTACCTCTGATCATAATTACATTGAAGTCAATGGAAACTTTCCCTTGGCTTCACGTGGTTTGCATCAGGCTGTAATGTCATAATTAAACTTCCATCAAGTTGAGATGTTACCACTTAGAAGAGATGGCAGCATTTTGACATTACCATTTTCTAAACTTATATTGGCATGTAAAAAATAATAATAATAAAGAATGTGCCACTCAGGGTTTGTCAATGACTAAATATACCTGAAATATGAAAATAGAAAATTACATCAAGACAAAGTTTTTATGAAATATGAAAATAGAAAATTACATCAAGACAAAGTTTTTATCTGTGTCTCTGCTTAGCTTTTCCCTCATTCATAACAAATCTGTGCTCCAGAGTTGTCGACTTCAGAAATTCTGCCTATGTGATGGAACAGGTTGGCAATTCAATTCCTTCAGACCATGTTATTAAGACCTTTAACTATGATTTTGCTGCTGGTGGTTTTTACTGGTAGCTTCTCTTAATTTTATTGCTTTGTTTCTTTTCCTTCAGCTGATGAGTAACTCCAGCTTTGAAAGGCTAATCCTCTGGTCTCTTTGGTATAATAGCTCTCAAACAAACTCTTTCTATTCCCACCACTCCAAAATAAAAGTTCTGCAAGTAGAAAGGAAAAACTAATTATTATAGCTAGATAGCTCTTCATAAACATCAGAGCAGACTATATAATGCTGCCCCAAGTCTTTGCTATGCCAAAGAGTATCCATAAGACATCACAGTTGCCAAATTTTTCATCATTGATAGTGCAAAAGGCAGGGCAGAGTGGCACTTTAGAGAATAAATCATCCAGAAATGCATAAACTTCTATAGTTGGTACTAGGTTTATGACCCAGTCCTGATACCTTGTTCTGAGCAGACTGAAACCCTCAGACTGACCACAACTTCTTCCATTTGATAATAGGAAAATGTTATTGATACACAGTGATAGCAGAGAGGAGTACTGCAGGCAAACAAAATAACCCCACACCCCCGATCATACTTATCTACCCGTTCCAGGGTTCCCAACAGAGAGACAGTACATCTGGCCAGTACACAAGCATCACTCTGTGGTTCTTTGCTTGAATGTCAGAAGTCTTGGAGGTTGAGGGCCAAGGCCCATGGTGGCCTTGGAATCCCCCCACTGTTCTATAAATCCCTTCTTTTATATTCTTTTCCTCCTGATGACTCTTCATTTCTGGGTACTGTTGATTGGTATCCCTGTGGTCATCATACCATCCACATTCTGTTTTGTCAGCATAATTCTTTGGGTGTTTATACATTTGTTCCAGGAGTTGGGGTGAGGGGGGCAACTTAAATTAGAGCAGCTCTGAGGGCCAAGAACATCATGTATATCAGCATCCCTGCACTTAAAAATGACAGTGGGGGCACTTTAACTAAAGCTCATTGAACATTTTTTCAGTGCAGGGACACTGATGCACATGACACTGGAGCCTGATGGAGTGCAGTAATTACCATGCTCCAGCAGACTCCATTTTTACAGTGTGTCAGAGCAGCCTCTTTGCATGTATATAGGCACCCTTTGTTTCCACAAATCCATCACATGCATACGTTTAATTTGGACATTTACTGGCATCTTAATTTGGGCATCCCTGGCCTCCTAATTTGGTCCTTGCACCAGAACCAGAAATCCCAGGGCTGATCACTGTGACCTAATGCCAGTACTGCAGGGTCCCTTATCTTTGTCATGTATTTTCAGCAACACATTGTTTTGCATGTTTTCAATTTCCCAGGATATATGTGCCTGCTTATCTGTCAGCTTCAGACACAGTGTCCGCTAAAAGGCTGAGAACATGGTTCTTTGTCACAAACAGACTTTTAGAAACAAATTAACTCTTGCTGTTCCCCTGGACCATTGTTCTAATACAGTATCTACTCTACTTACAAGCCAGTTCTTAAAGCAGATCTTTAAACATTATTTTCTAGCCATCAAATTCATAGCCCTGCCTTCTGCCTGACTTCAGACCGATACAGGTAACTACCTGTCTGTACTCACTGCCTATAATGTGATTGTGGCTCAGTAGCAGGGATCCTGGTTTTCTCTGCATCACTGGGGCCATGTCACACCTAACCCACTCACCCGCTATGACTTGATTTTCCTATAGGTGAACCTGGACTCACCTGGAGGTGATACAGTGGTTCTCTGTGGGCCAGGTGTGATCATGGTGTATCTTCTGCCCTACACCCCGCCACTTTCTGCTTGAGTGTTGTTGCCACTCTTGCTAAGATGTTGAGTGTGTTGCTACCTGCTCTTCCCTGGAGGGAAACTGTTGGGGCTTGATTCTGTGGATCCAACCACTGCCTTTGGTTTTGCAAAAAGGAAAAACTAAACAGATATGGTCAAATGGTTCAGACCTGGCAGCCAGGCAGGGCACTGATGTCTTGCTGCCCCAAGCCTTTCCCCATTTTGGGAGGCATGGGTTGCTTTGTGCCTTGTGCACCCCTCTTATCCCCACTCTTGGGTCCCTTTTGCCTCTTGACGAGATGTTTTCACTGAGTGGGCCCCTTCCTGATCTGGCACCAGGCCAGGTCTGGCTTTGCCTCACAGCAGTCGCTATCATGCCTATGTGAGGCCAATGCTCCCCTCAGCTACCTGCTGGCATGCTCCCTATCCTCATATGCTCCTGATGGGCCTGTACTATCTGGGGGCCTGTTTGGGGAGGCTCTTCCTCTGTTTCCCCCTAGCGGGCCTTCTGCGGCCACTTGTTTTGAGCCCCTCTGGGCTTAGGTCCTTCAGTATGGGCTCCTGGGTGAGCACTTGGCCCTTGCTGCAACACAAGTAGGGTCCTGCTTGGCTCCACCTGCCAGAAGGCCCTCCTATGGTGTCTCTTGAGTGTTCATGGTAGAAAAAGTGCTCACAGCTTCTCCACAAGTCCCAACTGAGAGAGAGGCAGCTGATTCCTCAGCTGCCAAACAGAGGGCATCCAGCTGTAGGGAACACACCAGATCATACTCCCCAACAGTTGGAAGAGTGTCCTCTTACCCAGGGAGGACACGCCTCATCCCCGGGCCCATTAGCAGGGGTGAGAACAGGCAGACCCACTTCCAGTATCCTGGCTGCTGTTCCCCCATGCTCCAGTCTCTGGTGCTCTTTTGGCCTGTTGCCCTGGGGTTCCAGGCAAATTGGAGGCATCCTTCTGGTTGGTGCAGAGCTGGCCAAGTTAAGTGCAGCCCTGCCCCCCATGCCATAGCAGACAGGTAACTTGGGTGTGCACCGTTAAAGGGGCTTCATTCTGAATAAAATTTGAATGGGATTAGGTGTCTCCTAAAGCACATAAATATATGTTAGCTAACAAAGGAGACAGGCAGGCAACTATTTCATCTTCCAGAGTTAGCTAGCAACCATTCTCCCAATCTGGTATTTATACCAGTATCCTATCCTGATTGAGTGGTCAGTGGAACAGGATATATAGCTCGCTAGCCATCTTTGAACAATCGTGTCTCTTGTACATCACCAAACAATTATTGCTTTAACTGACCTTTTATTTTTGCAATCTTTTGTGTTTTAAATGTAATATTCTCCTTAAATGGAAAGAGAAGCCCATGATGAAGTATTCTCCTCTCTCCTTTTTGCCATATCTGGTCTTTTACTATATAGTTCTTAGAAAAAAAAGAAGCATCCCACAATTTGTATATTCCTATTTTTCTATTTTTTTTTCCCTGAACTGTGGTAGTAACACTTCGTAACTTATACTTCATATTTCCTGTAGAGCCCTAATGCATGATACTTTGATTTTAATATGCCCTGCTTTATACAGCAGCCAACTTGGTACATGTATTTACAATGTGATTTCTTGCTAGGATACACATCCTGCATTCTGGACTTAATATCTTTCCTACCAGATAATTTAGCTTTAACATATCTCGTACAGCTGTTTTCCTAAAACACGAATTTGAAAAACTCTCCATGTTTTTCTTTTTCTGTTCATTTCTGCCTCTTTATCTTGTCATCCCAAGGTTTCCACAGGAGTATAACCTTTAGTTAGTTTTGGAATTTTATCAAAAATCCAAGTCGGTCCATCTTCTCTCTCTCAAAGATTTTGCTATTATTGCCCATTAATTTTTCCTGCCATCTTCAATATCTCTTCAACAAGATCTTCAACAGCTTTCAGTCCTTTTCCTCCATCCTTCTTGGAAGATGCCTGTCCATATCTGAGTTTATGCTCATTACATTTTATTTTGTTAATTTCCTGCTTGTCATCCTGCCCACTGCCTTTGCATCAAGTCTTCATTCAGTTTACTAGATGAACCAACAGAATACTATGTAACTGCAGTGCCATACATATAGCTTTAGTCTTATCTCTGTTTCATTAATTGAGCTTTGTTTTTAAAGGTTTTTAATAATCCTCTAAGTATTCTTTCTGTAATTTCTGTAATGTCTCCCTCATTTCTGTATAAAAACTTGGTAAATCCTTAGTGTTCAATAGTATGATATCTCCTTTTATTGTTAGATTCTGTTCTTTTCAATATTTGGGCACGATGTTTTTAGTATCTTAAGATAAAGATATGCATCTGCTTTATCCCAAGACCATTCTTACTTCTTGGGAAAAAAATCTTTTGGTTTTAATAATTAAATTATTTTAAACCATATTCTAGCCGTGTAGTTTTGTCATCAATATAAGAATAGATATGAAATAGGATTCTCTCCATAATAAATGTTATTTATATAACTTAAGCAATGCAGAAAACAGAAATAGGAATATAACAAGGTGTTACTTGAGAAAATCCCACATTGTAGTCTTACCTCACATAGTATTTTACTATAGTTGTCCAACTGCATACTTTTCTAAGCTACTCCATATACATTTCACCAACAGTTGCATTTTCATCATTTGAAATGTTAATATAATGCATTCATGGGACTCAGTACTATATATATTTACATACCATATTTATTCAAATGCAAGATGACCCTGAATGTTAGACAACTCCTGAATAATTAGATTCTACACACAGAATTTAAAAAAATGATTAGAATAGTCCAGGTATGAAATCTAATTATTAGAGCATCATCTTAAATTCATCCCCCCCACCCCCACTACTGCTGGTAGTGGGAGGGAGAGGTGATGAGGATAGCAGTAATGGGGCAGGTGGTGGGGGACAAACAATGGAAGAGGCAATAGTGGGAGGCATATGGTAGGACAGACTGTGGGGGGGAGGTGGTAGGAGCAGGCAGCTTGCCCCCCTGCTTCCTGTCACCTCCCCCTTACCCTCGTTGTGCCTTCCCTCCCCCCACCCCACAGGCTCAGATTGTCCCAATTCTCCGTTCTCCTGTTTCACCCTACTCCCCTCTCCATGCTGCTTCTGCCACCCACAGCCTCAGGTCCCCATCCCACTTCCTTCCATCTCTCCCACCCACTGAATTCTCTTCCCACTACCTGCCCCACTACCCCTCCCTCTCCTTACCTTTGCTCTGCACCAGCAGACTTCTATCCTGCTGTAGCCCAGAACACAAAGCATAGCTCCAGCCCACCCCATAGCATTGGCATGGAGCTGGCACTGCTGTTCCAGCCCAGCCCTGTAGCAGCACCAGCAGGGAGCTGGGTCTGCTGCTCTGAGATCAGGCTGGGACAGCAGTTCCTGCTCTGTGCCACTGCTGCTACAGAGCTAGACTGAAGCCATGCTCTATGCCTCGGGCTGCAGCAGGGACAGAGACTGCTGGCATGAAGTAAAGGTAAGGAGGAGTGCAAAAGAGAGGAAAAGAGAGAGGAAGAAACAGCATGGGGGGGGGGGAGAGACCAGGGGTTGCAGGGGAGAAGTTGCAGGGTGTAAAGAGGCAGTGGGGGAGGCAGGTGGCAGCTGTGGCTCTGGCTTCAGCTCCAGCCCCAATCCCAGGTTGAGGCCAGAGTCACATCAGCTTCCTGCCCCCTTTTCATCTCCTCCCTCTCTCATTCGCACCCTCCCCCCCCCCTCCACTGCCTCATGCTTCATTGTAAGGCAAGGGGCTTTTTACCACATGTAAAAAGTGGTAAATGCAAGGGAAAACCTCATCTTCTATAAGTATAGAAGCAGGGTACACCAGGATCTGGGAGAACGGTTATTCACCAGTGTTCCCCAAGGGATAAGTAGGTTTAACAGCCACAAACTTCTGGAAGGCCGATTTAGACTGGACATAAGAAAATACTTCTTTACAGTCTGTGTGTCCAGGATCTGGAACAGACTCCCCCAGTAGGTGGTGCAAGCACCTACTCTGGACTCATTCAAAAGGCATTTGGATGCATATCTTGCTGGGATCATTTCACCCCATCAGACTTCCTGCCTCTGGCAGGGGGTTGGATTCGATGTCGTGAGGTCCCTTCCAGCCCCTAATGTCTATGAAATCTATGAAATGATTAAATGTGGTAATCTGTCCAACACAGTAGGAAAATTATTTTGTTTTCCCTCTGACATCAATCAGTATAGTTTTGCATATCATCAGATCATCCTTTATCTCATATCACTTCTATATACTTCGTGTTAACATGATTTGTCAGCATTTTGCTAATGATTCCAGTAAGAAGCTTCCATATCATTAGCAAGCAAATCATGGGTCTTAAGTTTTTAATGTAAATTGTGTCCTTTCCTGTATTCTTTTTAATGAGCACAGTCCCTCATTTATGCCTTCCAGCTAGGTATACCTTTTCCTAGAATTTCTGTATGTATCTTAGCTGAAGATGTACATTTAATAACCTCTTAACCAAAAATTGTGAATTCCGTTCCGTCCTAGTGCTTTCCAGTTAAGTATTTTTTCCAGTATTCTTTGTTCATCATCATCCATGATCTGCACTTCAGTTTGATTAATCACACCACTCTAGTCACGTTATCTTTTTTTTCAGTCTGCTTTGCCAAAGTATTATATGGTGTCTTCCTTTCCTAGAGTTCTTTCAAAAAATCAATCAAACTTAGTTAATGTATCATTATATTTTTTACACTTTTATTCTGATTCTATCTGAAAAATTACCCTTGGTCACCTTCAAAAACTTTGTTTTGCTGATAGTGTTGTTGTTTCTCTGTTTTGTTTTTTTTTACTGTTGCCTAATATGTACCATTCTGTTTCAAACCTTCAGCTTTTGCAGTGTTATGAGATTTTTTTTTTTCTCACAACTGCAATAATGTTGATCTTCTTATTTTTTCCTCCTTCATTCCCTTTAATGATTTTCTTTTGTTTTAACCACCAGGACTTACAATTAAACCAGTTCCCTGTGATGCCTTTTCCATGGCAGAGATTTCTTTTATTTTCTTCTGTAGATCCCCAGTTCTTTTATTGCTACCAAAATTGCAAATCAGTGCAGCTTTTGCAAACTTCTGAAGCCATTAAAGAAATGATTCCCAACCAGGCTGTAGCACCTTGAGTGCCTTGAGATCCTTTCAAGGATGTTGTGGTGTAAAAAGCAATATTAGCAGTCTTAGGGCATGTCCACACATGCAAGCATGTGCGTTTGCAGCAGCTCAAATAGAAGTGGTACTTATTTGAGCCAGGGCTTTTTGCCTCAGCGTGCATGCTCGGACATAAACTTTGTTGTGGAGCAAATTGTGCCACTTGGGCAAAATAACTCTGCCTGGCTCCTCCTAGATCTGCAGCCAAGGGGAGCTAGACCCTGGGGCCAGCACCTGTGCTGCCCCCATCAGTATAAAAAGCTGCCCTGGCAAGCAGCTCAGGGCTACCCACTCTCAAGACCTCCTGGGGCCTGGCCAATAGGTATCTGGGGACACTACCCCTTGTGCCAGCTAGACTGCTGCAGCAGCATCCCAAATCCATCTTTAAAAAGACCCCAAAATCCATGTTCAAAAAAAAAGAGAACTCTCCACACACACACACACACACACACACACACACACACACACACACACACACACACACACACACACACACACACCCCCGCTGCTGCCAAGTCCCAGGTCTTGGGGACAGCGCGCCAAGCCCAGCTGGGTCCTGCCGACCCTGGGACCGTTCATGCTGCCTGGCCTGGCCTGGCCAGTCCCACGCAGAGTGGCCCCAGGGCCACCGGGACCCAGCTGGGCTTCGCACACTGTCCCTGTGTGCCTCTCTGGGTCCTGCCTCTGGCGGCAGCACTGCCTTCCCCGCTGTGCCTGCAGGGAGGTGATGCATGGTGGGACCTGTCCCAGCCCAGTGCGGCTTGCTAGTCCAGCTTTGCACTGGAGTGGGTCACATGGCTTTGGGAGACACAGCTCCTATGCGTGCCTCCCAGAGCCCTGCAACCTGCTTTGGTGCAAAGCCGGACTAGTGAGCCACACTGGGCTGGTCCGGGTCCCACCACGGGAGGTCTGATTTTCTCCCCACCCTGCAAACTTGCAGCCCAGGGAATGTTTTTTCATTCCCGCACATGCCTCTTGACCCATCTCAAAGGGTTTGAGGTGGTGCAAGAGACACGTGCGGGGTCGTCTGGACATGCCCTTAGAGATTTCAAAAAGGAATTCATAGCATTGAAAACATTCTAACCTGTTGTGGTCTGTCTGAGTTCTTTGCAACAGAAAAAAAATGCTCTATTTTTCAGTAGTCAAAAAATTGAGTGAAATCTCAAGCTTACTAGCATTTTTAGAGGGGTGCTTTGAGTCTGAAAAGATTGAAAACCACTGCCTTATGGTATCACTTCAAGGCGTTTATGAATGTTTTCTGTGAATTACCTAAGCTCCTGCTTTTCCATGAATTTGCAGGGCAGAAATCATATCCCCCTCGATAGATCAACAAGTTTATTCCGAAATGTTCTTGCTCATGCTGATCTCAGTGCTGTCATTCTTCTCTTTCTGTTTAAGGTTTTCAGTATGGTTACCTGATTCAGTGGTAAATTTTGGAGAAAAACAAATCATCATTTTCTCCTTCAAGCAAAAAAGGTTGAGGATTCTCTTTCCTTATGTCCTTATTTCTCTTTTTTAGAGTATCAAATCAAAACTATTAAACATTATATGAAAACAAAGAAATGTCATAACATCAGAAAAATTAGTCCTATCACTGAAAGGCAATTAGCCTTATTGTTGAAAGGCCTAGTCACATCACAGAAGGGGGCTTCTTTCCAAAAAATTCCCACATCATCCCAGGAATAATGAAGTCACTAAACAGATACTACTACCATTAACACCAAAAACAGTCTCAATATTTAGAATGGAAAAAAACCTGCTTGGCAACAAAGATTATCTTGCTTTGCGTTTGAGGTAATATTCACATTTTGGTCAAATCCTTGTTTCTCTACATAGTCTTCTTAGCAAATCTTCTTCTATTGATGTACTTTGTTGTGGACAGTGTTTATAAACATGGCTTTCTTGTCCCAATAAGTTATACCAGGGTGTTCAACCTGAAGCCATGGGCCGGATCTGGCCCCCAGTGCCATGTTATCTGCCTTGCAGGGCTTCTTGTGGGTCTGTAGGGAGCCCCCTACAGACCCATGATCACAGGGTGATGCAGGGCTGGATCCCTGCACATGGAACTGGGCAGGGGTGGTGTGGGGCCCCATGCCTACCCTGGCATGTGGGATCCGGCTTGTGGACTGGCTCACATGCCCCTCATTTGGCATGCCAGGCTAAAGGGTTGAGCATCACTGAATTATATTAATGAATAGGAAACAATCCTGCTTATCCAGGTCTACAGACCTGAGGCTATGTGGGCAAATATTAGAGGAATTAGAGGCTGGAAATGCAGAGAGGCCTTAACCCAGGATGCTTAATCCAGGATGCTGAAGCCGCCATCACAGTCCAGCACAAATTAATTTCATGAAGGAACTGTTCCATAGTAGAAGGGAAAATTAGAACCCCCCCCCCCCCGAATTAATATATTTTCCAAAAAGAAAAAAATAAATTGTAATCATAAATATTCAAATTCTCCATGAGTTTGAGATGTTACACTTCTTTTATGGGTTTTTTTTTTTTAATTCTACCCACTACACATCAAGTTGTTACAATTCAGAGGGAGGGTAAGAAGTATCAAAAGAATATGTTATGATTGCGCACACACCTGCTTAGCTATCTGAAAAGAAAAGAAATACAAACAGGCAACAGTAAGAATTGTGTGTCACTAAGACGACTTACTAAGGAATAGTACAAATATGTAGGAAAAAATCTGGAAAGGAAAGGCAAAAAAAAAAGGAAGAGCTGGCAAGAGAAGTTTAAAAATGATAACAAAATGTTCTACAAATATGTTGGCTGAAGAAGATAGTTCTAGGAATCTGTGGGTCTGGAGCTCAGTGGAGAAGGTAAGCTAGTCATGGAAGAGGGAGAAAAGTTGAAACTGCTTTCTGCTTTGCTTCACTCCTATTAAAAAAAAAAAAGTAAACTATGTCCGGACAACTACCAGAATCAGTATATGAAAAGCAGGAAGAGGTCAAGATCCTGGTAACTGAAGAATGTATCAAAATGTTTGACAAATTCAGTGAATTTAAGACAGCAAGGCCTAACAGAACTAACTAAAGACATCCGTCATCTGCTTGTCAGCTCCAGACCCTGGGGCAGCACCGGGGGTCTTGAATCTGTTCCAGAGGAGTCTGGGGCCAGAGCTGGTTGTCAACTCCAACTAGGACAGCCCTGGTCCATTTCAAGACAGTCACAGCTCCAGTGTGGTCTGGGGCAGGGTATTGGGGTGATGCTGGCCATATTTTTACGAGGTCCTAGATCAAGCCAGGGGCCAAAGGGGCGAGAGAGTTCTGCAACCAGAGAGAGAGAAGAATTAGAAGACAGCTTCTATGGAGAGGGGTTGCACCCCAGGACCAGAGGGCAGTTACTCTGGCATCAATTTGAAGGAGATAACTGGGAAGAACTTCAGGGAAGAACAAGCAGCAGAACCAGCTTTCCAGTGGGTGTTCAAAGAGTACATTGCCAAACCAGAGGGGGTGATAAAATGGCCATAGCTACTGGCAAGATATCCTCACTTTGTTGTGAGGGTTGGAAAGAAAGCAAGCCTGGGAAGGGAAAGGGCTCTTGCCAGGTTAGAGAGTTGCAAGAATGGCTTGAGAAAGTGAGACAGATCGCCCGAGATAATTTAGAGAAGTCAAGCCAGTCAGAAGTAGAGGTACGACTAGGGCACCTGAAGGAGAGAATTGCAGGAAGACAATTTTATTTTAGTCATGCTGCTGGATTGCACCAGTAAGTTAGTTTCCAAGTGGCAGGGTCCTTTCAGGATACGGTGCACCAGTAAGTTAGTTTCCAAGTGGCAGGGGCCTTTCAGGATACTTAGGAGGGCAGGCCCTATGAACTATGAAGTGGACTGGCCTGGGCAGT
>NW_005841957.1:392811-434868 GCF_000455745.1 Alligator sinensis | reverse complement strand
AAGAGCGTGAAAATTACTAGATGGACCCCAGAGAGGTGGAAGAAGAATGGTGGCTAGAGATTCCCAAGAAGTGGGTAACAACCCAGTCCCCATGATTGGGATGCAGGTACCCAAAGGAGGGAGAGAACAACTGAAATAGCTGGTGAGAAGATTTAAAGATGTATTTACGGAAGTGCCAGGCCAGGCTTAAAAGGATTTGCCACCGGATTAAACTAGCCCAGGGCAAGTGGTGAGGGAATGCTGGAGCAGTTGCTCCAGGCCCTATACCTACCAGTGATGTGGGAATTAGAACACATGGTAGCCCAAGGCATCATTGAGGAATCACAGAGCCCCTAGAGAAGTCCCCTTGAGGTGGTACCAAAACTCAACAGGGCCATCCAACTCTTTCAATTTTTGGAAGGTAAACACCATTTCCTTGTTCAATGCTTTTCCAATGCGCGACATTGAAGAAATGTTAGAGGGGATAGGGCAGGCCAAATTCATGTTGACACTAAATTTGACAAAAGGCTACTGGCATCTGAGGACAAAGAAAAGACTGCATTTGAAATCCCCTGGGGCCTATACCAGTTCACGCACATGCCCTTTGGTCTGCATGGGACTGCTGCCTCATTCCAAAGGTTAATGGACAAGAATAGTTAGCCCATCAAGAATATGCAGTGGAACATAGCCCATCAAGAATATGTGGCCAAAAATGCTATACTGATGAGATGGGCTTTGGTCCTACAACCCTTTTGTTTCTCTATAGAGCACCAACCAGGATGGCTAACCATTGCTGACAACTTCCTCTCAAGACTGAAAGATGTTTGACAGCCAGTGGTGATGGAAACAGATAAAGAGAACTGTGTTGGAGTACTGTGTCCAGTTTTGGGCGCCGCACTTGAAGGGACACAGAGAATCTGGAGAGGGTTCAGAGGAGGGCCACTCGCATGGTTAGTGGTCTCTGTGAAAGACCCTACGTGGAGACGTTGAGGGATCTGGATCTCTTCAGTTTTTACAAAAGACGGCTGAGGGCTGACCTTGTAGCCGCCTACAAGTTTACCAGGGGAGGACAGCACAGAATTGGGGATGCGCTATTTACCAGAGCACCCCAGCGAGTAACTAGGAATAATGGGTGCAAACTAGTGGAGAGTAGATTTAGGTTAGATATTAGGAAGAAATTTTTTTACAGTAAGGGTGACCAGAGTCTGGAATAGGCTTCCAAGAGAGGTGGTACTATCACCTAACTTGTAGGTCTTTAAGAGGAGGCTAGATAGGCACCTGGCTGGGGTCATCTGACTTTGGTCCTCTTTCCTGCCAGGGGCAGGGGGTTGGACACGATGATCCATTGGCTCCCTTCCAACTCTAGAATCTATGAATCTATGATTATCAAAACCCCAGCTGTGGATGGGCTGCCAGGTTTCAGGGATCAGAGGCTCCCAGCCAGGGAGACAAACCAAAGGGCTTCATCCACTGGAGAATTTAAGACATCAGGAGTCACTGAACCCCCATGCTCTGGCAACCCAGCCAGAGCTACTGGATGCAGAGTTTAAAATCCCCAATGAGGAAGCTGTCTCAGGTGCACTATTTAAAGCTCCGCAAGTGTCAGGAGTCAGAGACTAGGTAGCCACTTCAATTTCAGTTTATTAAGGATTTTGGCTAAATGCCATGCTCCTGAAAACGACATAACACACATACAACCATAATATAAATAAGTTCGAACAAAGTAACCTAACTATAAATAAATATTATACTAAAAATAGAGCCGACCAACATAAAACATTATTAATATAAATATAGTAGTAAATCAAGACCTGGATCTATAATATTGTTGTATACAGATCCACAATTGAGGCAATAAAATCAAATGTAATGTTAAAATGTATCACTCATATCAGTAAAAAAGGATATTTAACTCTAATCACCTTAGCCATATAAGCAAAAATTGCAAGACAGTTTACAAATTTGGACCTGTTTGCTGTAAAAGCGAGATTAATTTCTCTCTGTTTGAAAAATGTATCAATTTCTGCAAGAAGGGTAATAAACAGGTTCTCCGTATGTCATTATATAAAGAACATTCTAAAACATAGTGAATAGTATCTTCCGAAACTCCTAGATAGACTGGGCAACATCTTTTAGCTCTTGGAATGGAAAATCTATGTCCAGCTGTGGACATCTGTTTGGTCTTGAGTCTAGTTGGTAGCCTCTTCCTGTTATCTGAGTCTGAGGACTCGTGGAGTTTTATAAAGTACAGATGCAGCCAGCTGCAGCACCACTCTTTAAAGCTTCCTTTTATGTCAGGGCCTACAGGCATGGGCAGCTGGGGAGGTGGTAGCTCCCAGCTCCCCAACTGCTGCTTTCTCAAGTGCCCCAGGAACTTAAAAAAATGGGTATGCTGCTGAGGCTTACAGCTGCATACCCACTTTTTAAGGCTAAGTACAGATGGTCAAAAATCCTGAGGCTGAATCAATTCACTCTTTGCAGGTTAGTTTAGGTTAGTCTAAACTGTGCCGACTAATTTGAAAAAGAAGTGGAACAGACATTTACCTTTGATTCAGGAAATGCAACCACATGTCTGCAGTGGCTCAGGCCAGAATCCAGGAGGCGCTAGAGTACAGCTCTCTGGTTTTGTGTTCACTCCCTCTTCCTGCAGCCCTCAAGGTTTCTGGGATTTGCAGTCCAGAATTACAGCAGCAGTACTTTGCAGAGCTGTTCATCACTTCCTCCTCCTGCTTCCAGGTGCCTCTGGGATTTGTAGTCCACATTTGTAGCCAGAATTAAGTTTGAGTGGAGGAAGGGGTGTTTAACCCCCCTCCCTGGCCCCAGCCGGGGTTTGCCTGGTGGGGCAGTCCTCATTCCCCCCATACCCCTGTAGACTGGGCTACATCCCCAGCCACACTTGCCCTTGCCCCACCCCTTTGTCAGCCAGCTCTCAGTACTCCAGCTAGGGAGCAGAGGGGCAGGGCCAGCCCTGTTCTCTGGGGCAGACAGCACCGCCGAGCCCAGGAATAGAAAGCATGCTGGGATGCTGGGGGACTGTGATTTAACTTGAACCAGGAAGTGGTCTGGGACAGAAGTTATATAAACCAGTTTGACTCAAATCAGTTAAGTCTGATACTACATTCAGCCAGGTTTATCTTAAACCAGTTTCAGCCATTTTAAAACTGGTTTATGTGCACTGAGCTTCTGTTTTGTTACAAGTTTAAACCAATTTCTGATCACTTAAATCAGTTTATGTGTAGCTTCTGTCCCTAGCCCAAAGGTCCAGGGCTCAGTAAGTCCAAGATCAGGGACACACTCCCTCATGTTGGAATTATGGTGCCCCATCTGCCTCTGGGGATGAGGCAGGAGTACTGGGTCCCAGAACCAGCACTGCCCTCAGCCCTACCCAACTGATCACATTAGGGGCCTTGGCTGCCCGATGTCAGACCCCTACGCTCACTTAAGTGTTAGGATCTGTTATGGGTCAACATGTCAGAAATTCAGTTTAAACCATGATACAAACAAGCCACAAAGATATTAAGCACTATATGTGGACTATCTTTGTGGGACATTTGCTATATTATCTTGCCATAAATTAGCTTTAACATGTGGCTTATAAACAGAAACACAGAGATTTCAAATATGAATCCATAGTGTCAAAATCATTCTGAACTGTGGTGGGCTGAGTATTTTGCAATGAAACAATTGCTATATTATTTTCTGTAGTCAAAAAATTAATGAAACCTAAGAACTGGCATTTTCCTAGGGGTGCCTTGAGTCTATCAAAGGGTACCTTCAGCTTAAAAAAAAAAGAAAATGAATTGTTAAGGGGCATTATTTCCCTTCCTCAAAGATCATGATTACTTATTCAAATTCTTTATTTTTAGAAATAATAAAATAAGGCTACAATGAAATTTTGTGAGTTGTATTTTAACGAAAAGTACTCAATTGTATGCGAGATGTGGGCAAAGATTGTTCCTTTGCTTATGTTTGCTCTTTTTTATTTATTTATTTATTTTTTTAATAAAGAGCTTTGTCCTTCAAAGCAACCACATTTAAAAGAAAATCTAGAAACCAAATTGCTAATGCTTAGTTGTGGCTGGCAGGGAATGTACAACATGCCTTAAGACAAATGAACTTCCATTTACATTTCATAGTTCACTGGTCTGACTTGGGAATCAGACTGTGAGATCTTTTTCTTTCCAGGTAAAATACTTAAAATAAGAAGCCTACTAATTATTAGAAAAGGTACGTGGCTGCAAGAATGAATAGTTTCAGTGAGACTATCATTGCCTCTTGCAAAAAGAATTCTTAAGGTTTCATTTCATGGCTCAGTACTATCAAGCTGAGATTTTGGATGCAAAGAAAATTCACAAGCAGTATGAAGTCTTATGTATAGACTTGATCCGTTATGCATGAAAGAATTAATGTTTCCTAATCTTCTTTATGTTGGTGGTAATTATTAGTTGCTCCATTGCCACTGGTGCTCTAAACTAAATGACTCCACTGTCTCTCATCATGATTGTAAATATTTTGGACCTTTAAACTGTAAAGATACTGATGTAGAATTAGACAATAACAGAGTAGACTAATTTTCATTCATTAGACATCCAGATTTCTTCAGGATCACTGTGAACTATTCAGCATGTGTTTATTGATCTCTTTTTTTTTGGTTGCTAAAACCACAAGTTAGGTCCTGGTCTGTCCTGAGGCTTGTGCTGTATAGAAAAAAGTTCACTGGAGATGGGTTGGCAAGTGATCAGTGCCACTTAACTGATTTAAGTTAAACTGGTCTAATGAACTTCTGTTCCAGATCATAACATTTGTGAATTATCTCTTCAACTTTGCTCTCTTTACACATCAAAACACGGCTTAAATGTGTTTGAAAATCTGACATAAACATACGGATTCATAGTGTTGCACCATTTGAGGAGAAATGATGGGTTTTGTACTTAAGGTACTAGACTGAAATTTAGCAAATCTGGGTTCTGTTTCATGTTCCTCTATATACTTTCAATATGGCTTTTAGAAAATAATTTTATATTTCTATATTCATTTTCCATCTTAAAATGGCATCAATGCACTTCTTTCCCTATAACCTTTTGTCACTCCTGTCTAAGTTATAAACATGATTGGGCAGGCACTGTAAATTACTGTAGATATATCTTATATCTATCCTAAGGGGAATCCAGTTGCACCAACTCAGGAAATACTGCTACTACTTCTATAAAGAAGAAACTAGTCATTCCTCCTCCTCCTAAATTTAGATTTTCCATTGCTTCTTGCCATCTATTAGGTGTCGATTTCATATTTTCATATCCATATGTGAAATTTGAACAGACTGAATTTCTCCCAGTTACTGGATCAGGATCAGGTATGGTTTCAAAACATTCTGCAAAAGATTGTAAACTTCTATCTTCCTCTTCAGCCTGTTATTTCAAGCTCTTATGTTTCTTTAGAATATAGACCTTTTTCTCTTCTCAGAGTGAAGAGAATATTCTCTTGAAATCAGTGGAATTAAACTGAAGTAAAACTGATGTTGTGGGACCAGCGAAGAGTTAGCAAAACTCACCAAAAGTCATACTACTTTAGACTGCATTTCCAGTTATAGAGTAGGAGCTACCACTGATTTTCTTTTAATAAGTTGTATCTAAATATACATATTTTAAGAGAAAATACCAAATCAAGTTGAGAATAATTTCAGATCGATCTTTCATAATAATGCCCTAGCATTTTTTTTTCAACATCTGGTCTCATTTATTGACAAAGTCCTGATTTCCTTCCTCAAGGGCAACCACAACTTATCAGCTTGTGCAGCTGAGAACAAAGCTTTATGTAATGCAAACTTTTGTCTCCCTAGTTCAGTTGAATGGTCATTGCCTTAAGCTACTGCATGCAGTTTACACAAAAAATAGTTTCTGTTTTATGTTGAACTATTTCAAAATTTTGACTTACTTGCATAGAGAAAAAGGGATCAATAACCCATCATAGAAATTGAAATGTGCCTGCAGTAAAATAAGTATGACACACCACAAAATAGAATATCAAAATAAGTACAGATGCTCTTAAAATAGATTTGACCTGACTAAAACTTGAAAGCATGAAAGCAATAATTTATTTGGAACCAGTAATGCTTAACCCATTAATACAAGGTCTCTGCTGTGAAGAGTTTGCAGTCCAAGGGCATAAATCTGCATATGTATGTACATGAATAATTTTGCATACATGAAGAGTGGGACTGGCTTCATATAAATGTTAGCTGTATTGGGTAACCTCCTGCCCACGCTCAATCCACTCAGACTGACTGCCTATGCCCTGCTGAGCCCTAACACATGTTCAGGGCCACAGTAATGGATCGAAACAAAAAACGTTTCAGGAGACAGCTTGTATTTATTAGATGCAGTCCGTCTCAGCACAGCTCTGCTTGGTGTTGTATAGATATACTCTATGTACTTCTGTCCTTACTGCTAAGAGAATTTAAACAACTTAAAAACTTTTTAGTGTTTTTAAAAATTGTGTGTGTGTGCATGCATGCATGTATAAGTATTAAATTATGTTCAAACCTTTTTCCAAAAAATACTCTGTTTGCTTGTTACATGACAGCAATTTCTGGGGAAAGGTCAGTGTAAGTTAGCTACTGACACTACTGTGAATACAAGAAGAGCAAGAAAATTTAGACTTATGACATTCCATAATACTTCTCCATTAGGTGTTATCATTCTTATAACAGTTTTGTTTTGTTCCAGCAACAAAAAATATTCAGTGAGGCAAAACTTCAATGCTGTCAATGCAAAGGAGAAATGATTAAGAAACTTAAAGGACATATAGCAAAGGCAGGAATTGGCAGGGTTCTTTTGACAACATGGGCCACAGATTACAACTCAGCCCCTACTGTGGTCAGCCAATCTCTGCACTCCAGTGCTGGCAATGTTTCTAGGATATATATACTTTTCTTCACCGGTTATATCTTCTGTTTTGAGGGCAGGCTTTTCAGTGCAAAGTTCATGTCTTCCTTTGGGCATTACTATAACAGTAGTAAAGACTTGCATAATTTGTGAATATCTTTACACTTGTGAGTAATAGAAACATCTTAAACTCATTCCTACAAAACCTTTACAAGCTTCAATACCATCACAGATTCTCTAAGTATGGGCAGTCATAGAAAAGTAGGTCATCTAGTCCAGTCCCCTGCCCGAGGCAGATCATCGTTATCCAAAGCATCAAATAAAAATTCATTGTCGAACCTAATAGGAAAACTACACAATGAACCCTGACACAGCCAGAAGACACCACACCCTAACCTGCCACAGGTAAAATAGGGAGGGGCACAGTGGCCAAATCCTGCTCCTGCAAAGTTTGTTGAAATTGTTTAAAACATCCAAGGAAGAGAGCCACACCTCCTGCTACAGAAGAAAGCAAAAGCCCCAAACTTCAGGGCAATCTGATCATGGGGTAAGATTCCTTCCGGACACCAACTATGGTGATCAGTCTGACCCCGAGTGGACATTTCTAGCCAGGAGTCTCTTGGTTTAAGTCCCAGCAGGAACATTGGTTCACTCCATTCAAAATCCTCAGCCTTGACTGCAGTCAACACTGGGGCACAGGGAACTAACATCATGCGACATAATGTAGCAGCAGGTGGGAAAACAATTCCTTCCTGGCCTCTTTTGATAATCAGAAAACCCTAGAAACGTGGGAAATACTCATAGTACACCATAGGTATAGCTAGTCCTAGATCATCCCTGACCAATGCTTAACCATCATCTTCTAGAACATGTCCAGTTATGGAGATTCCACAACTTCTCTAGGTAGTCTGTTCCACTGCTTCACTATTCTAACAGTGAATAAGTCTTTTTCTAATATCCAATCTAAACCTACTTTGCTGCAACTTCAAGTCATTGGTCCATATTCTGTTCTCTGGAGCAAGAGAAAAAAGTTATTTCCTTCTTCTTTATGGCAGCTTTTCACATATGTGAACACTGCTGTCATGTCCCTTAAGCACCTTCACTGTAAACTGAACATACCTAGTTCCTTCAATCTCTCCTGGTATGTGCTTTCCAAGACTTCTATCATTTTTGTCACCCACCTCTTTACCCTCCCTAACTTTTCCACATCCTTTTAAAATGTGGAGCCCAGAACTGCATGCAGAAGTCTAGTTGAGGCCTAAACAGTGCTTAGTAAAGAGGCACTATCACTTCCAGTGTCTTGCCTCTAGTGCTTCTATTGATGCACCTCAAAATCACATTTGCCTTTTGTGCAGCTGCATCATAGTGCTAGTAGCTGCAGCAAAATCTGACATGATTGAGGATGGTCACTCCCATGGGCTAAGTAAAGGGTTGTAAATGAGTCCATTGATGGCTAAGAAGGCTAATCATAGGGCCACAGACTCTCTGGCAGACCCCACAGGTGGTAGTTAAAGAGAGGATCGGACCATGAATTTCTTGATCTTGTTTCCTTTCCTTCCATTTCTTTCATTTTTCTGCCTCTAGGGCGTGATGGTTTTCCTGAAAGTAAGTTGTACCTTCTCGCACAAGGTTTCACCATGTAGCCCTGTCTCAGGCTAGTTTTTCCCGATTTATGGTGTCAGTGCCACAGTTCTTAATGTTTGCTTGAGGGTGTCCTTGAGGCATTTCCTGTGGCCCTTGCATGTCCTTTGTCCTTGGCTGAGTTGGGAGTATAGCAGTTGTTTTAGCAAACATACATCAGGCATACTTACACAGTGCCCTGTCCACCATAGTTTATGTTGAATAATCAGTGCTTTCATACTGATGGTGTTAGCATCAATGAGGACACTGGCATTTGTGCAATAATCCCCCCTCCCCACTTTGTGCCAACTATGTTCTAGAGGTAGCACTGGTGATGGCATTCCATGCTTTTCAGGTAGTCCGTGTAGGTCACCCAAGCTTCACAGCCATAGAGAAGAATTGGGATTACCACAGCCTCATATAGTAGGAACTTTGTTCAAGTCTTGATGTCATGATCATTGAACATATGATGATTCAGTCTTCAAAGGCCAAGCTGACACATTGGGTCCTATAGTGGACCTTTTGCCTTCTTTGAGAGATGGCTCCTGAGGTCTGCAAGGTGTTCAACCTTCTTCAGCTCCTGTCCATCAATCAGTATCTTTGCCGGGGGAGTTGATTGTCCTGGAGCAGGCTGATGAAACACCTTTATTTTTCCCATGTTAAGGGTCAGTCCCAGGCACTGGTATGCTTGAGAGAAGCAGTTAAAAGTTGTTTGTGTGTGTCCACCTCCGTATGTGCAAGGGCGACACAGTCATCGGCATACTGAAGTTCCACAATCAAGACTGAAGTAACTTTGGTATTGGCATGGAGGCAGGAAAGATTGAAAAGGTTTCCATCTATTCTGTATTCAATGCCGATGCCGCATGAGAGATGGTCACAGATGAGCATCTTGATGACCATAAGAAAATGGAAAACAAAGTTGGTACAATCACACAGAGCCACTTGACACTAGTTCAGATGGCAAAGGGCTCTGTAGCAGAGTGTGACAAAGATAAAACCCCAGAGGAGAACTCACCTGGGGTAGGAGATGAACAGAGCCAGCGCAAGACCACGCCAAGCCATAGGAGCAGCAGGTGTGGAGCCGCAGCAAAAGAAAGCGCTGTAGTAGAAGAGAAAAAAACATCAAAGAAACAGCTGAGCCGGGAGGAGCTGGGATTGGCTCCTGCACCGGTGTATCATGTTTTATGGCCGTGTGCCAGCACTGATTTGCCAGCTTGCCCATGGAACCGGAGATAAAAACTCCAACAAACAGAAAGCCCAAGGGACTAGAAGTGGGTTCCCCTGCAGGCACTCAGCATCTCAGGGCAGATCTGTGTCCCACAGAGAGCAAATGGTGGCAGCCCCGAGAGGGGATTTTGAGAGAGAGTGCAAGCCCAGAAAGGCAGCATTACTTACCAGACATGGATCTGTGGATTCTGGATGTCTTCTGGGCAGACTGGGCTGTCTCGGAGCCTGTTGAGAGAAGGAGAGACGGTTGTCCAAGCCACAGTGGCAACAAACCAAAAGAATTGAAACCAAAACTGGGAGACCAGGTAACTGAGGGACAAAAAGAAGCTAAGTTAGTCCCACTGAGTGCCAAGTGAGGCAAACTGACATCCATACACAGTCTACCATGTCAAATGGCCAAGACCCGTACCAACACCATGACCAAATCCAGGACACTGGGATACGACGTCATTGGTTTGCACTAGGTGAGGTGTAGGGGAGGCAGAACCCTAAAACGGGAAGATGGACAGTAGGATCAAAGGAGGAGACCAGGTGGGACAGATCATACATCTTCCTCCATACTAAACATTTATTTCAGCAAAGTCATGGCAGGCGAGAACCACTGACAACCCTCCGGAACCTGTCTTGATCATTGACCATCCTTTCCACAGACAACGGTGACATCCAATAGACCAGCACACATCAAGCGCTCTGTTGAATGGCATGGTCGCTTACACAGAGCCGTTGCATAGAATGGAGACAGTCATCTGTTCATGAAGGAGTCTCAGTATGGCGATAAATTTCTCTAGGCAGCCAAACTTTGAAAAGATCTTCCATATAGCCTCACGGTTAACAGTGTCAAAGACTTTGGTCAAATCGATAAAGACCACATACAGCTCCTGGTGTTGTTCTTGGCATTTTTTCTGGATCTGCCAGGCCACAAAAATCATGTCCGTGGTGCTTCTCGATGGTCTGAAACCACGTTGAGACTCGGGAAGGATTTCCTCAGCAAGAGGGAGCAGTCAGTTCAACAGAATTTGAGAAAGTATCATTCCAGCAATGGAAAGGAGGGCAATACTTCAGTAGCTTCCACAGTCAGACTTATCTCCCTTTTTAAAAGTGGTGACAATATTGCACTTCATTGGTGCAATATTGATATCATAGTATAGTCTCATATTTAATCTGATCTACCAAGACTCCTGAATTTTTCTCCATAGTGCTACCACCCAGGCATGTTTCATTCATTTTGCATTTGAATTTTTGATTATTCTTCTTGGTCTAGCAAGGTGTAACACCTTGTATTTTTCAGCATTGAAATTCATCATGTTAGCTCCAGCCCAATGTTCCAATTTCTCAGGATCCTTCTGAACTGCATTCATGTTCTCCAACATGTTTGTAGTTCTTCCTAAATTTGTGTTGTCTGCAATTTGTTCAAGTCACCCTCAGTTCCAGTATCCGAATCATTAATAAACACACTGAACAGCCCTGGACCAAGAATAGACCTGAGAGCCCCACAGAGGTGAAGGCACAGAACTGGCCCAGTCCAATGACATGCAACTCCTGTGGCTCCTGGCACTCCAGCTGGGAGCTACAGGGAGCCAGTCAGCACAGTCAGGTCAGGCAGCTTCCATGCTGCCACATGCAGCTTCTGGCACTCTGCACCATCAGGCTGGCCAGCACATGGGACTCCTGGCACTACAGCCAGGGGCGCACAACTTTGGGCCAGACTGGGCTGGCTCACAGCCAGCACATGGGGCTTCTGACACTGTGGCTGGGAGCAACACACATTCAGGCTGACTCGCCACCGGAATGCTAGAAGCCCCATGTGGAGGCACAGAGCCAGCCTGGCCCAGCCCAATGACATGGCTCCTGCCTACAGTGCTGGGAGCCCCACGTGCTGGCACAGAGCTAGCCCAGCCTGGCTTGAAAACGTGTGCCAGTGGGCTGGACAAGGCTAGCTTTGTACTGCCACATGCAGCTCCTGGGATTCAGCTGGAGCCATGTGCCTCTAGGGGGCTCCGGCTCCCATGGGTCATGAGTGCCCTGAGGGCCTGCCGCCTGCTGCTGCCACCAGAGGTGTGGAGTCTATGTGCTATGGAAGGGGGACATTTGGTGGGGGGCAATACCCCTACATCCACACCCCCCAAGAACCTCCCCCACAAATCCCACACCCCACCACCCCCAACCATTCCCCCCACACACAGTATACAAGAGTAAGACTTTATTTTGAGCTATTATGCTATCGCCTCTATATACACTACACAAACGCATGTAAATCAGGACAAATATAGGGGGGGTTTAAATAAAATTAGAATATATTATAGTAGATGTTTGATTTTTAGTACATGATTTGTTTCTTTTTCCAGTTGTAAGCTGGCAACACCTCTGCAAAAGGAGTACTTCGGGTGGGGGTGAAAGAGGGACTTTTGGTGGCAAGGCTCGGGGGTTAGGGGCAGGATTTTCGGTCCTAAGGTGCTGATAAGGAGGAAGGGCACCTGTCAAGGTTCTTTGGCCCTCAGCAGCTCACCAAAAGTCATTAAGTGGACCTCCTGCCAAAATAATTGCCCACCCCTGTCCTAGAAGTTCCTCATACAACTATATTGGTCTTTCACCATTCTTCTTGTACTTCCATCAGTTTGGAACAGTTTCTTGTTGGGCTTCCAGTACTGTGCCCTTGAGAAGCTTCCAGCCCTCCTGGGCACCTTTATTCTTCATTCTGACTTCCGATAGCACCATATCTATTAATTGCTTGAGTTGATTGAAATCTGCCTTTCTGCCCCATCTCAGGATCATGAACTTTTATCATATTGTGCTCACTTACTCCCAAGCTTTGCGTAACCTTCATAGCCCCCATCAATTCTTCCCTATTGGTCAGGAAAAGATGCAGGATAGCTGATCCTCTAGTTGTATCCTCAGTTTACTTGAACAAAAGGTTGTCCTCCACACAAGTTAAGACCTGGCTTAACATTTTATATTTGATTGTATTCTCCTTCCAGCACACGTCCAGAAAATTGAAGTCTCCCTTCAGTACTATCTCATAGCTTTTGGTTAATTTTGTCACATCCTTCAAGAATCTCTTCTTCCTGACTCAGTGCCCTCTAATAAATCCCCACCATTATATAAAGTGCTGTGTCTTTCATCTTTTATCTTTACTCAGATACATTCTGGTCTTCTATCTTCTTCCTCCTGAAGAAGTTTTAAAGGGGAGAAAGAACTGGTGCTGTTACACTGTAACTGTTAGGTTTGTGTGAAGCTTCAGTTCCTGATTTGATTCAGTGGAGTCTTGGCCTGATTCATTGGGCCCTTTAAACTCTCCGAATCACATCAGAACCCTCCAAAATGATTTGGTGAGATTTGGAAAGAGTCAGCGATTCGGGTATAGACACAGCTTTAAATGTTTTTTCTACATACCTCAAGGTACCAGATGGCTCGTGAATGCTATGGTGGTGGAGCAGAAGGAGTGACCCAAAGGAGCGCAGGGGGCTAGCTAGTGTACTTGGCAGCAGACCCGGAAGTGGACCAGGTCTGGGGAGTTACCTGGGGTCCCCCTATGGCCAGTTGCCAAGCTAGGGGACTGTTGCAGGGGGGTAGTGTGCTCAGAAGCAGACCTGGAAGTGGACCAGAAATAGATTTCATAGATTTATTAGACATTAGGGCTGGAAGGGACCTCAGAAGATCATCGAGTCCAGCCCCCTGCCCAAAGGGCAGGAAGTCAGCTGGGTTCATAGGATCCCAGCAAGATGAGCATCCAGTTTGCTCTTGAAGGTGTTCAGCGTAGGCGCTTGAACCACCTCCGGTGGCAGGCTGTTCCAGACCTTGGGGGCTCGGACAGTAAAGAAATTCTTCCTTATGTCCAGCATGAAATGGTCTTGTAGTAGTTTATGACCATTCGACCTAGTCGTCATCCCTTGGGGCGCTCTGCTGAACAAACGTTCCCCCAGATACTGGTGGTCACCCCTGATAAACTTATAGGTGGCCATCAGATCACCCCTGAGCCTGCGCTTTTCCAGGCTAAAGAGCCCCAGGGCTCTCAGCCTGTCATCGTAGGGTCTGCTTCCCTGACCTCTGATCATGCGCGTGGCTCTTCTCTGGACTCTCTCAAGCTTCTCCACATCCTTTTTGAATTGTGGAGCCCAAAACTGGATGCAGTACTCCAGCTGCAGCCTCACTAAGGCTGAGTACAAGGGGAGAATGACGTCCCGGGATTTGCTTGAGAAGCATCTATGGATGCAAGCCAGCGTTTTGGTCGCTTTACTAGCCGCCGCATCGCATTGCAGGCTCATGTTCATCTTGTGGTCAATGATGACCCCCAAGTCTCTTTCTTCCATAGTGCTAGCCAACATAGCACTGCCGAGCCTATAAGGATGCTGCGGGTTTTTTTTCCCAAGGTGGAGAACCTTGCATTTATCGGCGTTGAACACCATCAGATTCTCGTCCGCCCACTTGCTGAGCCTGTCCAGGTCAGCCTGGATAACCTGCCTGTCTTCTGGTGTGGATGCTTTGCCCCAGAGGTTGGTGTCATCGGCGAACTTGGCCAGTTCTGATCGCTTCTGACTCCAGTGTCCACATCATTAATGAAGATGTTGAACAGTATGGGTCCAAGGACAGAGCCTTGGGGGACCCCACTGGTCACAGGACACCACGATGAGTGACTTCCATCGATTACTACCCTCTGGGTCCGACCCCGGAGCCAATTTTCCAGCCAGTGGATCGTGGAGGACCCAAGGCGACAATTGGCCAGTTTCTCCAAGAGGCGATCATGGGACACCAGATCGAAGGCTTTTTTGAAGTCAAGATATATGACATCAATCTCTTCTCCCTTGTCCAGGTGATAGGTCACCTGGTTGTAGAAGGAAATGAGATTGGTCAAGCAAGACCTACCCGCAACAAACCCGTGCTGGCTATCCCTTAAGATGTTGGCGTTGGCCAGTCCATTAAGGATGGCCTCTTTAATAAACTTTTCTAAGATCTTCCCCGGGATAGAAGTCAGGCTGATGGGCCTATAGTTAGCCGGATCCACTTTCCTCCCTTTCTTGAAGATAGGCACCACATTGGCCTTCTTCCAGTCTTCGGGCACTACACCAGAGCGCCAAGAGTTTTCAAAGATCCGTGCTAGAGGTTGGGCTATGATGCTCGCCAGCTCCTTGAGTACCCTGGGGTGAAGATTGTCAGGGCTGGCTGACTTGAAGGTATCCAGCTTCTCAAGATGTTCCTTCAGAAAGTCAGCATTAATGGAGGGCAGGGGATCACCCTCACCCGGACTTCCCGGCCCTGTAGCGGGCATGGGCGTCCCATGGGACTGATGAAAGACTGACGCAAAGTACCTATTTAATAGGTATTGATTGCCCCTGCTTTTCCTCCGGCTCCCCACATATCTGAAAAAGGACTTTTTATTGTCTTAAATACTTCTGGTTCACTTCTGGGTTCGCCGTCAAGCACAAGGGGGGCGGGGGGCAGCGGGCACGATCCTGTGGGACACTCTATCTGTCCCAGCATCACAGCATTCACAAGCTGCACCTGGTTCCTTGAGTTATGTAGAAAAAACATTTAAAGCTGTGTCTATGGCCGAATCGCTGATTCTCCGAATCAGCATGAAATCTTCGGATTTGGCCAAATTGAATTGGGTATAGTGATCCAAATCAACTAATCGAATCACTCTCCCTGATTCAGGCCAAATCTGAATTTGAGTCAAATAGGGCTTGTTTTGCACACCCCTAATAACTGTTATGTCTGTGTGATCTTGTAATGATGTAGGTGAGCTAAACTGGCATGCCTGTGACCCTGGATAGACTAGGTTTCAGTTCCATTCTACCTGTATCACTACAGAATCATGAAAATATAAAAATAACTTAACGGCTTGTATCAATATCCTTTGATAGCAATACAATTGTTACATCTCACTCTCTCATTGTTGGACATAATTTTATTAGTAAATGTTTAGGATTGTGAATCCAAAAAGATGACAAAGCCAGTAGGGAAATACAAATCGCCCAAGCGAGAGACTAATATTAGAGGCGGGTGAGGAGGTAAATGCAACTAGGTTACAGAAAATACAATATTACATTCAAAACTACGTCCAAAAAATATTATAGAGCTTGTGAAACACAGAAATGGGCAGTAAATGTATTCGTCAGGAAGAATCCAACACAAAATAACATTAGTAAAAATAATATCATAGCTTTTCCTAAGCTAAAGACCAACTCATTCCTGAGAGCCTAAGCAACAAAACCTAATGCCTTCCCTTTTCTTAGTATTCTCCTCTTCATCTATCTCTGGCTAAGTTTTTCATCTTGTTCCCTTAAGACCTAAGATATGGGGAATAGAAATAGGTTAACAGGTTAAGGGGTTTAGGTTGTAGCTGTGTTGGTCTAAGGATATAGGCAGACAAGGTTCCTTCGGTGAATTTGATATCTTTTATTAGACCAACCCAAATGGTTGGAGAATAGTTATTAAGCAAGCTTTCGGGTTCAAAAACCCTTCGTCAGGCTCAGGAAGCTGCAGCAGTTGGTGTGTGCTCTTCCTGGATGGAATGAAAAGTAAACAAGCCAGGGGCTGGGCTGGGGAGTCAGTTGCCAGGCAGATTATAATGTATCAAAAATCCAATGTCTATGTTTAGTCCATGATCTCTAGTATCCAGCAGGTTGATGAAATGGAGCTCATAGGCTCGTCTCTGGGATGTGTTGTGTAAATTTCCCTTGAGGATCAGGACTGAGAGATTGGAGAGAGAGTGGCCCTCCTGTGAGAAATGTGCCCCCAGCAGTAATTGGGTATTTTTGTCTTTGATAGATTTCCGGTGTGCGTTCATTCTGGTGCGCAGTTGTTGTCTGGTCTCTCCTACATATCTTCCATCAGGGCATTTGGTGCATTGGATGAGGTATACTACATTCCTGGAGGTGCAGCTGTAAGATCCTGGGATGCTGATGGCTCTGTTGTGGGGTGTAGTAATAGTGGGGGTGGTGGAGATGTGGGGGCAGGTTTTGCATTTCTTGTCATGGCACGGTCTGGATCCTTTTGGTGTGTTCTGGGGTTGAGGAATGAATGCACACCAGAAATCCATCAAAGACAGAAACACCCAATTACCGGTGGGGGCACATTTCTCACAGGAGGGCCACTCTCTCTCCAATCTCTCAGTCCTGATCCTCAAGGGAAATTTACACAACACATCCCAGAGACGAGCCTATGAGCTCCATTTCATCAACCTGCTGGATACTAGAGATCAGGGACTAAACATAGACATTGGATTTTTGATACATTATAATCTGCCTGGCAACTGACTCCCCAGCCCAGCCCCTGGCTTGTTTACTTTTCATTCCATCCAGGAAGAGCACACACCAACTGCTGCAGCTTCCTGAGCCTGACGAAGGGTTTTTGAACCCGAAACTTGCTTAATAACTCTTCTCCAACCATTTGGGTTGGTCTAAAAAAGATATCAAATTCACCCAAGGAACCTTGTTAACAGGTTAACGCATTCTGTGGCAAAGAATTTACAGATTATTTGACATGCCTTTGTCTTGTTATATACATAAAAAAACCCAACACATTTTTACTTGATGATTTTATTGATACATGTTGTTTCACTTTTCTAAAGCTGGACCATTTAAGATTAGTAGCTATAGTTTTTTTGTTACTGTAATGCTTTGCTTTTATAATAAAAAGAAATCTTCATATTTAGATCAAGCCTTAAAAGATGCAGTAAATATTTTCATTATCAAAAGGATTTCTATTATGATTGTATTTACTTGAATCCAGGATGATTTTAAGTTTAAGATGGCTCCATACTAATTATATTCTGTCATGGAAGACTATAAATGTGTTACCGTTTTCCATGTAAAGAATCTAATTTTTTGAGAGTCATCATAAATTTTGTCCCTTCCACTGTTGCTGCGGGGAAAGCAGCAGCATAAGGGTAAGTGGTGGGGAAGGCAGTGGGACGGAAGGGAGCAAGTTAGGGAAGCAATGTTTCTTGCCCCCATGATGCCTGCCACCTTGTCATATCCCTCCCCTCCCCCTGTGTCTATCCCATCTCTGCCGCTTGCCCCACTTGGTGCCTACCCCCTGTCTGACTCTCCCTGCTGCCTGCCCCCCCTCACCACCTGCACCCATGCCATGCTTACAGGTGCCTCCACACAGCCCCATGCCTCCCTGATGGGTCCCTAACCACCCTAGGTCTCACATCATCCTGAACTTTGGGCCAGGTCCCTCCTCACCCTGTACCTCAATGAGTGGGTTCTGGCCACCTCTTCTGACAACACATAACAAGTTCGCCTGTCCCCTTAAAATGGGGCAGCCAGCCCTGCTGAGTAGCTGAAGCTGTGGGAAGAGTGCTGATCAAAAAGCCACTGGGAGCTTTAAAGCCTCAGAGGGATGAGCAGCAGGGAACAGGGAAGCAAACGGAAGGAACATTTGCAAGCCAGAAACAGACAGTAAGCAGTAAGATGACCCACTGACCTTACTGCATGGGACAGACTACTGTGAAAAGGCTGGAGCCACAGAGGACCCCTCCCAGTGTCCAGGATAGGACAACAGGGTCTTGTTTGCCTAATGTGTTTGTTTGAAGACCCTCTGTATATTGGTGTGAACTGGTTAAGAAGCACCTCAGGGAACAATAAGCCCAGCAACAGGCAAGGCAAGCCACTTACACTGCAGGTACTGATGTTTCACTTGATACTGTATTCTAAGACAAAGCTTTGCTTTGCCCGTATTGAATAAGGGTGCGTAAAGTTGTCATTGAATTAAGTTAATACAGCAAGTAAATTGTTTGTTTGCATAATAATAGATAAATTTAAGGGCATTATTATGGAAATTTGCGGTAACTATTAACCTAATAGTCCTTTTCATTATTAATCTTAAACTCCAAAAAAGAAAAATGCTGATAAAACTAAGCAGAAGTGGAAGTCTTTTATCTGATTCTTAATTTGATCTGTCAAGGTAGAATGTAATATTATAGTATGGTGCTGCATAAGTTGATATGAGATAAATTAATTGAAAAATATGAAGAAAATCTGATTGGATACAAAAAGAAAAACAATTCAGTCCTTTAATGTTAAAATCATCTTTTTCCTCTAGGATGTTTCCTGTCTTTTGTAACAAGTTCCATTTAAGTATATTGGAGGAACCCTTTCAACACAAGAGATTAATTTTAAGACCCTTCTTAAATGCAGAAATAATCAGTGAAAATAAAACTCTAGTATCTTGACTCACATTGAATAGCACTTTAATCCACTGGTGCAGTAAGGCAGTATTAAACATGAATAAGGTTCTCAGATTAGGCCCCTCAGAGAAAGTGGAAAAATTATGACATGATTTTGAATTTATGTTGTAAAGTAATTCCTGTGCAATTGTACAAAAATTAATAGCTAAGAAAATAAGGGGAAAAGAAATTACTGAGGAAAACAGACTTAACAGCATATCATTAATTCTGGTTAAAACTTCTCATACATTTCAATAGAAACTTCTCAAAAATGGTGGCAATATGGACCAACGTTTGCTAAATGCTCACAAATTAATCCATATTTTCTGCTGTTTGACTTCATATTATATGCCAAAATTTTGTATCAAATACACTCTAGGTTTCCGTTCATTTTTGCAAGAGTTGGAGTGTTGTTGTAGCCATTGTGGTCCAGAAATTATGCAATAATATGTTTTTTTGGGAGGTAATATCTTTTATTGGACCATTAGTATTAATGGTAGAGATGTTAGACAGCCAGTACCTAGGAATAACAGCTATTGGTGTCTTACCACTACGTGGCAGAGGAGTATGTAGTCACTTCCCAAATCTGAGAGACACATGACTACATATTCGTATAACTTATATCGCTGTAGTATTAGACCTTATTTTTTTTTCTCATGATAACTCTGCAGTGTATTCAAATATCATATTTACTCAAATCCAAACGAGGTGGGTTTTTTTCCTCAAATCAGCATGGGGGGAGAGGGGAAGCCAGGGAGCCTTGTCTTGTCACAATAGGTGAATGTTGCATTTTTTTCAAGAATACCTTGAGGATATCTTTGAAGCGCTTTCTCTGCCTTCCTCTTGAGTGTACACCTTGACTGAGCTGGAAGAATAAAATTTGCTTTGGGAGCCTTGGGTTGGGTATCCAGATGACATAACCAGCCTAGCGAAATTGATGTTGAATTGACGTTCGTGGTGGTTGCTTACAAGGGAACATTAATGTTGGTGCATCTATCTTTTTACTGGATTTGAAGGATCTTCCACAGACAGTGTTGATGGTACTTCTCCAGAGATGTGTGGTGTCTCCTACATGTTGTCCCATGTCTCAGCTCCATACAGTAAGGTAGGGATCGTGACTGCTTGACAAACCATGAGCTTCATTTCAGATCTGATGTCACAATCTTCAAACACCTATTTCCTCAGGGGTCACAAACTGCACTTGCACATTGGAAGCAATGTTGGATTTCTTTGTCGATGCCACCTTTCTTGGAGAGATGGTTTCCAAGGTACAGAAAATTCTCAACATTCTCCAGTCTCACTATGAATCTGAATTATTTGAACTGGGGACTGATCATTAAGAGCTTGTTGATGGATAGACTTTAGTCTTCTGAGTGTTAAGCATCAGTCCCATTTTCTCATATGCCTAGATAAAGACATCGACAATTGCCTAAAGATCTGCATCAGAGTGAAGAGAGCCTACAGCATCATCAGAATACTGGAACTCAATCATTCAGGTTGGTGTGGTCTTGGTTTTGGCTTGGAGTCAGCTGAGATTAAAAATTTCTCTGTTTGGTAATTTAGTTGCACTCCTATTGGAAGTTTGTTAGTGGTCAAATGTAACATCATGGTAAAGAATATCAAGAAGAGTGTTGGAGCGATGATGCAGCCTTGCTTAACTCCAGTTTTAACCTCAAAAGGATCTGTGATAGATCCGTTACTGAGAACCACTGGTCAGACACCATTGTGGAGCAGGTGAAGAATGGTGACGAAATTCAGTGGGCATCTGTACTTCAGTGGGATCCTCCACAGTGCTTCTCAGTTAACAGTGTCTAAGGTTTTTGTGAGTTCAAAGAAGGGCACATAGGAAGGTTTATGTTCTTTTCAGCCTTTTTACTGTATCTTCTGAGCAGTGAAGATCATGTCAGTTGTGCTACTTTATGTCCTAAACACCCACTGAGATTCTGGGGGAAGCTTTTCAGCAAATAGAAGGAGATGGTTCAGGAGGGTTCTCGCAATTGTCATTCTTGTGGACCTCAAGGCAATTCCTGTTAATTTTTGTAGATTGTCATAATCATGGAATCCCTGAGATTATCTGGGATTTCCTCATTATTCCAGATCCTTATGATGAGGGCGTGGCACTATAATGTGAGCTCCTCTCCTTCCTACTTGAAGATTTCTGTGAGCATACCATGCATTCCAGATACCATGTCATTCTTCATCTGCTGATGGCTTCCCTTACCTTGTCAAGGGTTGGAGGATTCTGAGGTCATCTCTGCCTGGATGTCATGAGATGGAATTGAGAATACTCTCATTAACAAGAGAGTCTCCATTAAGCAGGTCTTCAAAATGCATCTTCCAATAGATGTTGATGGCTCACATTCCTCAATCAGGTCTCCCCCATCTTTACGTCTCAAGGGGGTTGGTCCCTGAGTGTTTGGACCATAGATATTTTGAGTTGCATTGAAAAAACTATATATTGTGGATGTCAGCGATGTTAAATCTCCTTCACTTTGTCTTCCCACCACCTGTTCTTCATATTGCAGGTCTTCCTTTGGACCCCTGCCTTGGCTTGTTGGTGATTTAATTTCTTTTGCTTGGAATTGGTGTTTTTCTGCCAAGCACAAAAGGCCTTGTGCTTGCAGTCAATCAACTTTTTGGATCTCCCAGTAATTCTTATCGAACCAGTCTTGGTGTTTTAGTGTGTCCTGGTAGAGAATCCAAGTGTATGTTCGCAGGAGCTGATGATGGTGGGCTTGAAGGCACCCCAAGCACTGCTGACATTCTCTTTTTGTTTTTGATTGGAATTCAGCAGATTTTCAGCAGATTGAGTCACTGTTGGAAGAGGTCTTGCTTTATTGGTCCTTGAGTCTTTTAACATTGGCCTTCCATTGGCATTGCTTCTGCTGCAGCCATCATTTGGGAGCCAGTTTGAGTGATGTAACTGAGCAGATGAGTCAGAGATCAGTACAGCAATCGTCAGCTGCTAGCATAGCTTGAGTGATGCGTACATTTTTGTAATCTCAGGCATGAATGATGATGTAGTCAATCAGGTGCTTATGCCTAGATCATAGGTGTTGCCATGATGTTGTATACCTGTTTTTCTGGAGGAACTGGGTATCAGTGATGGTGAGTCCATGTTCCAAATATTTGGTTAAGAGGAGGATGCTGTTGGAGTTAACCCTTTCAACTCCTTCTTTGCCAATGTTTGTTCCAGAGATTTGAGTCCCTTCTGACTCTAGCATTGAAATCACTGAGTAGAATAAGCACATCTCACTCCAGAATGTCAAAAAACATGGTCGAGGTTGGCATAGAATTCCTCCTTGGCTTTGTTAGGAGCATCAAGGTTTGGGACACATATGCTGATGATCATGGCATGTTGGCTCCCTCCCAGTTTGAGACAGAGTCATGAGGTGCTCATTAATTTCAACAGGGAATTCATTGAGTTGGTTTGTGAGTTCATTCTTAATAGCAAAGCCAACTCAGTGAAGCTGGTCTTCTTCCTTTTTACCCTTCTAAAAGAGGATATAGCCACCTCTTTGTTCTTTGAGCTGCCCATCTCCCATTCACCAGGTCTTGCTCAGTGCAGCAATGTCAGTATTGTCACCTGAGTTCTTGAGTGATGATTGCAGTCTGCTGCTGTGGGCATCCACTATAAGGATTGCCCATGAGGGTCCCAATGTTCCAGGTCCCAAATAGTGATTGTGTGTTTTCTTTGATTTTGACGCTAGTAAAGATGATCCCAATGGAAGCGGGTGTCCAGTTGGATAAACAGTAGTCAAACTATGTTTAGGGCACCTATTCTAACCCCCTCCCCATGTGGGGTGAGAAGAGTGGATTCTAAAGAGGACTGCTCAGTTGCAGTTACAGCTGCTGAATTGCACACCTGCCTCATCCAAGTATCATAGTACTTAGGGTCAGAAGGGACCTAAACAGATCATCAGGTCCAACCCCCTTCTCCAAGCAGGAAGGGGTGCCGGGTTCATATCACCCCAGCCAAATATCTGTCCAGCCTCCTCTTGAAGACCCCCGAGGTAGAAGAGAGTACAACTTCACTTGGGAGCCCATTCCAGAGCCTGGCAGCCCTAACTGTAAAGTAATGTTATAGATTTCATAGACATTAGGGCTGGAAGGCTCATCAGAAGATAATCGAGTCCAGCCCCCTGCCCCAGGGGCGGGGATTCAGCAGGGGTCATAGGATCCCAGCAAGATAAACATCCAAATTTCTCTTGAAGGCATTCAGAGTAGATGTTTGAACCACCTCCAATGGCCAGTTATTCCACACCTTGGGGGCTCGGACAGTAAAGAAGTTCTTCCTTAGATCCAGCCTGAAACAGTCTTGGAGCAGTTTGTGACCATTTAACCTTGTCATCCCTTGGGGCGCTCTGGTGAACAAACATTCCCCCAGATCCTGGTGAGCACCCCTTATAAACTTATAGGCAGCCCTGAGCCTATGCTTTTCCAGGCTGAAGAGTCCCATAGCTCTCAGCCTCTCATCATAAGGTCTATTTTCCTGACCTCTGATCATGTGTATGGCTCTCCTCTGGACTCTCTCAAACTTCTCCACGTCCTTTTTGAATTGTGGAGCCCAAAACTGGAAGCAGTACTCCAGCTGCGGCCTCACTAAGGCCAAGTACAATGGGAGAATGACATCCTGGGATTTGCTTGAGAAGCATCTATGGATGCAAACCAGCATTTTGCTCGCTTTACTAGCAGCAGCATCACGTTGAAGGCTCATGTTCATCTTGTGGTCAATCATAACCCCCAAGTCCCTTTCATCCATAGTGCTAGCCAGCCTAAAAAGCACTGCTGAGCCTAAAAGCATGTTGCAGGTGTTTCTTCCCAAGTTGGAGAACTTTGTATTTTTCAGTGTTAGACACCATCAGGTTCTCATCCACACATTTCCTGAGCCTGTCAAGGTCAGCCTGGATCACCCTCCTGTCCTCAGGTGTGGACACTTTACCCCAAAGTTTGGTGTCATCAACGAACTTAGCCAGTCCGCTTCTGACTCCAATGTCCACATCATTAATGAAGATGTTGAATAATATAGGTGCAAGGACAGAGTCTTGAGGGACCCCACTGGTTACAGGGCACCATGACGATTGACTTCCATCAAACACCACCCTCTGGGTCTGGCCATGGAGCCAATTCCCCAGCCAGCGGATCATGGTGGACCCGAGGCCACAGTTGGACAGTTTTGCCAAGAGGTGATCATGGGATACCAGATCAAAGACTTTTTTAAAGTCAAGATATACAACATCAATCTCCTCTCCCTTGTCCAGGTGATAGGTCACCTGGTCATAAAAGGAAATAAGATTGGTCAATCAAGACCTACCCACGACAAACCCGTGCTGGCTATCCCTCAGTATATTGCCCTCGGCCAGTTGGTTAAGAATGACCTCATTGATAATCTTTTCTAAGACCTTCCCCGGGATAGAGGTCAGGCTGATGGGCCTATAGTTTGCCAGATCCACTTTCCTCCCTTTCTCGAAGATAGGCACCATATTGGCCTTCTTTCAATCTTTGGGCACTTCAGAGCACCGGGAGTTCTCGAAGTTCCGTGCCAGGGGCTAAGCTATGATGCTAGCCAGCTCCTTGAGTACCCTGGGATGTAGATTGCCAGGGCCGGCTGACTTGAAGGTGTCTAGCCTCTCAAGGTGTTCCTTCACAAGGTAAGCATTGATGGAGGGCAAGGACTCCCCCTCGCCCTGGCCCCCCTGTCCTATAACGGACAGGGTCATCCCATGGGACTGGTGAAAGACCGATGCCAAGTACCCATTTAGCAAGTTGGCTTTTTCTGGCATCAGTTGTCAGTTGTCCCATCTGGTTTAACAGGGGTCCAATGTTGCCCTTGCTTTTCCTCCGGCTCCCCACATATCTAAAAAAGGACTTTTTATTGTCTTTGATACTAGTAGCCAGTTGCAGTTCCGTCACAGCCTTGGCTTTCCTGGTTCGCTTGCTGCAGGTCTGGAGCAGTGCAGAATATTCCTCCTTGGATGTGGATCCTGCCCTTCTTTGTAGGTCTTTATTTTTAGGTGCAGGAGGTCCGCTAGTTCCTTGGTTAGCCAAAGAGGCTGCTGTGCCCTTTTGCTGCCTTTCCCCCAGGATGGAATAGACTTAGCTTGTCCATCCAGGATCACTCCCTTGAGGAGCAACCACTCTTCTTGAACTACCCTTCCCTTTGGGTCATAGTCCCTTAGGGCCTCACTGACAAGCCTCCTGAGCTTGTCAATGTCAGCTTTCCTGCAGTTGAGAACTTCTGTATTGCTGACTGACTTGCCAGCTTTACTGCGGATGGTGAAGGTGATCAGCTCATGGTTGCTGTCACCCAGCTTCCCTTCGATCGTTAGGTCGCTGATTAGGTTGTCCCTGGTTGCCAATGCCAGGTCGAGCAGCATTTTACCTCTCGTTGGCCCATAGACTTCTTGTGTCAAAGAGAGCTCATCCACGCACATGAGGAAGCTTTGTGACAGTTCAGATTTGGTAAAGCGCTCTTCCCATGAGATGTCTGGGTAGTTGAGGTCTCCCATGACAACCATGCACTGGGAGCATGCAGCCTCAGCCAATTCCCTGGTGAACTCCTGGTCAAGATCTTTATTCTGGGTGGGAGGTCTGTAGTAGACTCCCACCTTAGTGTCCCCTGTGCCATGTTCCCCATGGATTTTAAGCCAGAGCATCTCCAGTCATCCATCCTGGGTGCCAATGTCAGCTTGCAGGGATGCATAGCTCTCCTTGACATAAAGAGCTACACCCCTGCCCCTTTTAGCACTCAGTCTCTCCTGTACAGAGTATAGCCATCTATACCTGTGGTCCAGTCATGAGTGGAGTCCCACCTGGTCTCTATTATCCCTATGATGTTGTAATTATTTGTGTTAAGCAGGAGGACAAGTTCCTCCTGTTTATTCCCCTAGCTCCTGGCATTTGTATACAGTCATGCAAGTCTCCCCTTGTTCAGATTGTTCCAGGGCTGGGGCAGGGGTTGGCTCCCTTAAGTGCCTTGGCCTGCTGGCTTTGCAAGGGTTGCTCAGTGGGCCAGCAGTGGCAGTAGTACCCCCGCCCCCACCCCCTGGTGGGCTTAAAGCCTGGTGGAACATGTCAGCCAGTCTGGCTGAGAAGAGCCTTCTCCCCAGCAGAGAGAGGTGGACATCATCCCTTCCCAGCAGCTCACTGCCTCTCTCACCAAAGAGTGGACCGTGGTCATGGAAGCCAAAGCCTTTCCAATGACACCAGCACCACAGTCTTTGGTTCACTACCTTGATCCTGCTCTCCCTCCTCAGCCCATAGCCCGAAACTGAGAGGACCGAGGAAAACACCACCTGAACCTCCAACCGCTTAAGCCCTGCTCCCAAATCCCTGTAGCACTTCATGACCCGGCTGGGAGTGCTTCGAGCCGTGTCATTTGTGCCCACATGGATGAGGAGCATAGGGTAGTGGTCAGTGGGCTGGAGGAGCTCAGGGATCCTTTCCACAATATCTCAGATATGGGCTCCCGGGAAGCAGCAGACTTTCCAGGCTAAGGGGTCTGGGCTGCAGATTGCCCCCTCAGTCCCCCTCAGGATGGAGTCTCCCATGACAAAGACTTTTTATTTTGTCTTAGGGAGAGTGGGGGCAGTAGCTACAGTTGAGCCTGTGTTGCCTGCAGGAGCTGGCAGCTTGGCAGGCTCTGCTGGGGCTGCAAGAGGTTCGTACCTGTTGCAAAGCTCCAGTGGGATGGGGACCTTGGTGCAGTGGGCTTTGGGGCCCTTGACCACCTTGGTCCATCCCCTTGGCTGGGCAGAATGGGAGGTCCCGGAGTCCTCCCTTGTTCTGGAAGGAGACCTTCGTCTACCCTCTGCCTCCCAGGGGAGAAGGGCCTGGCAGTAGGAGTCTATCTCCTGCTCACCATCCCTGATGTCATGCAGTCTCTGGACTGTGGCCTGGAGCTCCTCCAGCTGGTGCGCCAGAGACCCCAAAAGGGAGCAGACCTCACAAGGGGAGGTGGCCACGCTTCTGGACCCCAGAGCCTGAAAAAGTGACAGGCAGCCCCCGCAGCCAAGAGCCAGAGGCTCTATCTGCATGGAGCCAGGAACCATGAGCTCCGTCTGGGTGGAGACCTCTAAAGTGCCAGAGGGGGCGGGCCGCAAACCCCAAGAGGACACTCAGGTTGCAGTGCATGCCCATCTGCATGGTGCCACTGGAAGGCTGACTACAGCTTGGACTGCCTTACCTATGGCACACAGGCAGGGCTTCAGGCCCTCCCGTTTACTCTCCTGCGCAAACTCTGTGCTAACTCATGCATTGGGCAGACAAGCGTGCCTGTTTGCACGGCCTATTCGCAAGGCTCCAGTCACTTGGCTCCCTGGGGGGCTCGGTGAAGTAGGAGCCGGGGCAGGGTGGGGCAAGGTTAACCCCCTCCCACCATGGGCGCCGCTTACCTCCAGCTGTGTTGGGGGTCAGCGGGGTGCTCCACAGCTGCGGGGGAGCTTTAGGGAGTGGGGGCACAGTGGGCTTGCACCCACGCATCTCTCAGTGCTCCTCAAGACTGTCTGATGTCTCCTGATGTCCAGCCTGAACCTTCTCTCTAACAATTTGTGGCTGTTATTCCTAGTAACCCCGGATGGTGCCCCGGGGGAACAGAGCCTTCCTCAATTCCCACTGGTTCCAGCTGGTAAGTTTGTAAATGGCCACCAAATCCCCTCTCGGCCTTCTCTTGTGGAGGCTGAATAGGTTCAGACCCTTTAGCCTGTCTTCGTAGGGCCTGCCCTGCTGCCCCTTCACACCCTGGAAAGTGGCCCCCTCGGGCGCCCTTTCATTGTTAGCCATATCCTTCTTGAAATGTGGCACCCAGAACTGGACGCAGTACTCCAACGGTGGCCTGACCAATGCCACATAGAGGGGAAGGATCACCTCCCTGGACCTGCTTGTGATGCATCTGTAGATGGACAACAAGGTGTGATTAGCCTTAGTGACTGCTTCATTGTATTGGCGACTCACGTTCATCCTGGAGTCCACAATGACTCCAAGATCCCTCTCTTCCACCATGTTGACAAGGGTGTTCCCCAGCCTATAGGTGTGTTGCTGGTTCCTTTTCCCTAGATGCAGTACCTAGCACTTGTCTGTGTTGAATTCCATCCATTTCTCATCCGCCTACTTCTAACCTGTCTACATCCATCTGGATTCTGACCCTCCCCTCCAGCGTGCCCACCTTGCCCCACAACTTGATGTCATTAGCAAATTTGGACAGCGTGCATTCCACACCCACATCCACATTGCAGATAAAGATGTTGAGCAGTACAGGCCCCAGGACCGAGCCCTGGGAGACTCCACTGCCCACATCCCTCCAGGTCAAAAATGCCCCCCCCATCACCACTCTCTGGGTGTGACCATCTAGCCAATTTGCCACCCATCTGACTGTGTAGGCATCAGTGCCACAGTCACCAAGTTTTTTTTTAAAACAATGTGGTGGGAAACCGTGTCAAAGACCTTTTTAAAGTCCAGGAAGACAACATCCACCCCGACACCCACATCCAGGGACTTTATGACCTGATTATAAAAAGAAACCAGGTTAGTTAGGCAGGACCTGCCCCCAGTGAACCCATGTTGGTTGCCCCTGAGCATTACCTCCCCTGCTGGGCCCTTGGAGATGTGCTCCTTAATAATTTTCTCAAAGGTCTTCCCAAGGGCCGAGGTAAGCCTGACTGGTCTGTAATTGCCGGGGTCCTCTTTTCTCCCCTTCTTGTAAATGGGGACCACATTGGTCCTTATCCAATCCTCTGGTACCTGGCTAGAGCCCCATGAGCACTCACAGAGCTATGCCAGAGGCCCTGCTATGACCCCTGCCAATTCCCTCAGCACCGTTGGGTGAAGAGCATCTGGACCTACTGATTTAAACATGTCCAGCCCCTCCAAAAGTTCCCTAACTAGGTCATCCCTGACCCTAGGCATGGCGGTGCCTCCCCTGGGTCCATCCGCAGTTCTAGTGGGGGAGATGTCCCAGTCCCTGCTCAGGAATATGGAGGCAAAGAATTCGTTAAAGAGGTCAGCTTTTTCATTTGCCGCAATCACCAGATTGCCACACCTATCCTGTAGGGGCCACACGTCACCTGGTGCCGCCTTCTTGCTTCTTATGTATTTGAAAAAGGACTTTTTATTATCCTTAATTCTGGTTGCTACCCCTAGCTCTAGCTCTGCCTTGACCTTCCTAACAGCCTTCTTCCAGTCCCGAGCACCGACTGTGTAATCCTCCTTGGTGATAGCCCCTTGCTTCCACTGCTTGTATGCCTCCTTTTTTGCCCTCAAGCATCCCTGGATGCCTTTGCCAAGCCATGAGGGCTTCTTAGCACTTCTGCCCCCCTTAGTGCGCATTGGGACTGACTCCCTTTTGGCTCGGAGGATCATCTCCTTGAGGAACAACCACCCGTCTTGGAATCCTTCTGGACTCCAAACTGCCTTCTTGTAACTACCACCTTCATGCCAGTTCATGAGTAGGAGCTTCCAGACCTCACAGTTTCTGCTTCTGTTATCACTAGCTGTTCATTGAAGGGCTTGAAAAATGTACTAAAGTCATTTTCATGGAAGAACAGTTAAGATTGATAAAAAAGACTGTCTTTACTTCATAGTAAAATATCCAAGTTTTCCTCCTCATGCCTCTAGTACATTTTTGGGGCAATAACTGTATTTCATTTCAAAGTTCCATGAATATTTATAACATTAAACAAATGTAAATAGTAGTAAATATGCCAGTCTCCGTTATAGAATATAACATTTGCTTTTTTAGATTGTAGTAAGATTAAATATTTCTTGTACCATATGACTTACAGTCTCTTTGTCATTCTTTATTGTTGTTCTAAAACATTATTTGAATGTAATTACATTTCAAGGTATATACAGAGAACAAAATCAAAATATTTTCTCTTGATAGGTTTAGAGATGTTTATCTTTTATACTGCAGTAGCTTGGTTGGCATCATATACAATAAGCTTATTTAAGCACTCCCCGTTACGTCTTTTATGCATGGCCTTAAACTTATCTCTAAAGTATGACACCATGCTTTTCTATACATCTTACCAGAACACTTAAAAGAAAATTTTGTGGGGAAGAGTTCTACTACACAAATTACCTTCATATAGTCCCACTCATACATGTTGTGTCTGCCATGAAGAACCTGCAGTTTAATTTGTCTCACTAAATAGTCAGTACCTGGTACAGTGGCTTCTAGTTGCAGTGTCTGAGCACTATCCTACGAAATAAAAGAAACCCAGGTAAATCCTTAAGTGTGGGCACTTTAATAGCAATTCCATGAAGAAAATGGCTAAGTGACTCTCAAAAACCTTAAATGGTGTTACCATTCAACAATATTCAACATTAGTGACATTTTATGGATTCTTTCTAACGTTTCAAATATGTTTTTAAAAGTGCATCTAATATCAGATTAGTCATAAAACAGGTTAACTGATTAGCTAATTCACTGTGAGCCACTGACCTGATTTATGTTTGTAATTTATTTCCTTCAACTATCTCAGTTCAGAGGCACCATCTGGTTTTCAAGAAGATTCTGATTTTTCAGTTTTCCAGCTGTGTTAGCTGAAGTACAAGGGGGTCATGTGTCTTGCCCATTGTCATACAGTGAATCAACAGCTCTAACAGGATTCTCCTGTTTTTTAACTACATGATCAGTAAAGTTGGTATTTTCACCATTGTTACTATACTGTAGGTTATTCCTTTTTAACATCTGTCGATGTCTTTCATTGCTATAAATATCCTTAAATTATTGCAAGGAAGAAGGTCAAGTTCAACCAAGTCAACATGAAATCATGTTAAGTGAGATATCTAGATTTACTTTAACACCAAAAATAAAGTTAAAGAAATGCTTTGCCTTTAGAATCATAGTAGACTCTACAACATTTTAATCAATTTTGTTCATCCTATATTTCTTAGAGGAAGATCACAGTTTGTAACCCATTCTTATTTTTGGCCACCTTGCACTCCAGTTTTGTATACATCTAATCTATCGCTGCTGTGCTTGATGCCAGAGGCAGCAGAAATAAAATATCTAGAAATAGTAATAATGAATTAGTAATAATGAATTGTGTGATGTCTGTAACATGGGTTGATGTCAACTTAGAGTTGAACTTGATTTTCTCACACAAATTAAAAGTGGTTTTCTACATGTGTAACTCTGTGGGCTTCAGTGGAATTACACAAGTAAAGCACGGTGAAAAGACAACCCTACTGCAACCACAAATTAACTTTGTTGATCAAAATAAGAAGTTACTCAGAACTTCATAGATTCATGGATAAAAATTTCAATTCTACAAGATCTTTTCCAGATCTGTTTAAATTGGCTTTTACATTTAATTGGCTTTTACATTCTTAATGTAGTCTTGATTTTCCGTATACAAAATAATAAATAGTATAGATAATTATCCTCCATGGTTTAATATAATAGCATTAGTATTTATAATGTTATAATATGATGCCATTAGCTAAAAAAAAATCACTTTAAAAATCAATTATTACTTTTACAAAGTGTCAGTTCTTATGACATAACAGGGCTTTTGATTAAAAATACATATTAACATAAGACTTCAAAACTGGATCTAAATTATTATTACAAAAGAATAGCTGGAAAGAGAAAGTTCACCACCACTTATTTACAGAAATTATTTGCTAAACCTGTGTGGGATTTCTACGTGACCAAAACTTTTAAAACACAAGAGCATTCATAGGATCATAACAAAGGACCGTGGGACCTTATGAGGTCACCTAGTCCAGCCCAGCCTTGAGTAGGGGGCTGGACTAGATGACTCAGTCATCTCTGACTCAATCATCCCTGACAAAAGCATCACAGCCAGGCCTCTGTCTAACCTGCTATTGATGGGGATATATAGGTACCCTGCAGGGGCACTGCCGGGCTGATTGAGACTAGTGGGGTCCAGGGGGGACCTGTTGAGGAATTCTTCAGCCTAGGAAGGACCAGGGCTTGTTACTTGGACCAGTGCTTTTCAACATCTTCATCAATGATCTAAATGTCGGGGTGAAAATCGCACTGGCAGAGTTCTCCAATGACACTAAACTGTGAGCAATTGTGGCCACACAGTGTAGGCAGATGACAATCCAGGTGGACCTAGACAGATTAGTTAGATGAGCAGGCCAGAACCAGATGCTGTTCAACACTGAGAAGTGTAAAGTGCTCCATCTGGGGTGGAAAAATCCACAACAAACTTACAGGCTTGATGGTGCTATACTAGCTAGCAGTGTTTCTGAAAGGGACCTGGGGGTCATAATAGAAGATAAAATGAATATGAACCACCAGTGTGGTGCTACAGTTAGCAGAGCAAACAATACATTGGCAGGCATCAACCAATGGATCTCAAGCAAAACTAAGGAAGTTATTCTCCTGCTCTACTCTCATTGGTGATGCCAAAGCTGGAATACTGCATCCAGTTCTGGGTGACACAATTCAGAAGGATGTGGAGAAGCTTGAGAGAGTCCAGAAAAGAGCTATTCATATGATGAGAGGCATGAAGAGCAAGCCATATGAGGAAAGGCTGACAGATATGGGACAGTCAGCCTGGAAAAGAAGAGACTTCAGGGGGATTTGATGGCAGCTTACAAATATATCAGGGGTGAGCATCAGGGGCTAGACAAACAACTATTCACTAAAGCACCCCAGATGAAAACTAGGAGCAATGGTCATAAACTCCTAGAAGAAGGTTTCAGACTGGGTATAAGGAAAAACTTCTTCATAGTTCATAGATTTCTACAATCGGAAGGGACCTCAGAAGATCATCGAGTCTGACCCCCTGACAGTGGGCAGGAAAGAGAGCTGGTGTCAGATGACCCCAGCCAGGTGTTTGTCCAGTCTCCTCTTAAAAACTTCTAAGGTAGAGGAGAGCACCACCTCCCTTGGAAACCCATTCTAGATTCTGGTAACCCTTACCGTAAAGAAGTTCTTCCTAATGTCTAGTCTGAATCTGCTGTCCATCAGTTTGTACACATTGTTTCTAGTTAGTTCAAGGGGCACTGTGGAAAATAGAGTACCTTCTATTCCTTGCTGCCCTTCCTCCCCTTGACAAATTTTTAGATGGCCACCTGATCCCCTTTCAGCCTTCTCTTATGGAGGCTGAAAAGATCCAGGTCCCTCAATCTCTCCTCATAGGACCTTTCCTGCAGGCCCCTAACCATACAAGTGACCCTCCTCTGGACCCTCTCAAGGTTCATCCCTCTTGAAGTGTGACGCTGAAAACTAGATGCAGTACTCCAGCTGCGACCTTACCAATGCAACATAGAGGGGAAGTGTCACCAACTTACACCTGTTTGTGATGTACCTGTTCATGTATGATAGAGTGCAGTTAGCTTTATTGATCACTTCATCACATTGTCAACTGATATTCATCTTTGAAGCAACTATGACTCCAAAATCCCTTCCTGCTGCTGTGATGCTTAGAAGGTCATCCCTCAATCTGTATGGGTGTTGGTGATTCCTTTTCCCTAGGTGCAGCACTCTGCACTTACCTCTGTTGAACTGCACCCTGTTTTGTTCTGCCTACCTTTTCAGCCTATCCAAATCTGGCTGGATCCATTCCCTACCCTCCAATGTGTCTACCTTGCCCCATAATTTGTTGTCATTCACAAATTTAGACAGTGTTCTCTCCATGTTCCCGTCCAAATCACTGATGAAAATATTGAACAGCACTGGCCCGAGGACTGATCCCTGGGGGACACTGCCCACATCTTTCCAGGTCGATACCAATCTGTCCACCACCACTCTCTGGGTGCATCCCATTAGACAATTTGCCACCCACCTGACTGTGTAATCATCTAAGTTACAGCCACTTCATTTTTTTTTATAAGAATGGGATGTGACACTGTATCAAAGGCTATTTTGAAATCCAAGTATATGACATCCACCTTTACTCATAAAAAGAAACAAAGTTATTCAGGCAGGATCTACCTGCTATGAATCCATGTTGGTTGCCCTTCAGCATTATTTTTCCTGCTGGATTCCTGCAGATGTGATCCTTAACAATTTTTTCAAAGGTTTTCCCAAGGATAGAGGTGAGACTAACCCGTCTATAGTTACCTGGGTCCTCCCTCTTCTCCTTTTTGAAGATAGGGACCACATTGGCCCTTTTCCAGTCCTCTGGGACCTGTCCTGAGCTCCACGAGTGGCCAAACAGTCTTGCCAGTGGTTCTGCTCTGACACTGGCTAATTCCCTCAGCACTGTTGGGTGAAAATCATCTGGGCCTGCTGACTTGAACACATCAAGCCCCTCCAAGTGCCCCTTCACTAGGTCCGCACTAACCATTGGTGGGCCAGTGACACTCTTATGCCTCTCTACAGTCCAGTTTGGAGATATACCTATTAGGGCTGTGCAGAGCTTTGGCCCTAGATAGAATTTGGCTGAGATTTGGCCTGATTTGGTGGCTGAATCTCTGAATCTGAATCAAATCAGAGAACCCTTTAATCTCTCCGAATAGAAATGGAAACCTCTGAATTGATTCAGAGAGATTTGGAAAGATGTGGTGATTTGGACATAGCCACAGCTTTAAATGTTTTTTTTCTACATGCCTCTAGGTAGCAGGCAACTCGTGAACACTGTGACGCTGGGGCGCATGGAGTGTCCCACAGAAGCATAGGGGGCTCCCCAGCGCGCTCGGCAGCAGACCTGGAAGTGGACCAGAAGCACCCTTAGCTCAGTGACTGGTGCCTCCTGGGTCGGGGGGGGGCATCCGGGGTCCCCCCCCCGCAGCTGATCACTGACCTAGGGGAACAGGGAGGGGGGGGACCCTCAGCATGGTCCCCAACAGACCTGGAAGTGGACCAGAAGCACTTCCGGTCCACTTCTGGGTTCATCGCTGAGCATGTGGAGGGCCACCCCCTGCACTTCTGTGAGACGCTCCATGCACCCTAGTATTACAATGTTCACAAGCTGCGCTGGTTCCACAAGGTATGTAGAAAAAACATTTCTGTGTCTATGTCCAAACCACTGATTCTCCAAATCGGCATCGAAGCTTCAGATTCAGATTTGGCCAAATTGAATTGGGGACAGTGATCAGAATCAATGTATCAAATCACTGTCCCTGATTGAGGCCAAATCTTAATCGAATAGGGCCCACTTCACACATCCCTAATGCCTATATCCATATTCAGGAATACTGATGCAAAGAAATCATTGAAGAGCTCAGCTTTGTCCCTCCTATCTGTCACTAATTGCCCCAGCCTCTCCTGTAGGGGTCCTATATTACCATGTGCCTTCTCTTTGCTCCCTATATACCTGAAAAGGGACTTTTTGTTGTCTTTAATATTTGTTGCCAACGTGAGTTCCATTGCTGCCTTGGCCTTTTGAATTGATTCCCTGCAAGCATGAGCCAAGCAGGTATATTCCTTGTTGGTGGCCACCCCCTGCTTCCATAGTCTGTACGCCTCTTTTTTCATCCCTAGGCTTTCCTGGATTTCCCTGTTCAGCCAAGAGGGTTGCTTGGCCCCTCTTCTGACTCTTAACGATAACCTCCAGAGTGTCTATAGCTCCACCCAACTTGGTGTCATCCACAAATTTGCTGAGCATGCACTCGGTCCCGTATTCCAAATTATTTATGAGAATAATGTGGAACTCCACTTGATACCTCCTCCTAAATAAACATTGAGCCATTGATTTAAAATCTGATATAAATCGGATTTAACTTTTGTCTATTTATTAACATCCAAGAACTATCCAAATGTGATAATCATGTTTTTCTTTGTCTCTCACTACAAGCCAGAGGTCATTAAGAAATACTGAGTTCAAATGAATTCAGCCAGTTTTTTGGACTAATTGCTCACATATTGTTTAATTTAATATAGCCTGAGTAGGTGCATACCTGTGTGTGGTAATTTTAGGACTCCCTGGTTTTTCTGTTAATACAGTAGTCATTGTTTTAACCAAATAATAAACCTAAACACATATGTTAAAAGTTGCAAGAACAAGTATCTTTACAGTTCTTTTAAGAGTCTCAAACACAAGATCTAACAGGATACCAGATAGAGTAAGTATGTCAATGCTGAAGTGTCAATAACTGTGAAAAAAAGATTATTATAATACCCTTTTGAATCATTGATAGAGTAGGTCAGTTGCTGAACATTAGAATTCTCTAGTAATCTGCATTTTTAGAAGTGAATAATTAAAATATTATTACATCACAGAATAGCTCTGGGCATTATCCTGGAAGAGGTGATGATATCAATATGTCAATGCTGTAATTTTTATATCCCATATCTACATTTACCTGTCAAAGTTATAGTTCATTATATGCTCAGCTTCATGATTAAATCTTGGATTTGTCCCTTGCTGTCATACAACATATAATTGAAATGAGCTACTGTAAAAGGATTGTTATTGTGATCACTGATGCCATGAAGGTTGATTAGAAGTAGGACTCAGTCAGTTTTGGAAATACTGAATTTTCTCAAGGTTACATGTGTACTACTAAGATTTGCAAGTAATTATACCAGTTTGTGTAATTTCTGTCCCTAGCCAAAAGGATATGAATGAAACTACCAAACTCATTTCACATAGGTCACCAAACATCAGTCAGCTTAAAACATTTTTTCAGTAACTTTTTTTCTAGGCTGTTGTGAAGGAGTGAGAATAAACTCTTCCAAGCTCACAGCAGGGAGAAACTTACTGACCCCACTGGAGCCAACTACGATCACTGACCGGCAGCCTCCACAGTTCATCAGCAGCTGCTCAGTCAAGATTGGCCCCACCTGAGGCAATGCAGGTATCCACTGCTAGTGCCAGAAGGAGAAACAGACAGATGCCAGAGCAGTACAGGGAGCTGGCAATGCCGAGGCACCGGTGCCGATCTCTGGGCTGCAGATTGCTGACAGAACTAACCCTCAACAGCCCAGAGGGGCTCCATTTAAAGTGCCACCGCAAAGACCACAACAGCAGGAACAGCAGGGAGCACCAGCAGGTAGGTGTGCCAAAGGAAACCAGCCAACTGGGAAAACCAGCAGCGCTCCAAGCAGCTTTTGCTTTCTGGTTGTTTTTTCTTTTACTTTACTGGGTCTCAGAGCCCAGGAGGCTGGGCTACAGCCCGAGGAAAAGGGGTAGGGTTGAACCAATGCCAGCTTAGTCACACTGGCAGGGGAGCCAACTTGAGGCTCACCAAGGAGCTGAGTTGATAAGGGCAGGTGGATGGACTCGCCACACCTGGGAAGGTGGCAGATGCCACTGAAGTTTTAATGACAGATACCAAAGCATCCAAGCCTGGAAACACCCAATCTGGAAAAAAGGGGGCCAGGAAGGCCTATATATTTCCTTTTGGTTCCTTTTATTTCTTTTGAGAGCTGAGCACTTTAGAAAGACCTGCAGCCCTAAGGACTGGATTATCTTGGGGCTAGTGGTCACAGTCTGCAGTACCAATGACCCTACTGGCCAATACTTACCTGAGTTCTTTTTTACCACGTGTGTTGTCCTCCATTTCTCCTCCACGGATTGTGTCATGACCAACTGAACGGAAAGCCAGTTCAGTCACAGTCTCCATAAACCAGGCCTGAGATGAGTGGGGGTCTGCAAGGGTGAAGAACAAAAGAAGAGCACTCATTGAGAACCAAGGGTGTAACGCATGCTGTAACCACAGCGTGGCATTGGACAGGGTGTAGGGGAGGTTGGAACCCCATAGAAGAACCAAACCCAGCTCATGCAGCAGAAGCAGACCATCTCCCAACTAAGGCAAATTCAACATCAGGACATGGCAGATCTCCACTAGGTGCTAGAACTGGATGAGCTTGCATCCCCCATGGCCATTGGGCCCCACAGCCCTATCTCATACTGCACCAACAGCTGTATTTGAAACAGCTTGAAAGTAGGAAAATATAAATATAATATTATCAAGACTGACTTCCTTGGGCATTTTGGCTTAAATTAATAGTGATGAAATTTTCTAATAGACCATGCCAATATAAACTCGCCCTTACCTACTACTAATAGTTTTAATACAGTTTGAAGATACTAGAGAATTCTGTGTTCACTCTTGCCGTTTGTGGATTCTGATTTTGTAGGCTGTAAGAATTAATATAATAATTGTAATTATAATAATAATTGAAATTAATTGTAAGAAACTAATGTATAGTACTTTCCCCTCACTTGAATTTTGCAGTTACCTCGTTTATTGTTATTCTGGGATAAAACTACTCTTTTTCCAGTATTACCTTTTTCGAACCATTTTACAATACTCTGGATGAATAGCTGGATGAATAGAGTGCTGTCAGTTGCTGTGAACAACTGAGCAGATTCTGCCACTGAGAATAGGAAGGAACTTAATAATACACCAAATTAAAAGTATTCCAAATTAGAAATGAGAAGAGGAAATTAAACTGTAGATTATGTGCAAAATTCACTGTATAGGGGTACATTTATCTGAAACCATGACAATGGGAATTTGGAATGGTTGCTAGCCATATCTATATTCTGGCAATATTAGATGAGTGAAACATTTCTATAATGCACAATGAAGGAAATTAAAGAATAACCAGAAAATGAAACTCAAAATGTCATCTCACTACTTCAAACAGAAAACTAAGACATAGGTACTATACTAACAAAATTTTAATTATTTTATAGGATAAGAAAATTATGTTGTAGAAAAGAGTTTTGACTGATAGAATTGACATACTCCTTTATGATGTATTCAAATAAAAAACAAGATGACACAGAAAATAATGGAAATAGGAGCTAAATATTCTGTAATATGAAGATGATGGTAGAACTGAAGCCACAATTCAATATGGTTGAATTTTACCTTTAACGCCATGGAGTTAAAGTAAACGATATGCCCCAAGTTAAATTGTGACAATGTGAAACTAGTGTCATTTGGAGGTAAAAGCCAACCAAGTGAAGCTGAAATTCAGCAATGTTGACTGCACCTGAAAGGCAGCAGCCAAAGCAAAAACATAACAATGTGAGTGAAGCTTAAAAGGCAATGATGTGAGGCGGAGAAAATTAAGCATAATAAGGCTGGCTGAAGATCCCTAGCAAAAGAACTCTTCTGCCATCTCATCACCCCAAAGGAATTCCTGTTTGCAAAATGTGAGCTCTCTTTGTATGAAACGAACTCTTCTTCCTAACTGTATAAAACTGGATTAAAACATAAGGTCAGGCAAGAAAACAGGAGGTCTGGTACAGAATGACTGTGTGCCAATAGACATTGTATGACATTTAGACAATGTAGATATTGTTGACATTTTGTTTCTTTTGCCAGAAGTCACCATGTATGACTTCACTAGATAGAAGAGGAGGTGCATGGGTTGCCATAATGGGTAGTTCTTTTTTTAAAATCAAAACGTTGATTCATAAGGTGAGTTTCCTTTGCTTGCTCTCTGGAACCTAGACCGAGCATCAGTGCTCTCTGGGGCTTTTGAACTATTACCCCCAAACCGTTATCATGTTTTCTACTGAAGCTAATTTTAAAGATAAAAGAAAACCATTGTCATTGTTATATCCTTAGCTGTGGCTGGTTAAACAGATATCCTTTCCAAAACTGATGCTACAGTTGCAAAAATACTAAAAGTCTTTGCCCTTGTTTAATAATAAGAATAAAAAAAACACCTCTTTCTTCTGGCCCCATTTATTCAGTCTTTCATGGCTTATTCTACATTGTACTCTAAAAACTAAGGTATAAAACTATTTAAGTCTCTTTTTACTATCCTCTTCATTCTATTATGCTCAGACTATAGTTTCAAAGGTATACATCTGTGAAAGCTATGGGTTCAGAAAAATCCAAATAAGAATACTTTTGCTATCCCGTTTAATTAACACAGCTTTGATTAAGACTGTATTCCAGAATCCTTTTAAAAAGTATCAAAAACTGGAGCAGCCAAATAGTTGGGGGGGGGCGGGTGTTTGTCATGTGCAGTTTTTTCCTTTTTCTTTTCTTAAAATAATTTTCTTGTACATTCCATTTCATGTTCCATATTGTAGAAGTGGCCATTGATAGCATTACCAGTTGCAATGAGCCTTTTCAGCATCATTTATAAGAAATCTCAGGTGGCTTTATAAGAAAGCTTCAGTGTCTCTAGCACTGGGTCAAGTAGACTCAGAGGGCTAAGATATAAAATGAGAAGTTATGAGTAAGATATGAGTAGGAGAGTTTTATTTTGGTTTCTCTTTATATGTTTCCTTTTCATTTGGGTCCTTTTAAAAGAAATAAAATCTGAGCTACTTATCTCGCTTTTATTGTAGTCAGTATGGAATATAAGATTTCACACAATGTGGAGTTTTTGCTTGCTTGCTTTACACAAAGAGGTGAGGTAAGATAAGAACAGAACATTTTTATCTGTGAATTTATGGGCTTTTCCCAGCTTCAGTCATAGTTTGGGCATGATTTCAGCCTAATTTTTGCTATTTAGATCTTTAGAATCAATAATGGTTACAAGACAAAAAGCTAGGCAGTGGTTCTAAGATTTCCTTTGAAACAGCAAATACTGCTTCCTTAGAAAGAGTTGAGTACATTTAAAATTTGGAAAACTTTACATATAAAAACTTTGCTATTTTTAAATACATTTCCTTTATCTACATAATGGGATGATGTATTGGCCATGTATTTCATTTACAGAAATCTAATTCTGCTTTGCTCATTGGTTCTGAAAGCAATTGGCCATTACATTTGCACATATGAAATAAAGACAGCCAAGTGAGATGTTATATATTTTCCCCTTCACTGACATCAATGACGCTATTGACACTGCAGTAACATGTGAAATGTATTAATCCTCATGGCTTGCTAAAATTTGCTTTATACCATGAATTGCTGGTTGCTTTTTTACACGATACTTAAGCAGTATTCTGTAATTCTGACTTCCATTCTTAACTCTTCATTGTTGATTTTTTTTTTGCTACAGGCCCCAAATGAGCAAAACCCATAAGCAGCACTTACATTTAAGCACATTGTTAACATGTCCATTCAATTAAAGCAGTTACGTTTGTGTGTATATCCCATTGTAGTCAAGTATGTTTGTCACAAACCTCACCATATTTTGGGGTGTTTGTGGGATGTCATGATGGTTTTTTTGTTTGTTTTACTGATGGTATATGTGGTCCCAGTGAAGAGCCAGCGTTATACTGTATTCATTTATGTCACTTTTATTTTTGAAAGGGTTATTATGTTCTGCTGTCTGTGTGCATCTTTGTGATTTTGGACATGGTTTAGTCAAAGAAACTGAGGGTTGTATACATAAGGAAAAGGGAGTAGGCAAAACTGTTAAGTATCTCTTGATATTGTGTTACTAGGTCAAGAACAATTGCCACCCCCAAACACCGGCAGAAGGGACTATTGTTTGGATGTGCACTCAAGATATTGTCTTCTTATAATGAAAAAATCAACCCCTCCATAGCATTGACATCTCAGAGTAATGAGTTCTTAGCTGGAGAAATTCTAGATGCCCCAGGAAAGAGAGACATTTCTGAAGGATTCTGAAACTCATGAGCAATAAAAAACAGTGCTGATGGTGGGGAAGGAGGATGGTAGCTTGGAGTTATTTAGGGATTTCCCATGACATAGTCCTGGTTTGTGAGAAAGTCCAGGTCACCAGTGGTCAGGACTGGCAGGATGACCAGGAAGACTGATCTCTGGAAAGACTGGAAAAGTATCAGACAGAGGGGCTAAACTGTAGGCAGATAAGAGGGTAATAATCTTTTCTTATCTTTTTGTCATGTCTTCAAACAATGTGGTAGGTTTTTCTTGTATAATTCCTTTCTCCTATAAAATCCTTTTTTTGTTTTGTCTTTTTGTTGATTGCCTCTGGTAAAGAGTGATCTCAGGGCAAGTTATGTACCATTCCCTAAAATTCTTTTACAACCCAAAGGGAAGATACGTGAAGCTGGCAGAGATTCCCTTGCTACAGCTGTGATGTCTCATATAAGGGTAGCAGAACTGAGGTTTGCAGGATCAGGAATTATCCATGGGCAACCTTGGCCTGTTCCTTTGGCCAAGCAGCAGAAAACTGGGGAGAAACCCAGGGCTCAGGGGATACCCTGTAGACAGATGTGTGACAACAGTAACAGGTATTTTTGAGAGAAAGAGATACGCACACACACACACACATATATAGATATGTGTGATGGCGACGGGCCGCCATCAAGGACACAGGAGGAGGACAGACAGGATGGGGGGGCAGCAACACCCCTCCAAGAAAATCTCGGGCCGAGATACATACCTCCGGGAGTGGCGGCGGCG
>NW_005841957.1:351943-392672 GCF_000455745.1 Alligator sinensis | reverse complement strand
GGAGAGGAGAGAGGAGGCAGGCAGCGGGTTCCTGCCGCTGCGGCTTCCCCAGAGCCAGAGCCTCAGGCAGGCAACTGGGCATCAGCCCAGCAGCTGAGGAGAGAGCCGGAAACCCTGGTGGGGGCAGGAGGAGTGATCCCCAGGGGTTACCGGGACCAGAGCAGCGGCTCAGGAAACCTCCCCATTCCCGAGGAGTATTATTTCTGAGAATAGGGGAGAGAAGACAAAAAGTGACCTGAGCTAGCGGCCGGGTCAGGCGGAGTCTAAGCCAGACTGCCTGAAGATGGCCGTTGGTCTCGGGATGGCCTGTTAGTAAGAAGGTCCGCAAGTAGCTGCGGACGACCATATCATCGACAGGTGACCAGTTGGCGAGTGGACGGGGTGTAGGGGTGGCGGAGCCCCGTGGAACATCTGAGGACCCCACCGTGAGTACCCTCCCCGTCGGGCAAGCCCCTCTGGTAGAAGATCTCCACTGAACCCCCCTCCTTCGAATCACTCATACCATCCAAGTCATGGCAGGCGGGATGAGGGGGGAGGGGCTACCGGACGAAGGGTGGTACCGGACGTGAGGCCCACCGACGTCACAATATGTATATAAATATATATATAGATATATAAAGCTTAGTTCAAGATGAAGAATACCAATGTAGATAATTGATGAGGATGAGTCTGGCCATTAAAAGATTCCTTAAAGCTTTTTCAAGCTTCTATAATGTGATACTGAATTCAGATACCATTTATAGAAGTGGCATGTTTGAAATATCTATTCTTCATTTACAACTCTTGATCTGAAGAAAATTTTTCTTTCTTTATTTTTGTGATTCTTTTCTTCCAGATCAACCCCTGGAATTCTTCCACTAACAAGATTGGTGTTTTTTTCCAGACAAGAATGATGATGATCTTACATTCTTTTTCACCCTCATTAGAGGTGTAAGTATGTCTCATCGTTGGGTTAGGCTTCCAGGTATATCTAAGCCTTGGACACACATTATATTTGTAGGACTACAGTCATAGGATTATAGGAAAGTAGGGCTGGAAGGGACTGTTAGACCCCCACTCCATGCGGTGCCCAACGACTAGGGAGATGATGATCCAATTGCTAATGGATCCTGTTACTCATTAGCCAGAGCAAGCAGGGAGCAAACACCAGCACACATTGCTCACAACAGCTTTATTCAGAATGGAGACAGCTTCGGGCAAAGGTCCCTCAGACACACACCCTGTGAACCAGGGGACCTGCCAAGAACAATAGTTCTTTCCACGTTTATACACCTTGGTTCATGCTCATTAACATTTACTACACCTTTGCCCCGCCTTTGGTTCAACCCATATTTCCTCCTGTTTCAAGCTCCGCCTCTGTTTACTGTTTACTTCATTAATATGGAATTGCCTGTGCATTTCATTCATTTACATGACTTTTTGCTATAAGCGCATGTCTAAGACCTTGACTTAATTTCTTTGGTCAATGGGCGAACTTTGACCGAAACCTGGAAGCTTCTGGAGGTTTCTTCACCAATCACCATTCACCTTTTCATATGTTTATTTTGGATTCTGTTACCAGTTACATGTTGTTTTTCACATTCCAGTCTGTTTTTCTATCCGAAGTTGTACTATCTCCACATTCCTTAGACCCCTATATCTTATCTTGTTCCTTATTGTAGCTGGTTCATATCACACAGACTTACTTGCTGCTTTTTCCAGAAAATGGTCAACACAATTAAGATGGTTACTTAGCATAAGCAAATGGCTGGGTTAGCATAAGCATTCATAAGATTTTACAACACTACTATATGGTTAGAAAACTACTTGCCTAAGCATCTCGCAATGTTACTTTTAAAATATCATTTTGCCTTGTGGTCAGCAACTTTTGCAGGGCCACAGATTAAATCATTGTTTCAGCTACAAATCCAGTGCTCCCCAAGGTCCAAATACAGTCACCCTAACCAGGGACCTCATGAGGTCATCCAATCAGACTCCTGCTCACGGCAGGATCATCCCTGACTAAACCGCCCTAGCCAATTGTCTGTCCAACCTGGTCTTGAAAATTTTCCAGGAATGGAGATTTGACAGCTTCCAATGATCTTAGTCACAAAGTTCTTCCTAATAGTCCACCAAAATTTCCTCTACTGCAGCTTGAGGCCTTTGTTCTTAGTCCTGTGTCCTGTGACCACAGAGAGTAGTCCATCTCCATCCTTTCTATAATCGCCCTTTAGGTTTCTGAAGAAGGTTGTCAGATTCCCCCCTCAGTCTTCTCTTTTCGAAACTTATATAACCCTTGTTCTTTCAGCCTTTCCTCTCTGCTAGTCTGTCTCCAATTTGTCCACTTCTTTCTTGAAGAGGTAGGCCCAAACTGACAATATTCCAGATGAGGCCTCCCCAGCACCAAATAGAGTAGAAGAATCACTTCCCTTGATTTGCAAGTGACACTCCTGTTAACACAACTCAGTATGGTATTGGCTTTTTTGTCATCAAGAACACACTGTTGGCTTATATTCAGGTTATGGGCCACTGTAGACCCCCGGGTTCTTTTCTACAAAAATGTAGTGTGAAATGCATGTCTGTGCATTCACGTTTCTTCATAGTCCGCTTCCTCAAGTCGGCTGAAAGGCACACTCTCCAGCTGGGCTTAATAGGAGCTTCTCTTTCACTCCCCTTGTTCCCACAGCAGAAGCAACAGCGCAGCAACAGCAGCTGTTCACTAGGGTAGCTCTGCAACGACTGCCACAGAAAGCAAAGCTGCAGCGCTTCTCTCCACTGGCTGTCAGGGAGCCAGCCACTCTTCCCCTCTCCTTGTAGTGGAGAGAGAGCGTAAAGCACTCTGGGATGCTGGCAGTTTGAGAGACATATAACTCATGTACCAGTCATGTAACTGTCTGTACATTGCAAGTAGCACTACAAAATCCTGTGCTTTAGAGAAGTTCCTGTTTGAAACATTAACTTTTTTTGTAAGAGATCACCCATTCTGTGATAGATCCACCACCTATGCAGCATTGCAAACAGCTTTAATGTATGGATGCTTGCCTTTTGCCATGCTATAAAGGTATATATAGCACTACAAAAGTACTGTGTGTCCACAGCCCCAGATATGGTCACATATTTTGCAATCCCAATCAATCTACTGTAATATTTGTTTTGATGACATGGTTCCAGTAGCCATTTCCAGGAACATAGCATCAATGCAAGAAGGTATTTTGGCAAGAAACAGGGAAGCATCAGAAAACACAGACCCTGTAGTAATGTCCTCTCCAGAAATGATCTCTTGAATACATGGTACTTGTAGAAACAATTATAGAGCACTAAGGCATGGAAGATCTCACAGGGAGAGGGGAATTGGAGATGGTTAGGAGAGTGTTATGCAGTTATGTGGGAACAGATGTTAAAATACTCTTGCCTATATTTTGGAATGAGAGTGTAATAGATGAAAGACAAAGTAAATTGTAGCATGATGATATACAGTTGTTATACCAGCAAGCTTGCTAAACATTTTTAACTTAAAAATTAAAATAAATGTAAGATCTTTGCAGAAGAGGCCATATCATTAAAAATATCACTGGCTATGTAACCTGCTAATGAAGTTCTTATTTCTTCAAATACATATATTCAATATAACTCCCACAATGCACTCCATCTTTCAGTATGGCATTCATGCATGCCTCCTGTTCAGAACAGATGTTAAGTACAGTAGTAACTGTTCCTTTCCACTGATATAGTTTCAAACAATTAAGTGAATGGTTTAGGATCATGCTAAATTAGTTAAATTGTTTTATCATTATGTGCTTGTTTGCATTTGTAAAGCTCATAATTAGGCACTAAAAACTCGAAGTGACTGAAGATGTTGCCTTCACTAAAATTGTTCTCAGCCAAATAAAATATTAACCACTGTTTCAACATAGCAGGAAAAGCTACTGTTTGTCTGAAAGCACTAAAAAGTAAATGATGCGTTCTAACTGCTTTGGTTTGCATCAGTTAATCAGTATATTAATAGAATTGTCTGCTTGCATTCTTCATGTGTCTTTTGGAAGGGTTCATTAAGCATTATCACAATTATTTTGCTTTCATGATTTCACATAGCTTTGCCCAAAGGATTTTCCCCCTATATTTTCATGACCGACCATCAAAACATCATGGAGGTCCACTTTTAACACATTTGAACTTGTGTTTCTTTATAAAAACTGTTTTGAGTTATTTAATGCTGAATGTTGCTTACTTCAATAACACCCAAAAGAATCCTAAAGGAAGATTACATAAGGAAAATTATCACTACATTTAAAAGTTTATCTCTCCACAGCTTTTAATACATTGGCAGACAATAAATTATAGTATAGAGCATTTTTGACATTTTTGTTTTATATAAAGTGAAAATATTCATTTCTAGATGCAGTTTCATGACTTTGAGGCATCCACGTTTTTCAGTTTCCTTGACAACAGCTATATAGATGCTGCTATCACTATGGGAATGGTTCTCCTAAATGAAGCTGCTACTTCCAAAGGAGACGTTGGAAAAAGGAGAAGTAAGTTATTTCATAAACTAGCAGAATCTTTGCATTTCATTTATTAAAAGTATTTTGAGAAATACAAATAGAATTAACACTCAGAGTAAAAATCTTGAAAAGCCCATGTAGCTACAGATTTTGTGCTAGTATAACTGTCTGCAGTTTTTGCGTTCTGATTTTACTTTATTTTGTTTTCTTTCTAACCAAGAGAGTTCTATCTGTTCAATCCCCATTTGTGAAATCCTAAAGAGGTCTTATAAGTATACCATTTCCCATTTGGGACTATCTATACCTCCATGACTCCATCAGCAGTAATGGGTTTGCATTACTTTAATTATCATGGTCACTGGCACAGAGAAAGGGAGACAAGATAATAGCTGCCCCCTTCTCCCTCTGCTGCTGATTGGCCAAGAGGGCTGCCCATCATGCAGCCCCAGCCCTTGCCACCAATTAGTGGAACTGCATGACCAGCAGCCTTCTTGGCCAATTAGTGGTTAAGGGTGGGGCCATCTGAAGAGCAGCCCTCTGTGGCAATCTGTGGCAAGGAGTGGGGCCACTGCCGGAGCCCCTCGGCTAATCAGTGATGTGGGGGCCCTTGCCATGAAAAACCAGATAAGTGGCAGCAGGCACCATGACAGACCCATAAAACCTGCCTCCTCAATTTCAGCAGGTCTTAACTGATAAGCTGTTGACATAAGTCATCCTGAAGCCCCTATTTGACAATGATCTAGACTGTAAAGCTCCAAGATCAACATCTAGTGGCAGTCCAACCTGACCCTGAAATCACTGCTAAACTTCTGCTTCTGAGTCCAACTAGCAGCTGGTAGTCCTTAGAATTTGATTCTGCTCCCACTGTATTCTGTAGCATCTCCCTTTGACTTCAATGGTAAAAGGTTAAACTAGGGGTCAGCAACATTTTCAGATGGAGTGCTGAAAACACCCCACCTTGAGCCATACCTTGACTTGGCTTGCCAGGAGCAGATGACAGGCGAGCTGCAAGGGGCCCAATCCTCATTGCTGGTGGTAGGTGCCTATAGGCCAATGGCAGGGGATGGGCCAGGGTTGCATTGCCCAGCCCTTTCCCTGCCGTGCAGCCCAAGGTGCGTGTGTAGCTACTGCTAGACATGGAGCCTGGGCCGCTTGCAGCAGGTGGCATACAGGCTGCAAACAGCTGTACCAGGGTCTGGAGCCCTGGCCCCTCCCCGCCATCCACCTGGAAGTGTGTGGGTGCACCTGCCATGAGCAGCAAGCTGTGGGGGTTTGGGGGGGGCTTTGTAAATCTTGATGCAGTGGCTTGCAGCCCCCTGGCCACCTGCTATAGCCAGCTGGACCTGTGGTTTGGTCCCTGCTGCCTGCCACAGAGCCTGGGCTGCTCACAGCAGGCAGTGAGGAGGCTGCAAACAGCTGCACTGAGGTCTGGCCTGGTTCATTGCTGGCAGCAGTTGAAATGTGAGACTCAAGGCAGGTGGCGGAAGAGGGACCAGGATTGCACTGCTCTGGCCCCTTCCCAGCTGTCCGCCATGAGGTGTGTGCACTGCCGCTACCAGCCATGGAGTCGAGCCAAGGCTCTAGACTCTGATGCAATGGTTGCAGCCTCTCAGCTGCCTGCTGCAGCTAGCCCAGGCTCTGACCATCTTCTGCCTGCCACAGAGCCTGGGCTGCATGCAGCCTCCCCACCACCAGGGTCTATGACTGGCAGCAGCTATCCAGAGCCTGGGCCAGCTGTGGCATGCTGAGCAAAATGGCTCACATGCTAGTGGTTGCCGACCCCTGGGTTAGACCTATCCGTTAATTATTTCTCTCCTTAGGCTTGATGTTTAAGTCCAAAGGAATCATTATATTTACTTCAACTGGAATTGGATTAGAATCTTTACTCTGGTAGAGGTGATGGTAGTCTATGGCAGAACTGCTGTTACATAAATAATATAATACTCTAATAACTTTACAAGAATTTATAAATGCCATCTGCTGAACATAAATTGTTTTTAATAACTAGAACTATAAACCTGAATTGAGACCGTCTCTATCACCTCCCTATCTTGTTTTAAACCAAAACAGGTGTTTAAATTTCATTGACAGTTGCCTTATGTTTGTTGCCTAGTGCTATGTTACAGCATAACCATGTGCCATGATTACATTGTGTTATGCTAAGGTATTTCAAATCATGTTGGTTAATTTAGTTTAGGTAACTTGATTTATGGAAGGGAGGAAGGCAGGCAGGCAACTCTATTTTCTTTATTTGCTTTTAATTCAAACAGACCCCAGGAGCTATGCCTGGAAGAAATCAGCTAATGCCACAGTCAAATTAATCAGAAAACATAATCAGACCACCAAAATTATAAGTTGTTTTGTCAAAGAATGTTTCATTTAAATCTCTTAAAAAGGAACTACCAAATAATTTGCTGCTCTTAAAACTTTTAGCATGCCCAGTTAGAGGAGGGAAGGGTTAATGACCTAAAAATAGCTCAGTCAGAGTCCGGGGGTAGGAAAGCCCTGGGGCTGGGGTAAGTAGCTAGGCTTTCCCAATCTCCAGGCTGTGCTGTGAACACATGTAAGCCTTTACAAGAATGGGTTAAACCTTTCTCAGTCTAAATTGGTTCGCTCCCTGAGGTGACCTAAGTGTAACACTATAGGTACCCTAAATATCCTCATACCTTTTGGTGTGTTTCCAGTTTAGGATCTGATCTTGATAATTGATGTTAAAAAAAAATAGAAATAATCCTAGAAGTAGCAGCCAGAAGCCAAAAATCCCACCTTTCTGGGGGAAAGCCCTTCTTATTGGCCTACAGAACCAGGTTCTACCCCCCCCCACACCCTGCTCCCCCTTACTTGCTCTCCCAATGGCCCCACAGGTCTTGCACTTCTAGCTGCCTAGTCAATAGGCCAGCATCAAGAGGAAAGATAGAATATGCTCTCAGAGCTGCCTAGCACATGTCCTGGTGATTAGGGCAAATTCCTAGGAAGTGGGAGATGTGGGTTTAAGCCCTCTCAATCTGAAGGTGGCCTAGTATTCAGGTACCAGTTTCTTCGGCAAATACTCTAAACTACTGTATTGAGCAAAAGATAGCTGCACACTCCTCATTTTCTTTCAGTGGTACTGTGTCAGTTAGACATTTTAGTTCAAATTGACACTTCTTTTCTGAATTATCTGGATCCTGATATAATGAAACACCTCCCTTACAGCTATATCCCTAACCTCTGAAAGGGAGGATGGGTTCAAGTACACCCTTTTACTTACCTACAGCTGACCAATAGGAAAGCTTAACTCCCCACTGAACAAATAGGCAAGCTGGATACAAAGTCTAAGCATCTAAACCTGCAAATTTGAGTTGCCTGCCTAAGGTGCAATACTTACATTTCAGGTGATATAATGTCTAAAGGGATGTTTAGAGGTTGATTCAAATATGGTCTTTGCTATAAAATTCTTCTCTTTACTGTTAAGAACCAAAGGAGGCAACAATTAAATTGCCTTCACTGCTATTTTACTATAGGTAGTTGAATGGTGAGAACATGAGACCATTCAAAGGACATTATTCTAAGTGTAATTTCTTTTTCAGAGAGAGTGAACAAGACCTGAAATTACATTGGCTGAAATGTATAATTTGCAAAGATTATTAAATCCACTATCACCAGAAAGGTGTTTGCATCTGCAAACATTTTGTACAAGTTGCAAATTACTGTTCCTTTTTCCTTTGATAATATGTTCATACTGACAAGCTATTTAATAACTGGAAATAAATATTATTCTCATGTGTGCTTTTGATATCCTGTTTGAAGGTACAGAGCATCAGGTGACAATACAGATAGCAAAACTTAGGTATTTAACTGTGTCAAATTTCTTTGTGAATGATTGACATAAATAATATTTTTCTTAGGAGAGATTCTAGATGTTAATCTTTTTTATGCGTCTTTCTGTACAAGTAAATTTTTTTTTCCAGTAATATGCCTTGTAGGACTGGGTCTGGTGGTTTTCTTCTTCAGCTTCCTGCTGTCAATATTCCGCTCCAAATACCATGGCTATCCATATAGGTAATCTTTTATTATATTAAATTCTAACTTTTGAATTTTCTGTTGATTTTCTCAGGATACAAGGTGAGTGGTCTGTCTCAAATGTTTTGAGCTGGTAGGTTACCATGACTGCTGCTACTGTAGATCTTGGCTCACTTTGCCTGGCTGGTTTGGTCAGCACCTTTTATCTTGCCAGTCTTTCTCAGGTTGTATAGACCTGCATGGCGCTCTCATCTTCTAGTGTTATTCCCGTATATTATAGATAGTCTCAGGAATCTGTGAAAACCTAAGAGGGAGACAGGAATTAGGAGGAAGACAAACTGTGGGGGGTGGAGGGGAGGAAGGACACAAAAGGGAAAGAACTTGGAACAGAGTCTCATACGATTCATTTTGGAGTCTGTTCTGGTATAGTGATGCTCCAGCATACCATTAGGAGCAATGAAATTTAGCTGTTAAATGACATAGTGATTTTGTGGTTGTTAGGCAAAGGACATCATTGCTAAAGTGAAATAGATCATTGCTAACCTTTCTTCTTCATGAATATTCAGTCATTTATTCTCCTTTAAAGTCTTTTTAGGGGTGTCTAAAAAGAGTTGATGTCGGGAATAGTCTGTGCTCTCATTATTTTGTTCACCAGTTGGACCTAATGTCTGACACGTCATTAAATTATTTTCTTTATTGGCTCCATGGAAGGTAAAGCTCTTGAAGTGGAAGTTGATGAGGTTTGCTATGGTCATTAATTCCTGTTGCTCAACCTTATACCAGCCCCCTGAAAAGTTCTGTCTACTCTACAGATGAGCTTTACCTATAGTCATTATAATGGATGAATCACCCTGTCAAAATACTCTGTAAGAAACTTCACATATCATATGAACTAAATCCACAAATACTTCAAATCTGAATATACTACCTCTGATGGGTGGAGTTTTTCCCCACCTTTTGGGACATGAAAATACCACTAGTGCTGCATTTGTATAAAAGCTTCAAAATGACAGAAGAGTGGGTGGATAATAGCATACATTCTAGAAATAAGTATCAAAACAACTTTTTAGATGTGAGCTCTTAACTGAAATGGGAACAAAGCTTGGTTGTCACTTTTTAAGGAGACTGCAATTTGTATATATCAGTGCAACTGATTTTCAGTTTATTAAGTTTTATTAGCTTTTTATTCTAATAATAAGAAAGGATATATATTAATCTGCATTGCATGCTTAAATGTTAATTATTCTCGGTAATTTTTTTTAAAAGCTATGTCAGTTGAAAAAGCTTAAAGTCTGATTAATGTGCACTTCAGCTACGTCAGCAAGGTTAGCTTAATTATATCATCTTTCTTCAAAATCATTAGCAAATTTGAGGGTGTCGAGAGTGCTAGTATCTGACAATGCATTGCAAAAGAACCTATAGAGTGCTAAAAAAAGTGGACTGGAAGACATGGGCATGTCTTACCCACAGTGCAGCATTGCTTTTGATAATACTTTTGTTGTGAGGATGGTGCTGCATTGGTAAAGCCTGTCAACTGTGTACGTGCTTAAAGGAAATTACAATACCAGCAGCCAATACTAACTAAACTGTCTATTGAGTATGTAGCCATAGTCCTTATCTGGCTGCTAGGAAAGATACGTCTGTGGCACAAAAAAAATATTTTGTTTGTTGACATTATTTCTACAGTGGAGCAAAGCTGTCATTTGGGGCCATCATCTTTAAAAAGGCAATTTCTCAGGTAGTTGGAGACAATACCATGTAGGGATTGTAAAATCACAGGCCATGTTTAAAAAGTACAAAGAAGATGCTCTGTTTTCTCTGATCCTGTATTGTCCTTTTAAGCCTCTTTTCAGCTGAGTTAAGTACCACATGCCATTCTTATTGCTAAAAAAAAAGTTTCTCTTAAAAAAATTAAGATTGATAATGATGATGATGATTAATGATTTCAATTATAGCTTTGCGTGTACTAGTTTGTATTTGTTTTGAAATGACTTCATTTTGAACTTCAAAGGATTAAGCTAACCATACGAAAAGTGCAGGAGTAATAAAATATTGCTGTCTCCCTATAACTAGTATTGTAACTGACCACCTTCCTCAAAATACATTTTTACTGTAGACTTAGGCTCCCTGGTCCTCACACCAGATAATGTTTACAAAAAACATGTTAGTTTTGTGCGGGCCGGGAGCGCCCCGAGCCCTTTTTCACGCTGCACACGGGCTGTGGCCAGCAGCCCGGGCACGCGGGGGCGGAGAGGGAAGGCCTTCGCTCTGGAATTAGGCACGGACGCGTATCGGTAGTTTAAAAGATTGTTTACTTACACCGAGATGGCAATGGTGTAGGCTGGAAAGCTTGATTAAGTTGCAGTTACAGACAGACACAACACAGACGGTCTCGTGGAGGTTGCTAGGCTCCACAGTGCAGAGCTCCGGATGCTCTGGGTGAACAGGCCACCAATGTAGAAATCGTAAATACGTCTTATATTAGTCGCGCTCGAAGACGGGAAGAGGTGGGCGGTGGATCAGGCCGCCACGCTCCTCTGGATCTCACACAGGGTTTCTATTACCCTGCCGTGTACCCAGAGTCCCCACGAGATGGATGTGGAGTCCTCTTCGGCTTGGGCGGAAACTGCTCAAGCCTCTTATACGGCTAACAGGCCAATCGCTAGCCGCCACGTGTGAATAATTTAGCACTAGCCAATCACGGGGAACGAATTTGCATACCAGTGGTGGGAACTCTTTTGCACCGTGCATTCCTCTTGCAACTCGAGCAATGCACTCTGCAAAAGAAGCTGCAGAAAAGGCGGGAAACTGGTCCCTGCACCGGAGTTTCCTCTTGCTACAGGAAACTCCCGTGCAATGCTCTGCAACTTAACGTGGATAATTCTGATGCCGAAGCACACACACACAATCATGCCTTTTGGGTCATGACAAGTTTCACTTTTGCTAGCAAATGCCTCCAGGTTAGCTGCTCTAGTGTGGACATTCACCCCCAAAATGGAGCAGAGGTACTCTTCATATCTAAACCTTCCTCAGATTGTATCATTGTAATTATCATCCAGCTTGATAGCTTAGCTTCGTGTCAGAAACAGATCCAGTCCAATAAACACTAGTAAAAAAATAATAATTTGTAAACAAGATTTGTGGAAGTAGGGGAATATGTGCTGAATAATATCACTGCTGTATGATCAGCATTTGGTGTAACCCATCCTTTACTTAGCGTTGTCTGTTCATAGTGTGAGCTGCGTCACATGGGGGCCTTGCTACTCACCTGTCTAACACATCCGGCATACTTCAGTGTAATCTAATAAACAGCAATTAATAAGACAAAATACCATGTTTTGAGATATTCTAAAGTCCCTTATTTTACATTCTTGCTTGAAGTAAGGCCATAAATCAGAAGTCAGTATTTTTGCTAATTACAGGGTTGGTTTTTTTCCTGTTATGCAGCTTGGTTTTACATATTTGTGTAGCTGTGTCTACTGCATAAACCTAATAATCTATTCTGGCAATAAAAAAGTTCTTAACTCTAATGTCTTAGGGCAACTTACGCAGTTGCACCTAGAGGGAGAACTGAAAAAATATATTTACATCCTTTTTGCGGTAACAAAGAGCATGATTAATTTCATTCATTATTTCCAGATTGCTAAAATTGTGTTGTTCCATCCATTTTAGACAATTTCTAGCCCTATCTGTGAATCAGAAAAAATAGCATAAATTAATTAAAATAGATTTTGGAAGAAAAATGAAAAATAAATGTGTTATAGAATCTTCAAGAAGATTATTATTCTTCATGAAGATTTTGAAAGAGAACATCATCTCCCTTTTAAGTAACTTAACATTAAAAGTAGATCCTATCACAGGTGTCAAGGAGAGGACATATAGTATTTTGAAAAAGGGAAGGGATAACCTTCAGAATTACAAGTTAACAAGCCTTGTATCAAAATCACGAGTTATGCTTGACTAGGCTGCAGTACGTCAGAGAAGGGCCTGGGGGTTACAGTAGACCATGGGATGATTATGAGCCAATAGTGTGCTCTTGTTGCAAAAAGTGCAAATACTGGCATCACTTGCAAATCAAAAAAAAAGTGACTGTTCTAGTTTTGGGCCCCACAATTCAAGAAGAATGTGGACAGATTAGAAAAAATCCAGCACAAAGGGCATCCATACGCTTACTGGGTGTTTGGTCTAATGCATGCTAATTAGCATGTGTTGGAGCAGATTCAATTAATCAAGTCTGCTGAAATATATTAATTAATGCACTCCAGTAGCCTTTGTGTCATGTCTGTTTAGCATCCCCATGCTTCAAAACGGCGGCAGAAACACTTGAACTGACGCTCATCGAAGAAGCTTTAGTTCAGGCACCCCCAATGCCACTTTGAAGCACAGGACACTGAATACATGTGATGCTGTGAGTGCTTTAATTAGACTGGTTCCTGGAGCTGCTCTAATTAAAGCAACACCCTCCTCCCTCCCCCCAACCCTGGAACATGTGTATAGATGTCCAGAGTGACAAAAATAACTAGAGACCTGAAAAGCACAGTCTGGAGAAGAGGAGACTTAGGCAGCAGATTTGATAAAAGTCTCCAAATACCTGTCAGGCAATTATAGAGTGGATATAGATGGACTTTTTGTTGCTGTAGGGGATAGGACTAGAAGCAATGACCTTAAGCTGCAGCAGAGGAAATGTTAATTGGCTATTAGAAAGAACTTTCTGACTATGAGAATGGTCAAGCATTGGAACAGATTCCCTAGAGAATTTGTGGAATCTCCCTCCCTGGAAATTTGCAAGACCAGATTGGACAGACACTTGGCTGGCATAGTTTAGTCAGGGATGATGCTACCTTCACCAGCAGGCTGGACTACATGAGCTTGTGAGGTCCCTTCCAGCCATCCTTTCCTATGATCCAGAAAACTTGTTATAACTACAGTTAAAAAGTAGAATTGCAAAATGTCTGGACTATTAACATGAGAAATATATGAACAAGGAAAAATTATATCTTTGTGACCTATTGGAAGCCTTTGTCAATAAAGCTGTTTGTCATAAGAAGAATTCACTGCAGTTTATCTGGGAATTTTCCCAAGCCTTTGGTGAAGTTCATCATGAGAATAGAGGAGTAAAGAGTGAAATTGATGGTGGCAGTTCCGCAATATGAGGATGACAGTCTCCCACTAAACAGGGAAGTCATCAGTGAGTCTGTACATGACAGGAGGCTTATCTGAGATCTGTATATTTGACTGTAGATGTGGCACATAGTTCTGGGAGGGAAGAGGAGATCCTGGTGATGTTGGGTCACAGCTCATCTCTTTCATCTTTCTGACTCCACAATGAGGTGAATTTACCTGACAAGATTAATGCCTTGTTATACATCCTGGCACCATTGGGAATAATTCAGTGCTTGCATCTCCCAGGTGTTGATATAAATATTGCATTTCTCTAGATTGGCCTTCTAGGTGTCCATAAATCTCTTCTTTTGTCCACCTCTAAAACAGTGACAATTGGTGACTTGAGAGTATAAAAAGGAGTGAAGTACTGTCATAGATTTAGCCCCTTCCTTCTTTTAGTACTTCTTTGAACAAGTAACAATCTTAATCTTTATCACACATATATCAGTAAGAGCGCATTTCTCACATAGCAACCAGTCCCTTTCTGACCTCACTATCCTCATGTGCAAGGGATATCAAGCTTCTTTTTTCTGCTAATTGTTTATTTCCTACCCTTGGGAATTCCCCCTCCCCTCCCCAATTTCACAGCTCTGGCTCCTTTTCTTAACAAGTGCTGTGCTTGCTTCCCTCCGCAGACCTAATGAAAAATGCTTTTTATACAAAAGTTTGCCTAATTTTATCTGAACCATACAACTGGTCCAATAAAAGATAATCATGCAAAAAAATCCTTGCCCTGACATGGTTATAGAAACTACTACATCCAAGATAGAAAAAAAATAGGTTGCTTGCTGTCACAAAACTAAGGGGATAGATAATATCCACTCTAGAATATTGAAGGAATTGCCAAACAAAATAGTAGCTCCTCTAGCACAGATCTTCACTAAATCTTCACTCTCAGATCAGGTACAGTACCCTAAAATATCAAATGTTAGCAGCTGTTTTTAAATAGTGGAGACAAAATACCTGTTAACTTGACTTTACACAGGCAACCCCTGCTTAGTGCTCTTTATTGGTTCCTGGAAAACTGAGCATTAAGCTAAATGAGCGTTAAGTGAAACTGAAAGTATTTGACAACCCAAGATAGTGATAACAAGTGTTTTTAATGACCCAAGATGGCAGTTGCGAGCGTTATAATGAAACTTGCGGATCACTAAGTTAAATCAGGTATCAATTTAAAATGAGCGTTATAGCGAAACTGAGTTAAGCAGGGGTTGCCTGTATAAAGGTGGCTGTAGATGTGCAGGGAAGCTGCTCCAATGTGCTGTAATTAAAACATGTTGGAGCAGACTCAATTAACTGAGTCTGCTGGAGCATGCTAATTAGCTTGCTCCAGCCACCTCCATGTCTTGTGTATCAGCATCTGTGTGCTTCAGCATGGTAGCGGGGGTACAATGAGCTTTAGTTAAAGTGCCCCGCCACCATTTTAAAGCATGGGGACACTGATACATGAGACTCTGAGGGTGCTTTAATTAGAACAGCTCTGAGAGTTGCTCTTAGAGCTTCTCTAATTAAAGCAATAAGATCTTAGAAAGATACTGAAGGCAAAAGAAATCAAAGATATGCAAGTAAAGAGAAGTGGGACAAAACACAACATGGGTTTATTTGGGGACGGTAGTGTCAGAATAATTTGATATCACACTGTAGCACTTGGGTGCAGAAAAGCATACACACGTATGTCCTGCCCAGCCATCGCAGGGCTGGAACAAAACATGAGGGAGGGAAGGCTGGAAAACTCTTTGCACTTGACAGACCTCACTCCCACCTTCCCTGGCCATCCCTGCCTACAGTCACTTCAACCAAAAGCCTGCAAACTCTCTGAGCTGCATGCTGTAGGGAACCCTGGCCAGCCCAGTGTTCACTCTGCAGGCTCTTTGCTTCCCTGACCTTCCTTACAAACAAACCTGGGAGATAAAGCGAAGCTTTTGATATCACATCTCATGGGAAATCGTTAACCAGCTACAGAGAATGGGGATCAATGCTAAAATCATAAGGGCTGCTTACAGACATTAAAAAAAAAAAAAAAAAAGGCACTTTAAACTTAGTGCACTCCTGTGCCAAGCCCAACACATGCCCAGAAGACTCGGTACATTAGTTGGACCTGGCTCACCCACTGTCTGTATAGATCAGGCACTTCAGCGAGGCTTTTTGGTGCTTTTATCTAATAATTGATTGAATCAGCTATTAGATAAAAGTGCCAAAAAGCCCCGCAGAAGTGCCCGATCTATACAGATGCTGTGGACCTGGGTCCAACTAGCACTATGCTTCTCCCAGTAAAGCATGGGATTTGGGGGGGCACAGGGTGGGGGGGAGGTTAACGTCTGTAAGCAGCCAAGGTGAATAAAAATTTAGCTTAACGAGACTAAAACAAGTTATGTTAGCAGGTGAGTTATCCAAGTAGTATTTTTTTAAAGATTACTCTTGTGAACTTTCCCACTTTACATTTTATTCAGTGACCTTTTTCCTGGAGTTAGATGTATCTTTATGAAATTTGAAGATGGCAGTAAGCTGAGATTGTCAATATGGAAGAGGACTGGATTTATTATACAGGAAGGGTTAGGTAATTTTACAGGTTGGAGTATTATAACTGAAATGAAGTTAAAAATTATTTATATTGGGATGAACAAGTCCTTTACCTATAAGATGGAGGCAGACTGGAGACAACTGAGAAAGAGAGTATTAGTGATTTTAGGGTGCAGCTGTTTAAGAGTTTAATGTAACCTATCGTGTATTAGATGAAGTTTATTCAGTATAGATCAGATGACCGAGTACTATTGTATAAGGCATTGGTAAGAATACTATGTTCAATATTTAGAATACCATATGGACTTCTATTTTTTTATCATATTTACCAGCCTTCAAAGAAGGTAAATAAAACTGAAAGAAGTTCAAGAGGAACCACTAAAATGATGAATAGAAGGTGGGCTCTTTTATGATGAAAGAAGCTTGAAAGGAGATTGTCTTGTTTAGCTTAAACACATGGAATATGATCACTCTTTAGTGCATTTATGGCATAAATATTAGGGAAGGAAAGGAGTTTTCTAGTTTGAAAAACACTGACACAAGATCAAATGGTTACAAAGTGGCTATTCATGGCTGTTTAGATTGGAAATTAAATTATTTCTAAATATCAAGGGAATTATGTTTTGGAATAGTTTTCCAAGCAAAGTAGTGGCAAACTGCTTTAAGAGTAAACTGGATTAGTTTATGATGGTGTGAACAGGACCAGGAGTTCTGGTTCAACAGTGCATGTGATCATGTATTCATGATCTCTGTATGGGGTATAGAGGAAACACTTGTAATGTGGTAAGTATCTGGTAATTCCATTAGGGGGACTAGATAATCATGATCACTAGTATAATCCAGATAGGGTTCCCCCTCCCCTCCACTCCATAAATTTAATTGACTTCTGGGTAAGGTGTCATGTGCATCTTCCTCTGAAGTAATGGGAGATTGGCCACAGCTAAGCGTGGGGCTTTTGACTGGGATATGCTGATGCTTCTGTCTGGGTATTTTAAGAAAACAGAGTTTCCTGGATAGAAGGTATTGCTCTTCTGCTGAGTGTCTTGCCAATTAGGGGGGAAGGTTGCTTTCCTTTGTAGAATGGGGTATGGTCGTAGGTTCTGCATGTCTATTAACCAACTGTTTCCAAGTTGTTTTAGTGGCAGGCCATTGGTGGTGTCCTTATCTTCCCTGCTTTTACCCATGGCATGTCACAGACTGTCCTTGGCATTGTAGTTGTTGTGCTTTGTGGTTGCATGCAGAGGTTTAAAACAGCAATTTTGGACAATCCTGGATAAATGGTTCCCTGCAAACAGGGAACTGGACTCGGGGGCCCTGAAACACCCTTCCAGTCATATGTTTCTTATCTGATTCACTTCTAAAAGCTGTGTAATTTACTTCTTTCTGTTGACTCTTCAAAGAGCATTCCTGACGAAATGCAGTAGCAGTTTACAAGCTGCTGCTTTCCTAGAATCTTCTATGTGTTTTATAAGTAATTGGAACAAACTACTTGCCATTCAATCTCTTGGTGTGATCCTTCCACAGTAGAGAATTATCAGAAAATGTCACTAAAGTCTGAGTTACTCCTTTGATACTACCAGGATTCATTTATTTCCTAATTATCTGCTCAATAACAATGTCAAAAGCCTTCAAACATTTCTTTATTCTTCCTGGAGCATTGTAACCCAAAAGCCCTCTGAGGGTTTTGTTTGAATTAAGATCTGATTGATTCATTGGGCTTCAGCGATATCAACCTTGATTTCTACAGTGAATTTCCATGATTATATCATCTTCTTGCCTGGTTCTTTCAGGTTAATTTTTTTCTTTGGGTCAGGCCTGTAATTCTCATAATTGTTAATGAAATGACAACGTAGAGAACACTGACCAGAGAACATACCAATCTGTTTATATTTATTTTCTCATTCTGTCGCTTCTGTTCCATACATGCTGTCCATTTAACATTTGCCATCTCGATTATTTATCTATCCTTTTTTATTATTATATTCTTTCTCAATATCGTCCTTCCCTGATATTCAATAGCCTTAAAATTTATTTTTCTTTCCTGCAGTGCCTGCTGATCCTCCAAATTTACCATTGTACAACGAATACAGAATGTATTATCAGCAAAACTTCCGAACTCTGTTGTTTTGTTCTGCAGTGTTCTGTGCAACTATATCTTTCTCCTGTATTACTCCCATTCAGTGCCTCTACCTGTTTGATTATAACAGGATATTCCCACATTTATTCACAGTTGCCTTAATTTTCTGCTCCCTTTCCTCTTTCTTCTTGTTTCAGTCTGTTGACAAAATGGTTTTGATCACCGATTCATTTATACAGTAAATCTTTGTCCACCTCTAGTCTTTTATCCTGCCTGTGCAAGCTGAATACTGCTGTTTTTGCATTTGATACTTGTATTAAAAAGCAAAAGGAAATCCTTGCCTGATTTCACTGTTTCTTTTGAACAGACTTTGATTTATTTTTGCATAAGAAAAATTCCTAGCTCTACTTTGGGTCCATCAGATTGTATATGTAGAGCTGTGAAAAAGTGGGTAAATGTTCATCACTTTTTATATTGTTTGGTTGTAAACAATATGCAAGGAATATTGATGTAATAATACAAATCAGTACAAAGAGCTAGAGGGAGCTATGCCAATGTATCCTAAATGACATTTGGCCTTAAAAATATAATTCAGTAATATGACATATTAACAATAAAATTTGACAATCCAGAAGTAGAGGGGAAGGAGAGGGTTTACAGCTTTTATTTGTGTGTGTTTTGGTGACATTTAAAAGAAAACTAAAATGACTTTCATGTTGCATAAACAGTCACAAGCATCATCACAAATTCACTATACTTCTTCAAAGAAAGTCATAAGTACTAACTTGCTTGTCTGCTGTATATCACTGAACAATATATAAATCTTCACTGAAGCAGCATGCATCAATAAAAGGTTGATAAAATAACATGTCTTCTGCTGTGCATCCTCTTACTTCCACCACCAACCTCCATGAGCTGAGGATATATCAAGATGAAATCAAATAAAGATAAATCAAGAGCCATGAACTGGAAAAAAAAAAAGGCTATTTCCTTTTTCTCAAACTATATCAAACAAAATAGTGGGAAGCAGCATTCCCCCTGCCCCTAATAGTGCCACTGCCATTGTAGCTCCTCCTGTTGATCACTTTGGTGACAAAATGGAGAGAATGACTGAAAACCCCAAAAGGGTGGGTAAGCATGGGGGAGGGGGAGTCATGCACTTGCACCCCGATATCTCTTCACACTTCTCTTTGCAGGCAGAATAATGCGTGTTAGACCCCGACTCCATGCAGCACCTCACGACTAGGGAGATGACGATCCAATTGCTCATGGATCCTGTTACTCATTAGCCAGAGCAAACACCAGCATACATTGCTCCCAACAGCTTTATTCAGAATGGAGACAGCTTTGGACTAGCTCCCAAAAAACAAACAAACTGGGGAGCCACCCTGAACCATATTTTTTTTCACATTTTATACACCTTGGTTCATACATATTAATATTTGTTCCACCTCTGTCCCTCCTTCTGTTCCACCCATTTCTCCTCCCATCTTAAGCTGCTCCTCTGTTTACTGTTTACTTTATTAGCATAGAGTTGCCTATGCATCTCCCTCATTTACATGCCTCTCTGCTAAGAGCACATGCATAAAGACTTTGACCTCTGCTTCTTTTGGTCACTTGGTTCTTTCTCATTCTTTGCTGATTTCAGCACCATCTCCAAGGTCTTGCTTCTGCTTTATCTCCTCATGATAGCTGGTGGGCTACATCTTGTTTTTGTTGCACAATGGGCTCTAACACTACAACTGTTTAGAAAACTGCTTGCCTTAGCATTTGCAAGGTTATTTTTAATCGATTCATAGATGTTAGGGTCAGAAGGGACCTCAATAGATCATCAAGTCCGACCTCCTGCATAGGCAGGAAAGAGGGCTGGGTTTAGATGACCCCAGCTAGATGCCTATCTAACCTCCTCTTGAAGACCCCCAGCGTAGGGGAGAGCACCACCTCCCTTGGGAGCCCATTCCAGACTTTGGCCACTCTAACTGTGAAGAAGTTCTTCCTAATGTCTAGTCTAAATCTGTTCTCTGCTAGCTTGTGGCCATTATTTCTTGTAACCCCCAGGGGCGCCTTGGTGAGTAATACTTCATTTTGCCTTGTGACCAGCAGCTCTGCTGAGACGCAGGAAAAAGCCTTTGTATTTAGCTGCAAATCGAGTGCTCCCCAAAATCCAAATTGTCACCCTAAAATGTGTATATATATTTTCATTTCATTCACACCCAATTCACCACTGCAGGAAAGCTGGATAAGCAAAGGCCTACAAATATATCAGTTTTGATTACACTATTTTTGCAAGTTATGTCTTATTTTGAAGCTTCTCCAACCTCATTTGGAGGTTCTCTCTCCCTCTCGGGGGTGTGTGTGTGTGTGTGTGTGTGTGTGTGTGTGTGTGTACTGTAGTAATCAATACATTTTTTACACAATGAAAAATAATGATGAGACAATGGGTAGACTGGGACTTAGAGCCAATCAAAAGATATGCTAATGAATGAAGCTAACATTAAGGTTTTGTGCTGTGTAGGTAAACTATAATAAAAGAGAGAAACAGCTTGCTTTAATATGTAGCCTCATAAAGGCCTCTTCTAGAGTTAGTTATAGTTCAGTAGTCAGGATTTTGCAGGCTTTTTGCTGATCCACCTTTCTTGCAATGGTGAGTTGGGATTTCTCCATTTTGCTAAAATAACAGGGCTCTTGTTTTAATTGCTGGCATTTATTGTTGAAAAAGTTGTTTTTGTTTCTACTCTTCAAAATTGTTCCTCTTGCCCTACCTGAAAAGCATTTTCTAACTTTCTGTCTTTCTCTGAGAGAACTGTTTTGTAACCCAAGAATATATTAGCACTGGCATGTTCCCACCACACACACAAAACCTATCTTATGTACTATATTTTAGCCTTACTAGGAATTATTCATGTCTTCATTCTGTGCCCAGCAAATAGCCTCAGCAAAGAACTAATGTGATGCAATAAGACAACAGGTATATATTGTGATGTTACTTTTGTGTTTCAAAGCAGCACAAGATAATGCGTTCACATTGTTACTTTGAATTAGTCCTAAGCTTCAGGGGTGTTGGTTGTAGCCAGGTTGGTCTAAGGACACAAGCAGACAAGGTTCTTTGGGTAAATGTGATATCTTTTATTAGACCAACTAAGCAGTTGGAAAAATTGTTCGTTGCAATCTTTCAGGCACAAACACCCTTCTTCAGGCATAGAGAGAGTCTGCTAGTGTTTGTGTACTCTCCTGGGTGGAATACAAGCCAATATGCAAAATGCATGGGATGTGAAATAATAGGTGTGAGACAGGGGATGTGAGGTAATACGTGTGAGAGAGGTAGGTGGAGGGGACGGAGGGGAATGTTAACCTGGTGATAGAATGTAGCTGGTAAAATGTAGAGAGGTTACGTGGGGTTATCGGATGGGAGGCAGGTTATAACGTGCCACAAATCCAATGTCTATATTTAGCCCATGATTTTTTTGTATCCAGTAGATTTATGAAGTGAAGTTTGTAGGCTTATCTACAAAAACTGTTTTGTAAATTCCCTTGGAGGATTGAATCTGAGAAATTTGTGAGAAAGTGGTTGTCTTGTGAGAAGCAAGTAATTAGGTATTGTTGTTGATAGATTTTTAGTGTGAGTTCATTCTGGTACACAGTTGTCATTTGGTTTCTCCTACATATTTTCTATCAGGACATTCATTGCACTGGATGAGAGATGCTAGATTTCTGAAGGTGCTGGTATAAGATCCAGGAATGATAAGGGTTTGGTTGTGGGGTCTAGTTATTGTTGGAGTGACGGAAATGTGTCGGCAGATTTTACATTTCTTGTCCTGGCATGGTCTGGATCCATTTGGTGTGCTTTGGGCCATAGGAAGTTTGCATTTGGTGATGAGATTGGCAAGGTTTGGTGCTGGTTTAAGGCTAGTATGGGTGGTTCTGGAAAGCTCTTTTTAAGAATTGGGTCTTCTAGTAGGGGTTGCAATTGTTTGAGGATTTTCTGTGTAGGTTCCAGGTAAGGATGGTATGTCATAATTAATGGTGTGCGATTAATAGGGATTTTCTTTTAGTAGTGAAGCAGTTCTTCACTTGGTATCCAGGTGGCTCTTTCAAAAATATGATCCATCTCTCTGGAGGAGTGTCCTTGTTTAGTGAAAACCCTTTTGAGATTTGCGAGGTGATGATCACGGGTGTTCTCCTCAGTGGAGATTCAGTGGTATTGGAGGACTTGACTGTATATTAAAGCTTTCTTGCTGTGTTTAAGGTGGTTGTTGGTTCTGTGTAACTATGCATGTTGGCCTGTGGGTTTCTTGTATATGGTCTCCCTGGGCACCCATACACATGCATCAAGGCTGCTCTGATGTGCTGTAATTACAAAGCTGCTCTAATGTGCTATAATTACATCGAGTATGCTTGAGCATATTAATTACCACACTCCAGCAGACTCCAGTGTCATGTGTATCAGCATCCCTGCACTGAAAAATGCTGGCCAGGGCACTTTAATTAAAGCTTGTTCAACAAGATTTAATTAAAACATCCTCCCTCCCCCCCGCCCCCCCCCCCCCCCCCTCACACACCATTTTTCAGTGGGGGGATCCTGATACATGTGGCACTCTGGGTGCTTTAATTAGTGCAGCTCCCAGAGCTGCTCTAATTAATGTGCCCCCACCCCCTGCCTCCCGGAGCACATGTATAAATGCCTGAAGGTGGGTATTTGTGCCTGAAAGCTTGCAAAGAACAATTTTTCCAACTATTTAGTTGGTTTAATAAAAGACATTACGTTTACCCAGAGAACCTTGTCTGCCTATGTCCTTAGACCAACACAGCTAAAGGAATTTCCCTTCCCTTTCTGATTAATTATCTTTCGCTAGTGAGTGCTGTTTACTTTCCATTCTTGACAATGTTTCTTATTCAAATCAACTTTTTTTCTATTATATCCCAAGTTCACTTCCATCTGCCAGCCATCTTTCAGTTAAATGCACAGTATGGCAGTTTTGATTTTACTGAATGAATCTGAATCCCGCTCTTATATTAATTGCTATGATATATGCTATTTCTATAAATAGTTAAATCCATCCTTCATAAATTCCTTACTTCTTGCACAATTTAGTCTCCTTATCAGCCTTTGCATATTTCTCCAAACTAAAATCTTTTGTTTCCATCTTTTCTTCATATATACTAAAGATATGGATTGAAATAATTGAAATATTTGTTGAATATTTGGGAAATCTGTTTATACAAATAAATTCCCAGTCATATCAAAATCAACCTAAACCTAAATTGTACATTTTTGGGTTTCATTTTTTTACACACCTTTTGCTTGTGTGCAGTTCTTCACTTTGGTTAAGCGAAAGGGATTGACAGCCATTTGCATAATATTTTCAACCAAACCCAAGAATCTTTTGAAGTAGTCCTTTTTTCCCCTCTCTCTCTCTTGAGACCTCCTGTCCAATTTCTCAGTGTCAAGTGGGTTTTACTAAGATTTGGATAAGAATTTGTTTCATTCAGAAAGACGACAAGATGAAAAGGAGTCTGCAGGTTTAGTTATGTTTTGTATGAGAATCTGGCATTTAGAATACTTATCCAGCAATTGCAAGATGTGGATTTGAGTCCATCAAACCTGAAAGATTCAGGTGCACATTTTCTACTTCTCAGGAGAGTTCCCAAGCCATTAGATGATATGGTAGTCTGCACCACTCCTGTTGGAGCTGCATGCCTGTGCACAGAAGAAAGAGAGGGAATTTTCACAAATTCAGAAAATCTTTTTTTTTTTTTTTTTTTTTTTTTTTTTTTTTGCTATATAACTTTAGGTCATAGTATCACTCAGTTGCCATTGCATTTAGCCCAGTACCTTGGTACTTGGATAAAATATGCCTTCCAGAAAGGCATTGATCTTGATCTGAGGATATCTTGATAGAATACCCATTACTGTATTTGGTAGTTAATTCCAATGGCTAATCACTGTTAAAGATATGTCTCTTATATCTCATTTGAATTTGTCAGACTTCAGCTTCTGCCCTTTGGTTCTTTGTAATTCCTTTCTGTGCTACATTAAACAGTACTTTAATAACAGGTATTTTCTCCCTGTAAAGATAATTATACTTTGTAATGCTGTCGTTCCTCAATCTTCTTTTGATAAAATAAACTGAGTTATTAAAGCCCCATGATAAGACATTTTCTCCAGTCTACTAATCTTTTCATGACTCTTTTCTGCACCATTTATTTTTTTAAACATTTTTTTCAGTGTGTGTACGTGAAAACTGTATACAATAGTCTAGCATTGTTCTTACCCTGATAAAACTTACTACTTTTCTGTTTATATGTCCAAGGATTGCACTAGCTGTTCTTCTCGCAGGTTCATACTGTTGCTTGTACACTATGACTGCTTTTAATGTCTGGATGCAGTCCAATATTCTATGTGTTTCACCTACATTCCTTGTATAAGTTTGGCTGTATTGAAAAAAATGTTTTTTGAATGGACCCACTGCTTACCAGGCAGCCCAGATCTCTCTGTCCTTGAGGGCCCTCTAATTGTTATTTTTCATTTTGTGTGGCCCACAAATATCAACAGTAATTTTATATTTACTTTTAAATAACTGATGAAAATGTTGAAGAGCCCTATATCGCCCCAGGCAAAACACCCCTATCTGATCCATTTAACGTCTTTTATAGGTACTATTCCGTGCTGACTTTTAGTCACTGTTGTGCAATACCACATCATCAAACTTGTAATCTCATCAAAGAATGAAATCAAGTTTATTTGGCATAGCCTATTTTTGGCATAACCTGTTTCTCATAAACCTCATGATGACTGATGTTAATTATATGCCTTATCCTTTAATTTTTATCAGATACAGAAACTAACACAATGCATATGTGCCAACCAAATGCAGTTTGTTCCAATCAAAGTTGCAAATGCTATAAGGTTCTGTCATCATCCATAGTTTCATACACCTTACACATCATTGGGTCCAGCCCCCCTGCACTTGGGTAGGAAAGACTGCTGGGGCCAGATGATCCCAACAAGGTGGCTGTCAAGATACTTTCTGAAGATAACCAGGGTGGGTGACTGTACCACCTCTGGTGGGAGCCTTTTCCAAACCCTCAGCACTCAACTTGTAAAGAAGTTTTTCCTTATGTTCAGCCTGATCTTTGATCAGTTTGTGCCCATTGTTTATTGTCCTCCTCTGGGGGCCTTGATGAACAGATGCTCCCCCAGGCCCTGATGTATGCCCCTAATATACTTATAGGCTGCCACTGAGTCCCCTCTGAGTCTTCTCTTCTCCAAGCTGAACAGTCCCAATTCTTTCAGCCTCTCCTCATATGACCTCTCTGTAGGCCTCTAATCATGTGTGTATGTCCCTCCTTTGGACTCTCTTGAGCTTCTCCACATTCTTCCTGAAGTGTGGCACCCAGAACTGGATGCAGTCTCCAGTTGCAACCTCACCAAGGCTGAGTAGAAGGGGAGAATGACATTATTAGCCTTGCTTGAGATGCCTCGATAGATGCGTGCCAGTGTTTGATTAGCTTTGCCAGCTATAGCACTACATTTATGGCTCATGTTCATTTAGTGATCTGTCACGACACCCAGGTCTCATTCAGTTGTGGTGCTGGCAAGTGTAGCACAGCAGAGCCTGTAAGTGTGTTGCAGATTATTTCTCCCCAGATGGAGCAACTTTATGTTTCTCCCTATTAAATGTCATAAGGTTGAGGTCCGCCCGCCTTGCAAGCCTGTCCAGGTTGGCCTGTATTGCCAGCCTGTCCTGGAGGCTGGCAATACAGTCAAAGATCCATGTAAAGATGTTCCTATATTGGTTCTGTCCAGTTGATCAACTATGATATATACTGGCCCTTGTCAGTAAGCTCCTCAGTTGCCTTGCCTTCACCATCATCGTTGGAAATCTAAAGCATAAAATTCGATTCCACTTCATTGAAGACATTCACCATCTTTTATCATTTTAACTGTTATCTGTTCAGCTTTCTTAAGAATAAATGAATTTAACAGTGAGGTGATAAATAAGTTAAATCAACAGCAGATTTACACTTATAACTGAGCAGGATAGGACAGGATATAATTTCGATATTTTTATTTTTTATTTTATCTACTGTTTCCTATTAGTCATTTTTCTCCATTCAACACCATTCCTTTCATTGCATGTTTCTATCCCATAGCAGTAGAGGAGATGCATACATTTTTCAATGCATATAAAAGTATGATTGTAACACAAAAAATTACAATGGGAAATGTATCAACAGAAACTACTTTAAACTCTATTAAGAGATTAAAATTCAGGCTGACCATGTCCCTTTAAACTAATAAACCCACATACACAGAGGCACTTGCTCTTTGTAAAACAGTATTGGTAATTGCATAAAAACAATTTACTGAGTGGTTTTATCTAATATATTCTTGAAACAGTTTTCTTAAGAAAGGGAATAAGACCCATTGATAAACACTTTGACTTCCTCCATTCAAAGTAAGGGAGGGAAGAAGGGAGAGAGGAAGAAAGGAAACTATAGTCACAAAGCATTCATATTATTTAGGTAGTATAAGAGTGATGTTGTAGCCTTGATGGTCCAGAAATTGTGGAAGTGGGGAAGATTTCTTAGAATGTTATCTGATATGGCTAAGGACAGACATTACACACAAACCGGTTTAAGTGATCAGAAACTGGTTTAAACCTGTAACAAAAAATAAGTTCAGTGTACATAAACCAGTTTCAAAATGGCTGAAGCTGGTTTAAGACAAAACTTGGCTGAATGTAGTATCAGACTTAAGTGATTTGGGTCAAACTGGTTTATGCAGTATCTGTCCCAGACCCCTTCCTGGTTTAAGTTAAACCAGAGTCCTCCAGCATCCCAGATGCTTTGCAGCCCTGAGCTTAAGGCTTTTTGAAGCTAATCAACAGGTCAGCTGGTAATGTCCCTCCATTCCTTCCTTGGAATAAGCTGTTTAAGAAGAGCTTGTACTAACAAGAGAGGCTTTTCTTTTCTTGATGGGCTGCTAAATGCTGTGTTATCAGTCCCCTGCTGGCTCCGTCACCTATCAGATTTGCAGACCATATGAAGAAGCAGGGAGAGGAAGATTGAAAATCTCAGTATTATGAGTAGTAGCTGGCTGGGATCCTGTACAGGCAGAGTGGAGGTTTACACCCCTCCCTAGTCAGAGTGTTCTGCCAGGGCCTGGCCACGCACCCCTCCAGCTCAGCACTGTGGAAGGAAATGGAGGACTGGTCTAGCACCCCCCAGCTTCTAGCCTGAGCCACTGCGGGCATGTGCTTTTATTTCCTCAGTCCAGGGGGAATGTCTGTATGGTTGCAAACTGGTTCAACCTAGGCAGTAGACCCAGTAGACCGTAGTGTAGTTGGGACAGAGTTAGTCAAGCTTTTGAATACAAGACATTCTTTGTCAGGTCTGACCAGAACAAGCCAGGCACAGCATACTAAATGAAGTAGTGGGAGGGGGAGAGAGAAATTTCCAGGGTAGCAGACACAGTTAGGAGAAGAAAAGCTGATTACTGGGAGATCAAGGCCTATAAAAAGGGAGGAGGGTCATTCTGATCTGTCCTGTGTGAAAAGAATTCAGGAGCTGGGTAAAATATAATGTGCTATAAAACCGATACTAGTGTTTCATGGTAGTTATGGCAGTGGATATGTACTGACAGTTTAATCATTTCTTGCCAAGGCAAGGCTGTGTCTAGTGCCATGCTGTCTGTTGGGCACTAGAGAGTTTGCTCAATATTGTTTGTAATTGCATAATTGGTGGGCACAAATTGTTCTACTCCACAATGAGAAGTCTTAGTATTTTGGTACTGCATTTTGAACACAGATTGAAGGAAACTGCCTGATCTGTCACCTATAGAGGTAAGCAGATTCCCAATTTAATAACATGTAAATGAATGAAATTCGGGGGTGTTTAATCTGATAAACTTCACTTTTTTAAGCTAAATTAGATTACCAACCACTTTAACTGTTACTTTAAATCTATAAGTCATTACAGGAGAATAGGATACCTTATTTATTTTGCTTTTTAATATGTTTCATTTTAGACAATTTTTCACCACTGTAAAAATGTTTTTTAAATATTTTAAAAACTCTATAGCTCTTTATACTATTTTTATTTGTTTTTAATAATACTTATAGTTGCAAAATTTTGTTTTATGATACTTAGCAGCCATTGCACTTAGGAAATATATAAATATTATGGTAGAATCTTCAATTAAGCCAAAAGAAATAATATGAATGTCACTGATGCGGGAAAAACTTAAGGAAACAAGAAGAGAAGTATAGAAGAAAGAAAGAATAACCATGCAAGGCACTGACAAACAGAAAAGGGGAACTAATCTCCTAGGTGGCATTATAAATATAACAAATTTGTAACACGGAACACACCTCAGATTTGTAATGTTTATATAATGAAAATAAAATCAAACATGAACTATTGTAGGATTATTTGGAGAATGCTACTTCATGCAACCAAAACAAAGAAAATGTACCCTGGAGCCAGGAAAAACTCTTTTAGTACACAACTAAACAAAAGCATTGTGAAAATTAGAAATGTCTTATGACACTGTATGAGTTCATTTCAGTATGTAACCCCTATGTGCTGTTCTTGTAGACCCTGTTGACAGCACTTCTTTCAATACAGTAACACAACTTGAGTGAACATAGTAGGATTTTACTTTGAGGCCCCTCAGTAAAGTAATAGCATGGTACAAAAATGTTTAACTTTTTAGACATTAACATTTAGCAGAAAGAACATTTGTTTATATGGAGCCTTGAAGATAAAAGGTGAAATTTGTTCATGATTTGAATACAGCCTTTTTCTTTCAGATGTTTTTGACAGTTGCTATTACCAGCCTCATTTCTTGCATAATTAAATTGATTTACTTTGAATGTCTGAACTGGTAAATCTATTTCTAATAAATATTTACTGAGATTTATGTTCAAACTTGTATTCTGTAAAATTGACTTAATTCTTTAACTTGGGTAAACTCTCAGGAATGCTTAATGTATAAATAAAAGACTGAATAATTTACATTTTTTTGTCAAAATGCCACATACATGTCTAAAAATGTCATTTTCCCTCTATCTTTCACCTTCTTGGCTTGCCATCTACCATTTTACTTTCTCTGTAGAGAGAAGCAGCACAAAGTTTGTTTCATGATGAGAGATAAATCAGTCTCATCTGAGTCAAATAGTGGAATTCAATTCATATAGGTCTTAAGAATGTGCATGGTAGATACTGCCCCTTCATGGGAAGCTCCTAAGTTTAGTGGTAGCACAGCCCTAGTTTTTTTTCTTAGGAGATTTGGTTTCTGGGTGCCCTCCCCTTTACCATAGTTCCTAAGTTCACAGCCATCTCCCTCCCAGTAGGTACTTGAGTACCTCTTAGGCTGCAAACAGATGTTGCCACTGTGTTGCCACAAAACCTAAGAATTTCTGTGCCATTTGTCATACCATAAATGCCTAAATTTGAGAGCACAACAATTTGTGGTCATAGTTAGTGCCACCATTTTGTTGACAATGACTTTTAACTTATGACAGGAGAGCATGGGCAGCCTGGGGCTCTCCAGCCACCCTAAGCAAGCATTCCTGTGCTTCAGTGGTCTGATTCTGTATGACCAGAAATCCCACTGCAAGGGAATTCCCAGGGCCTGGTCTGCAAGTGTGGAGTGAGAAACCCCCTGCACTTGCAGACTTATGCCCTAGCAATGTCCCCTTCAAACGGATCCTGGTGAGCTCTTCTGCAAAGGGACTTTGCTCTGCTGCACCCTGATTTAGGGCATGGTCTGCAAGTGCTAAGCAGAGACCCCCCTGGGAGACCCCATTCCCCACCTCCCCTCCACAGTTGCTTACACTTGCCATGAGAAATTCTCCTGCAGAGGATTCCCATAGTGCATGTATCATGCTGCTGCACCTATAGAGGTTCCCCTCTTTGCAGACATGTCCCAGTTGAGTGGGGCACAGCACCCAGGACACCACCTGTAGACACCATTGAAGGGTATCACCTATGCTAGGACACATCCCAGCATAACAGATCCAGTGTAGAGAAGATACCTGTATATAGCCTTAGATTTAGCCTTAGCCTTAAATTTAGCCAATGTTTACTCTTTTGTCTTCATCCTTCTTGATCTGTCTGCCACCTTCGACACTTCCGATGTTTATCATGGTTTGCTTTGTCACTTCACAACTGTAATATTCCTAATTATCTGACAGCCTTGCTTAAATACTGCTTTACTATATCCTTTTTTGGCTGCTTCTCCCTGTCTTTGATATGGAGTTGTATCCTCCAGGATTATATCCTCAGTCGATTTTCATTTATTTCTCTTGGCTTCTAGTTTTACCAAATTTATGCTGCTGTTTTCCAAACTACTTTTCTACCACCAGCCTCTATATCTATAGTGGTCTTTCTGACATGTTTTCTTAACTAGTCAGTCACTGTGTAGAACTGCCTCCTTTCAGTCGAATTTCATTCTTTCCTGTTAACTCCTCTCTTCTATGACCTTATCACCATTGCCAGATTCGTGGGATAATCTGCCATTTTTCTTCTAATTTTTCTTCTTTGTAAACATTCCTAAATTTTCCTTTCTTCTACTTTGTCTGTGCGATTCTTCCTTCTGATGGTAATTTCCCTTAAATGTAACAAGAAATTATGTCCTCTCTTGATTACCATAACCTGACCTCACTGGTTATCACATCTTTCTCAACCAGGGCTTCCTAAATACCACTGTCAAAATCACCTTCTCTTTGCATGTATCCAACCATATTATATCCTCTTCCTTGTTTTCTCATCTCAAATCAAATGCACTCTCATCACCCTGGGCTTTCTAAGGGTATAGACACACATACATTTGGAGGCTTTTCAAAAGAGACACGTTTTAAAAAGGCAACAGCTGTTATGTTCTAATTGTTACTTGTGGACAAGTTGAGAACAATACAAATATAGCAAAAGCACTCCAACTTCAACACTACTTCGTTCATTTATGTCATTCTGAACTTGCCCATGAGCAGCAATTAAAATGTAACAGCTGCTGCCCTTCTGAAATGTTCCCTTTTTAAAAAACCTCCGATCTTTTTGTGTTCATACCCTTAAAATTCTTGCCCCTTGTTGTCCCTTCTTGCCCCATATTGCCATCTTGCCTCCTTGCCTCCTCTTGTAGTCACTACTGTTCCTATTATCTTATTTCTCAATTAAATTCCATTTTTGTACTTTTGGCTTTACACTTTTCACCTTACACGTCCTTTCCGCTTCGCATGCTCTTTCTTTCTTCATGTCTCATCCTGCTGTCCACTTTGATCCGCTGTTTTTGCTTCAATATTCACCTAATCCTCCAACTTCCAGCCATTTGTCATTTCTTTTTTATTGTCCACATGACTTATCTCATACACTTTTTGTGGCAAGGGCATATCTTCAAATTGGAAAATATTTTTAAATTATACAAAATGTGTATGCAAGTTTTGTAATTATAAAAAAATTACACGGTAAACAAAGAACAGATAAGGGGTCCAGATAAGTGCACAGTATCAAACATGCTAGAGAATTCTACATATCTGTAAGAAGTTGTAAAATAATAGTTTATAAGAAGCTAAAGAAGAAATCTCTGTTGAATCTATGGAAATCCCTCCCAGCTTTTCTGTTCATCTAGAATTCCAGCTCTGTAGAAGGCACCAAAACAAAAATAATATGTATATATTCTTTGCTTTATTATGCATTCACTGGGTGAGTCTAGACAACTCTTCTCTTCTTGTGTATCAGTTTCCCCTGTTATAGAATTCTTGAATGAAAAATGCCATATAAGTGTTTATATATATTTATATATATATGTGTGTATGTATATATACATACATGCATATATACGTGTGTGCATATGTACGTACATGTATATGTGTACGAGTACATACATATATATGTACATACATATGTATGTATGCATATGTATATATAATGTTTATGTAATACAAGTTTTCATTCCATTCATTACAAGGAAAATTAAACAGTAATAAATACAGGGATGTAATTTCAACTCCACTTCAACACACTTTAATAAATAAAAAAGCTTTTGAAAATATCTGTTGACATACTGTCTCTTGCCAGAATATGTGTGCTCTGAAAAATGGGTTTAAATAAATCTTTGGAATGAACACAAATGTTTAAATATCTCATAGAAGTGGCAGTTTTTTGTTTGTTTTTCTTTAACTCTTAAGACCAAAAGATTAACTTAATGGGGGGGAAACAGATTCTTGATGTTTATTTTTTAAATAATATTTTAGTGGGGTAATCTTCAAGTTCATACAGTAAGTCTAGTCTTATTTATCTTCATAACTTTTTCATGCTTGCTTGGGTAATTACTTAATATGTGATATGAAAATGTTTACAAGAGTATTTCCCACAGGTACTGAATTATTTTTTCTAATGAATTTATGTTGTAAAGTCCTTGTTTATTCTGCTAAAATAATTTTAAGAAGCCAATTTTTATGCATTTTCAGCATTTAATCATATTTTCCTTTTCTTTTCAGCTTCTTAATTAAATGAACTCAAATGGGATTCACATTAACTTAATGTTTACTATGAAGATAAGCTGTTACTGATACTATCTGTTCACCAACATTACGTTTTATTCAACAGTCTGTGTTCATTCATCTGTTTCTTTGTGATAATTTATATAGCATAATTATAGAGAAATGAATTTGTGGTTTTTATATTTTATGTAATGAATGTTTCATTTAATTTATAGAAACAAGTATAGTAAACCTTAAATATTATAACAGGAGTAGTGAAAAATAGTTTTAAGTACTGTATATTCAGTGGTGCAGGATTTAAACAAAGTTAATTATGCTGTGTCTTTTGGTTGTATGGCTGCCTGTTGACTCTTAGTAAAGGAACATGGAAGCAAATGTTAAAGTACCCTCTCCCCTTGCAAAGTGTTACAACGTTTTCTTTACATGCACTTTAGAAAAATCCTGAACAAAATACTGTTTGTTCTCTGACTGCTGTTGGAGAAACCATACAAGAAATGGAAAGTATAATTTGATTACATAAATACCATTTATTTATGCAACCTTATCAAGCCATCTTGCTTTGAAAAATAAAGAAAATATACATTGAACAAGCTTTAAAACTGTATGAGTTTATTATTTTCATAAAATACAGCTGGTTAAAGTCGTGGTCCTTGGAACTGAATTACTCAAGAAGAATAAAGATTGTGGCCCAAATATTAAGTGGTGCTTCTACTTAAGAGCCTGATCTGCCCAAATAAAACCCTGCACCACAAATTATTAAAAATGTACAAACAAAACTCACTACTCATGATATTTAGGAGGTTCAGCCAATACTGTAACAGGATTAAAGTTTATAAACTTCCACCTGCTAGTCACCCTAGTCAATGAGGTTTTAAATGGCTCCACAGCATTTAGTCTGCCATTCATTGTATTTCTCAGATCTCTTGAAGGTGCTTAGTGTTCCTTAGTAACATCAAGGGCATCAGCATTGTAAAAAAGGGGCTCCAGAATTGCATACTACAGATCATTAGTAACAATAATTCAGTCTAGATTGACATCATTGAAAAGCTTGTCGCACTTCCATATCCTCTTGGCATAGAAAGCTGTCAAAATATCCTACACAGTGTTTAAAAAAAGCCTAGTAGTTTTTGTTCCAGATGCTACCAAAAATGTAAAATAAAGAAGGCTGGAATTAATTTTGCACCACATTGATTTCATTTTCCTTCTGGTGAAAGTTCACACACTGTGCTCAAAATGACAGTGAACCTGTATTCAAGCACAATGATGCCAACCCTTTTCCAAACCAAAACTTCCTTCCTATATGGCAAAAACTCCTCTCCCATTTAGTAATGCTGGAAAGGCTCGAGAGTCATCTTGTGACACTTGTACACATCTGCAAAGTGATTTTTCCTCTTCTAGTGGACAATTTGTGTTTCTGATGTTACATTCACCTTGTGACTGGTTCATACGTGTACATCCATATATCGGCTTTGTGCTCCAAGCATGATACTGACTATTACACACAACTTTTTGGGTTTTCTTTGATATATTTCTGAAGTGCTTATTTACAAATGATGGGAACAGATCAGTACCCTGGATAGACAGTTGGCTGATCAAAGATGACACCTAAGAAAGGATTAAGTGATCTGCTTATGCTGCTCCAAAGTTCCTACAAATGCTCATAACAACGTGGACAATGTTACACAGATGAACATTCTCCTTATGCTCAGTTGACCTAGTTCTCATTTATAGCAAAACCATTTCAGCTGCTCTGTCAACACAAAGCAGTATTAAAGGTAGTATTAAAAGTACATAAATGTAATACACACCTACTTTAAGGCCTTTTTACCAAGCCAGTAAATATGAAACCATCCCTTAGAACTCTAAAGTTAGTTTTTTCCTCAAGTCATTAAACAGGTAGTTGCCAACATCTCCAAGCACATCTGGATAACATCATTTTTCTGGGCCCTTGTCAGGCTGGTTTTTATCTTGAATATAATGCAGAAACTTTAGTCATGGACTTGGTGGATGATCTTCACTTGGAGATCAACGGGGGAAATTCTGTGTGCTGTTTTTACTCAACCTTTCAGTGGTCTTTCCTACAGGTGACTAAGATATGATAAAGTGTTTACATCATCTGGTGGGTATTGACAGGACTACTCTAAATTTGTTCTGATATTATCTAGCAAAGAGGTCCCAGAGACTCCAGTCGACAATCTTGAGATTAGGCAAATGTGAGGTATAGATGACTAAAATAAGGTTCAGGTACTCCTGTTTTCTCTTGATTTACTGTGGTTCTGGTTGAAAGGATGTTGGTGATGGATACAGTTTAATATTTCTTACACACCTTGCCCAACACACAATTGAGAGTTCAGTAACTATGCTGTAGTAGTTTTGTTTTTATTTTTTCTCACCCTGTTGTAAAGGAACTGATGGTTGGAAGCAGTAGAATCTGCACTAGTTCTACCACTGGGGCTGCTTTAGCCACTACTGAGAGAGAGAAAATTGTGAGCTGTGGGACTCCCTGCCAGGATCATTCTAGGAATGCAGGCCCAACAGTAGTAGCAATTTACAAGTCACTACACCTTCAGAGAGGTCTTACAGTACATAAGTTTCTGTTATATTCTCCTAGCCTGTGTGCATGCATGTTGGAGTGGGAATCTGTTGTCAACAGATTCAAAAATCATTGTGGTTTCCCTAGTACTAATTAGATATAACAAAATATTATCCACAGACAAAAAAAAGAAATTGATCAGTTGTTCATTATCCCTGATCATTGACAGACAAAATAAAACCAATGCTAATACGGCAACATGCCTTTAAAGAGTGGCTTTAATTTGGTGCAACCAATGCTTTAAATGAGGTATATAGTCTCATTTCACCCATGACTGACCATTAGTACAATATAAATAGAAAGTTAATGTTTCAAAGAAAAGTTAGATCCTAGTCACTCTAGTCTTCTTCCTCTAAGACATGCTGCCCTTCCTTTTTCTATTGCTATAATGAAGCATTACACTAATTTTTACTTATAAACAATTCTGTTACAATATTTGCTACAAGCTTATACTATGCAAAGATTACTGTTCTAGATATATTTTGTTGGGCTTTTTCCCTGTAGTAACTTTATTAATTGCTAGGTTCCATCTTGTATGCTGCTACTACTTCTCAGAAAACCAGTGATAAATAAGGATTGTTTTCATTTTTTTTCATTTAAAAGTAGATATCTCTAACAGTAATAACAGCATTTCTTAGAAGTTCACAAACTGAAGAGACTTGATATCTTTTGATAGTTGAGAAAAACCTCTAGGTCAGTCAATACTAGATAATGCTACAGGCAAAAAAACAAAAACAAAAAACAGAATAGCCAAATTGATTATGGATCATAGTATATGCAATCAACAAATGTTTTTCTCATCCTTCTTGTAGCATTTGGTTCCAAAAAGAATTCATGCACAAAACTGCATGTGAGAGATTCGAAATAAACATGTATGGTTAGCAGTTAGAGCACAACTCACTATGGTAAACTCAGAGTTAAATCTCTCACATTTCACTCAATTGAGAAAATAAAACCCTTTTAGTCTTATATGAGGATATTTTCACATTTGTTAGAGCTAATGGATATTCTGGTTAGCACTGGAATGGCTGATGAAGAACAGCTTCTTGCATTTTGTTCACAGTGATAGTTCTTGTTAAATATTCACATAAGCATTCCATGAGCTCTGTCTACCACCATGTTTTTGGCTGTAAAGTAATACCCTGTGCCAAAGAGAATTTCATACTAAAAGCTATAATGATTTTGTTGGATTAGATTTCTAAGTGACTTTCAGCAATTGACCTGTTTTCCATTCTTCGTCATTATGTGACCAACCCTCACTTAAGGCATGCAGTGAGAGAATGGAAGAGAGTTTGGTGTGAATTGTTATACATCACTGACGCATCCTGGCAGAAATTTTGTTGGAGGTGTTATGTTGCAAGAAGATACGTTGTTTTTGTTGTTGTTGTTGTATTGGTATAGAATTCCTTGAGTAAATTGATTCAGGTCCTTTGGAGTGGATAGTGTATAGAGCAGGGGTAGCGAACCCATATCACACATGACACAAGCGACACACACAACTGCTTTGTTTTGGCATGTGGCAGATCTGGCAGGGAGCAGAGAAAACAGTACAGATAAGGCAGGAAAGAGAAAGCAGAATAATGGATCAGGAGGGAAGGAGAGAAAAGTGCAAGGGATCAAGAAATAGAAGAGGATTGGAGTGGCACTCAGGGCTTACTTTGTAGTACACCACCCAAAAAGATTGATGTAAGAAGTGTTCGACCCCAGGGTGGCTGTGATGCCCCCTGGTGGCTGCTCAGCTGTTGCTGTGCCCTCACTCCTCAGACTTGCTCTCCTTCACCTCACCTGCCACACCTTATTCTTAGATCTTTAGAAAGTGAGACTGCCCCAGGGATCCCTGATCCCACATTGGTTTTCAGGTGTCTTTACTTCACCTTAATAGTTTATAATGTGGCTCCATTCACTCCTTACAACATGCCCAGATGGGAATGTGACCTGGCCTTAACCTCCTGTATGAGGCTCAGGGTTTGGGAATTTGGTAGCCATATTTATTGCCAGAGCTCCCCCTGCCACCAAATTTCCTAATCTATGGGGAGCCCCATGGGCCAGATACTTTTAGCTCTATGGACTGCATTTACCTCAGTGGCCAGAGGTTAAGCACCCCTGCTCTAAATGTTTTTAGACAAAGGTGACTCATTGGCAATCTTTTGCTCCTATTCCCATGACCAATTACCTCCTGCTCACTTCAATGAAATGTTATCAACACTGAATGATGTTAAAGGTAGGTACTTACTGCCTTTTGAAGGTATGAATACCCTCTGATAGCTTCTAGCTTACTACTGTTATTACTGTTTTGTTTTATTTATTTGTAGTGTTTAGAGGCTGGTGCCCTATGGTGCCAGGCACTATAAAAGCATAAAGAGTTAATAACAAAAGACAGAAATGGACAGAAGACAAATAAGTTATACGGGTGTTCTAATATAGAATCACTTTTAATCGGTTTCCGATGTTTAACAAGGCAGCCATTAAGGCAGCAATCATAGAATCGACAGAGTTAACTACATTGTTATTGTCTCAAAAATTAGTCCTTTGTCATAACAACATTGTTATATAGCTAGAAAAATTAAGCACCTCTTTAAAATATTATGCAGATTTATAATACCAGAAAGCGATCTTTCTAAGTACCCCATTCTTATCACCTGTAGCCTGGATGGGATCACACTCTAAGGGTGCATCCACACATGTAGGCACATGCACTTGCAGCAGCTCAAATAGAAGTGGTGCAAATTTGAGATGGGGCTTTTTGCCTCAGTGCACGTGCCTGGACATTCACTTTCATGTGAGGCAAGTTGTGCCACTTGGGGCAAAATAACCCTGCCTGCTCCCCACACCCCTCCAGATCTGTAGCCAAGGGGAGCTAGAGCCTTGGGCAAGCTCCTGTGCTGGCCCCAGCAGTGTAAAAAGCTGCCCTGTGCTGGCCCCATCAGTACAAAAAGCTGCTCTGGCATGTAGCTCAGGGCTACTAGCTCTCAGGAACTTCTGGGGTCTGGCCACTTGGTACCTGGGGATACTATCCCTTGTGCCAGCTGGATTGATGAAGCAGCCTTGAGAGTTCCCTGCACCCTATACACAATTGCAGCAGTCTGCCAGTGGGTGCTGCTGCCTGGCTTTGACCCGCTGCCACCTGCAACAGCATGTGTCTCCAAGGCTGCCAGCCTGCCTGACCTGGATGGGGACTGCACAGCCAGTAGAGGCATCTGCCCCTTTGGGCCAGCTGCCAGTGGGCTGTGGCTGTGGAGTTGGCCTTTGTGTACCCCTGTTCAGCCATCAGGGCAGCTATCGCCTGGAAGATGTTCCCAGTGTGGTGGCCTGTTTTGAACTGTCAAAGCATGTCCTCCTGGCCCCAATTGGCCAGGAGGTCAGCCACCTCCAGCTGGATCCAAGGTGCCCGCTCTGAGCAGGCTCATCTGCCTGGGCTGCCAGTGGGCTGTGGCTGTGGAGTTGGCCTTTGTGTACCCCTGTTCAGCCATCAGGGCAGCTATCGCCTGGAAGATGTTCCCAGTGTGGTGGCCTGTTTTGAACTGTCAAAGCATGTCCTCCTGGCCCCAATTGGCCAGGAGGTCAGCCACCTCCAGCTGGATCCAAGGTGCCAGCTCTGAGCAGGCTCCTCTGCCTGGGTTCTGCCACTTGCCTCTCTAGCAGGAATTCTGGTGTTCCCTTTTTGAAAACTGAAAAATCCCTGATAAAAAAAAAATCCCCTCACTCTATAAAATACCCCAAAATGCATGTTCCTCCACAATTAAAACAAAAGACCACCATATATATAGAGAGAGAGAGTGACAGACAGAGAGACAGTGATCAGTTGGGCAATGTTTTATTGATATATCTACAACGTTAAAGCAATTTGGAAGCCAACCAGTGCCTCTATCATCATCATAAAATGCATTCTAAGTACCTGTATGTTTTGCTGTTTGCCTTTGGTTTTCTTACCATAGAGCAGTTAGAGCTCCCCCATACCCCTTCACTAACCTGGATGTGGGGACAGCTGCCCTGCAGCCAAAGGTCCTGCCAGCAGGTCTCATCCTATCTGGCAGGTGTGTGCTGGGGGGATGTTGGTTTTGTAGGAGGGAGTGAGAATGGGGGTGGGAGGATATAGGTGGCTTTGGAGGGATGTGGGAGACCTTGGGGTGTGTGGATAGGTGTGTATAGATTGTGGCGGGACTGTGGGGGGTTGCTCAGGAGGGATGAATCCCCTGCCCCCCACAGGGCACAGCCCCCCCACACAGTTCATGGACTGCCCCCCACAGAGGATACAGCTGTCATGAGGTCCCAGAGGCCCCAATGGCTGCTACTACAGCTGGGGAATGCAGGAGGACTTTTGCTTTTTGCTTTTTTTTGTTTGTTTGTTTTTGTTTTTGTTTGTTTTTAAGTGCTGGGATGTTAAGGCTGGATGGGGCAGCCATCAGGGGGTGGGGGGTGGACTGCAGGAGCCAGCAGGGGATGGGGCCGGATGGGCAGCGATCAGGCAGTTCAGGGAGTAGGCGAGGGATGGGGCCAGGTGGGGTTCCCCCATGGTCCATTCCCCCTTCCTCCTGCCCCCCCCCACCCCTACTTACCAGCATGGAGCCCAGGTCTAACTCCCTGCATGCTTCAGCACCGAGGCAAGGGCCAGCCATAGAGATGCTCTGTGGAGGATCTGAGCCTCTGTTGCCCTACTTTTTTCACCTGGGGTATGTTTTTGACCCCTGGATATCCAGGAGTCTGATTTTGTCCCCGCGCTGCAACTTTGCAGTGCAGGGAACACTTTTTTGTACTCGCTTGTGCCTCTTGCACCGTCTCAAAGGGCTTTGAGACTCTGCAAGAGGCGCATGCATGCTCATCTGTATGCACCCTAAATGAACTCTAATATCAATATATGCGAGTCAGGAGCCACTGAAAGGGAGAGTCACATTGTAACCTCCCCTTTTCCCACCTCTCTGTGTAGATGCCCTCTGTATTTATATTGGGAAGAAATAATAAAACAAAGTCTCTTTGTCCCACTCGACACTACTTGTGTTCAGATATTTTGGTGCACTGGTGTTCTTTTATTTAAGGCTTTGTTTGGAGTCAGCAGCATGTGGTATTAAACGAGGTAGCTGAAAAGTCTGCTCCAAAATCGTAAAGCAAAAGAAATGAACAGCTGGAAATACTGGCATTTTTATTGTAAGAAACTGCTGGCATTCAAAACAAAGTGAAATGATAGGACTGTGTATTCCTTGCCATAATCTATAATGAGAACCAAATTGCAGCATCTATTCAATGACAGAACAAACACGAACCATTGTATGACGCAGATAATAGCAAACGTCTGGGAGAGGAGCAAAGGATAAACCAAATGCAGGAATGAGTAATTTCATATGAAACAGCTATTTTCAGTGCCATTTCCATGCTTTGGTGAATGCAATATTTT
>NW_005841957.1:346940-351933 GCF_000455745.1 Alligator sinensis | reverse complement strand
ACTTACCTGAGTATCCTGTGGATTCTACTATTCCATTTTGACTCTTTCTGGGTAAAATATATAGAATATAGTAGCCAGCATTCCCTCCAAAAATGAATCTCATTCTCTGCCACTCCTCCTTTCAGATCACTGGGCACAAAATTGAATTGCCTGGCTGAACAGGCAACAGCATGCTCTCTTTCTGGTTATTCATGCCTATGTCACCTCTTGGATGGGCTACACTGCAGTATGCCAGGGCACAAAACATTTCAGTATATAGGAAAGTATAGCTGGTTCAGAATGTTGCAATACCTCTCCTCTGTAATAATGGTTTTGGTGAATACATCCATCTTGTCTTCTGGTCCCTATACTGATGACTCAGCCTGTCCTAACTGTCAAGGTACTTAATGGCCCAGAACAGAGGTGTAACCCGGTGCTTGAGCACCTGGGCAGCAGCCACTCAAGGAACAGCATCAGTGGCTGTGCTGCTGCTAGTGTGGCAACAGGAATGCCAGGAGCACAGCTGCTGCTCTTTTTGTGTGCCCGCTCCTGCCTAGAGTCAGCATCTCATGCTGGTGCCCTCATTGTTGCCCACCTTTCTTACAATACTGGCCTAGAATATCTAAACAATCAAAATATCAAGTAAAGAATGAAGATATCATTGACAGCTTTACTTCTCTAGCAGCTAAACTTTCTACAGTAAGGGTAACTCCCATCTGTGCAAGAAACAGGATTTCCATTGGGGTCAGCCCATGACTGTGGAAGTAAAATTGAATCATTGACATGAGCCACAGTATAATAGGCATGAGATTAAAGGACATTGGAAGACAGGTGATACTGAAGTGCCTTTGCGACAGACTTGTTAATGTCCCTCAAAAGAGGTAAGTTTAGAAGGAAACCTGTAATTGGTGAGACTGCTGACAACAGAGGAAAGGTTCCTATGGCACAGTGAAAAAGTGGTTTGTTTTTTTGTTCTCTCTCCCATAGTTGAAAATAAGAATGTATTGGTTCTCCTCTTCCAGAAAATTTCAGTAGCTTGCTGTTTATTTCAGAATCCAGTGTAAAAAAGCACATCCAAATAGCTAATGTAACTTTTGCCATTGATAATTATTCCCTATAAATATCCAATTATATTGCATCTGTTTATAAGTGTATCATTTATTTTCACACTTAACTACTAAGCTGAGAATTAAATTTTTGCATTACTTATAATTCTGATCTATAATTAAAACAAAGTATTTTATCTCAATAGTAATTTATCCTTTCAATTCGTTTTGACATATCATAACTGACATTCGCTATCTAATGTAATCTTAATAAACTGGGTCTCAAACTAAACATAGGGCTAATAAAGAATATAGAATTGCAGATGTTATAAATGCTAATCTCACAAAGATTTATGCACATGTGTAACTATTGAAACATGATTTTTCTGTTGATTTCAGTGGGATCATTTATGTGCTTAAAGTTATGCACATGCTTAAATGCCTTCCACAATCAGGCAGTCCAGCAGATTAAAGTCTTTCAGTAGACTTTTGCTCTATTTCCAGCCCTCCTGCTGATTGCTGTGTGACTTTAGAAACTGCTATGTGTCATTATGTCTCATCTGTAAAATGGAGATAATACCTACCTTTGTTAAGTACTTTGAGATGAAAGGTGGTAAAACATGTAAAGTGTTATTACTGTTTCCTAAGTCTTTTCTTATTAATGTGCTAGACTTAACAGTCCTCAAGAAAAACCTGTCTTCACCTTGCATTCACAATGATGTATGCTCCCTTTTTCAAATAAAACAAACACAATGGAAAGCAACATGTTGAAAATCTATTTCCTATCTCTTTTTTTCCTTACACGACTTAACATTATATGGTGACTTGTTTAAGGTTGTGATGTATCAGTTTTTTCATTTTAGTCTGGTCACCTTTTCTGTGATCCAGTACAAATGGATATAACTAGTCATGTTAAAAATATATCCTGAAACTATAATATATATTGTGTGATCTCTTTGCATTTGTTTACCAACTCATTACTCTCTTCTTTTATATTTACATAGTACCAGAGGGCATCTACATGAGATACTTACTGCAGAGTTGCCTAATTAGCAGTAAAGCGTCACCATCTACGTGTGCCGAGCTATCAGGCTGGAGTAAACTAACTAACTCTGCTGTAGGTTAGTACTTCCCAACAGAAATACTATCCTACAGCAGTTATTTACTCTGCTGCACCACACATGTAGACAGTGATGAGGCTGGCTGACTAGCCCTGCACTGTAACACCCTTGTGCCCGAGCCAACCACTCCACAGCACATTGAGCTGGAGTGGGAGGCTGACCCCTGGGGCCCCCTGCCAGCCGGAGCTGCACCGCCCTGACCTAATGTGATGCGGTCCCAGGCGCATGTGTAAATACTGTGCCCCAGAACAATAAACTCCAGCGTGAACTGCACAGGAGTTTATTCAGGTGCATTAATTGCATGTATATGCACCCACAGGTTTTATCCTGCCAATAATTCTTTTTAATTTTAACTGAACGTTACTGATCTGTCTGTAGAAGGAGCAACATAACAATGAATATTTGAATAACATGGTCAAAAGTATTTTGGAGTAAAAAAAGAAAAGTAACTTGGAATTTAGATCTTATGTAAAGTTTCTAATGCACTTAGGAATATAGTCATATAATACTTATTAGGTAAACCTACTGTCGAGTAATGAATTAGTAAGTTACTCAATCTAGTTAATTTCAAGGAAGTTCACAATCCTTCTCTACTCAAACTGCCACAGAGTTAAAGATATAGGTTCTGTGAAACAAGCACGTAAAAATCAAATCCAGAGTCCTGTTCTAGAATGGTACAAAATTACCAAGACTATATTTTTGTTTTTGTTCCAGTTTTTTAGTTCATGGTCTTCTTGATAATAGTTATTGCTGTCATATTACTTTAAGATAACCACAACTTGACTACCAGAATACAAACTGTTATATACTTAAATTGTCTTAGAAATATGGATGCAGTTTCAATTAGTTTACTGTGTGCAGTAAAAGAGCACTAAGATAATAACATAAAATATTGTAGTCCCATGCAATCAAATGAAGAACATCTATAACTGCTATGCAAAGAAAAGCAAGTTGCAGTTTCTTAGTCTTATATCTAGGTTTCTGGGCTTGTGTCATTTGAACTGAAAACATTGCATACAACTATTTTACATCATAAAGGAGCAAGTGTCTTGCATAAAATATCAATATTTTCATCACAGTTTTACAATGTATTAACTTCCCTGATCCTGTGAGGTGCTGGTAAGCAGCTTTGACCTTTCTGGGAGGGCAGCATATAAATCTAATAAAAAAATAGAATAAGAAATATGTATTTCAAATGATCTCAAGCAGGAAGAGTCTGACATTCTAACAGAATAACTTAACGGTTCAGGGCCAGGATCAATTTAATAACTAATTGATTTCTAAAGTGTGCTAGTAAGTGGTTTGTAAAGATTAATCTTTATGGTAATTTCATATATAATAAATTACAACTGTGTTGTGTTTTTAAGAATAATATAAAAGTGTCTAGAGAGAAAAAAATATCCTCTTTTAAAGAGGAACCATATCCTTTAAAACAAAACAAAAAAAAAATCTTATTTGCTTCTTTTAATTCATGATTTTCAAAAGGCTCATTTTGGTTCAAAATAAGGCACAGTTCTCAAATTCAAATGCATAGCTACTTTGAAGCCAGTAATTTGAATATAAAAATGGGAGACATTACTCACCTTTCTTTTTCTTGAGTGACATAATTGAATTTACAAATAGATGTCACCACTATAAGGATCATTCATAAAGGAGACATTCATCAAATTTTATAGCTTGCATGCACAGTGACCTTCTACCCATGAAGAAATTCTCTTTTAACTGGGACCTAAAATTGAATACAGCAAGCTCAAAAAGAAAATCACATCCCTGCCAAATCTTTCTTAGAACCATAAACAAGAGATGAGTTTAACCACCTTAGTATTGACTTGCCTTTAAACTTTTCCTTGTAGGAAAGATAGGAATAGTTTCTCTTTCCTATTGCAGTGGGCCACTACTGTGGGTTAACTGCCAGTAGCCTGAAACAGCCCCGAGCATAATTAGTGCAAGCACAGGCTTTGTCTTGTATTTCTTCCCTCACCACATGATGTTTACTGGCTCTGCATATAACTCTATGTTACAAGGGAACATGGAGGGCATTTTGCTATTTTGGAAATTGGTATGCTTATTCTGCAGCATGAATATAGTCAAATGTTAGGCTTATCGTTTTGAAGAAATTCTGGCCAATAATCTAAAGATAGTTGAACTTGGATCATTAATATTTGGGAGGTTTACAACCCACTTAATTCACAGTAGGTTACCAAATTAAGAATGAACTAGTCACCTCTTTTCTGTGGCTCTTTAGAAGGTGCAACTTTTCTGATTGGCTGGAGCTCATAAATGGTCCCGTGGAGGTGACTGAAGAATTGGTGCCCTTTGAGCTAAAAGGCACAGCAAACATCTGAAATTACCACTCCAGATTGCACCCCACACCCAGAATTCTCCTTTCAATTTTCCCCAACTGGCCAGGACTGGCCTTCAAAATCCAGCACTGTCCCGGCCAAACTGGGACATATAGTCAACCTAGTTAAAATTGATATCTAATGAAAGAAGAAACATCACAGGGCACATCCAGATGAGCACGAACATGCCTCTTGCCCTGCCTCAAACCCCTTTCAGGCAGGGCAAGAGGCATGTGTGGGAACAAAAAAATGTTGAGAAAATTAGACCCCTGGATATTCAGGGGTCTAAAAAAACCGAAACTAAAAAAAGTGGAGCAGTGCATGGTCCTGGACTGTGCCCTGAGGCAACTGGAGGCTGGGTCCTCCACAGAGATGCTCTGGATTCCAGAGCATCTCCATAGATGGCCCCTCGCCCTGTAGCTGAAACACCACCAGAGCTCCAGTGGTGGTGACTAAGGGGTCGGGGGGGCTGGAGGAGGAGGGGGGAGACTGTGGGGGGGACTCC
>NW_005841957.1:330956-346623 GCF_000455745.1 Alligator sinensis | reverse complement strand
GGGGGAGTAGGGGGGTAGGGCTGGGTGGGGCAGACATCAGGGGGCTGCAGCAGCTGGGGGGGACTGGGGCCAGGTGAGGCAACAATCGAGGGGCTGGGATGGAACATGTGTGCCTTGCACGGGCAGGTGGTAGCCTCTGCAGGGGCCATTTGGCCCCTGTTGGGGGACCATACCCCTTGTGTCAGAGCCATACCCCTTTTGTGAGGGCCATAGCCTGTTGGGGGGCTGTGTCATTTTTTTGTGGGGTCTGCACCCCTTGTGTGGGGGCCATAGCCCTTCTGTGGGGGCAGAATCCCCTGTTGGGGGGGCCATAGCCCTTGTGTGGGGGCCGAATCCCCTGTTGGGAGGATGTAGCTCCTCTGTGGGGGCCATCACCCCTGTGGGAGTGCAGCAAAATGTATATTCATGAATTAATGAAACATGTATTTAGAGTACACTTTATTATTTTGATAAGAGACTTGCTTTAAGCACTGTAGATGTATCAATAAAACATTGTCCAACTGAACACTGTCTCTGTCTCACTCTCTCCCTCTCTTCCTAGTGGTCTTTTGTTTTACTTGTGGAGGAACATGGATTTTGGGGTATTTTACAGAGTGACTTTGGGATTTTTTTTATCAGGGATTGTTTAGTTTTCCAATAGGGAGCATCAGAATTCCTGTTAGGACCCTGGCTGGTCAGAGCTGGCACCTTGACCCCAGCTGGCTATGGCTGACCTTCTGGCCAATTGGGGCCAGGAGGACATGCTTTGACTGTTCAAAGCAGTCCACCACACCCAGAACATTTTTCAGGCGATAGCTGCCCAGATGGCTGGGCAGGGGGAACACGTGGCAGTAGTGCCACACAGAGGCCAGCCCTGCAGCCACAGCCCACTGACAGCTGGCTTAGAGGGGCAGATGCCTCTACTGGCTGTGCAGTCCCCATCCAGGTCTAGCTGGTGCACAGCAGGTCACAGCCAGGCAGCAGCCCCCACTGCTAGACCCCTGCAGTGGGTAGAGGGTGCAGGGAACTCTCAGGGCTGCTTCAGCAGTCCAGCTGGCACAAATGATAGTGTCCCCAGTTACCAACTGGATGGGCCCCAGAAGCTCCTGAAAGTGAACAGCCCTGAGCTACTTGCCAGGGCAGCTTTTTGTACTGATCGGGACAGCACAGGTGCTGGCCCTGGGCTTTAGTTCCCCTGGTTGCAGATCTGGGAGGAGCCAGGCAGGGTTATTTTGACCCAAGCGGCATAATTTGCTCCACAACAAAGTGCATGTCCAAGCACGTACGCTGAGGCAAATAGCCCCAGCTCAAATTTGCACCACTTCTATTTGAGCTGCTGCAAGTGCACGTGCCTGCATGTGTGGACGCGCCCACACAGACCTGCTCTCTTATATAGATCATCCTCAAACAGGATTGAAAGCTCTTTCACCCAGGTCTCTTTGATGGATATGTTCCTACTACTTTCCTTTTCTGATATCACAGAAGCATGGTTTACCAAAGTAACAACTCTTGAAAATATATATAATACCATGAGTAGTCACCAGGGTAAAACATGTAACTTCTCAGTTAAACAACCCCAGTAGTTCAATCCACTTTCTTCTCTTATTTCTAAAGAAATTCAAACAAGAACTAGTAAACTACCAAAAAAGTTACATTAATACACCCTCTTTATAATTCTAGACATCAAAATCTTTCTTTTTTTTATCATAGAACCTGGAAATTTGGTATCCAGCTTGAAAGCAAGAAAGAGGGAGTGATCAGGTTTGGGGAGTATTTCCAAGGGAAGCAAAATCATCACTGGGAGATGTAATGCTACGGGTATGTTTGGTGAAAGGTATTTGCTCAGGCAGTACATTTCTAAAACGCTTAGAGTATCAAAGATTTATAGAGCAAGGGAATAGTTTAGCACTTTTCTCATCTTCACAAAATTGGACAAAATTATACAGGTGTCAAAGGTTTGGGACTTAGGGTGATTTTTCCTGTCAGTATATATTCTGTTCTGAAAACATTCTAATTCTTTTTTGATACTAGGGCCATTCTGTTATATGCAGCCTAAAAGATGAAGGATGGTTAACTGTGGCTCATCATTTCACTTACGCTGGGATATACAGGGCTATGTTCATTCCTAAAATATCTCCCTTAATGTCAACAGAGTTTCGCAAAGCTTAAGTTGACCTGCATAATTTGGGTTGTTCTATACTCTTTAAAAACAATCTCTCTGGAAGATCCCCCTAGAAAATATTTAGCTTTCAGGTTAACAAATAATGTTAACTGTAAAATATCTATGTCAATAATGCGTAACTGTGGAACAGATTACAACATATCCTGTATTCCAGTTTCACATGTTTTGATAGGCTTGTTTTGAGACAGGAGGATAAGTGAGGAAGTAATCAGATTTTACTTTTAAGAGTCAAAGAGACAGTAAAAAGCAGAGTCTGTTCTTGGATAACAGGAAAGATCAAAAAAGTGGATGACAAAAAGAGAGCTTGATTAGTGGGCCTTCTGCCAGAATAGATAAAGGCCCTCACAAAGTTAGTTTCCACTGAGGTACAGTTCCATAACAGTCTTTTCTCTCTCTGTTTTAATCAAGTGATTCTGTGCTGAACAAACAGGTATGGTTATTTTACCAGTTGTTGCACAGGTTGGGAGCATCTACACATGATATTAATGTGCCTGAATAAACTCCGGTACAGTTTATGCTGGAGTTCAGCTGCTCCCAGGTGCAGCATCTTCATGTGCACCCAGGACTGCAGCAATTTGAACCAGGGCAGTCCTGGGTGCACGTGAAGATGCTGCACCCGGGAGAAACTGACCTGGAGCAGGGGACCTGGGAGGTCAGCCCCAGGCTCTGGATGACAGTATCAGGTGGCATCGGGGCTAGCTGAAGCATGAGAGTGTTACCGTCCAGAGCTAGCTGGCAGGCAGCCCCAGCACTGTAGCACCATCAAGCCCCAGGCAGCTCCAGTCACAGTCTACATGTACGTCTGAGTGCATGGAAGTACTCCCCTGTAGGATAGTACTTGTGTTGGATAGGATTATCTGATGGCAGAGTTAATTAGTTCACTGCACCCTAATGCAGGCACATGTGTGGACTGCGATGCTTTACATCAGAGCTAATTAGTTAACTCCACAGTAAAGTGCACGTTTAGATGCACTCATTATGTTTTAAATTAAGTACATTCATAAAAAATATCCCCCAGTAATTTTTTTTCAGTTTATTAGGCTAATTCTAGATACAGTCTCTGACAAGAATTTTTAGTAAATCTCCATTCAGCAAAACTTGCCTGCATACATCTCTTAGGATAGACATCTATTTTACTTAGTGGAAGACCACAACTTGCAATGAGTTCTGTGACTAAAATGTAGGATTCTATTACCCTAAGCATGTAAGTACCCCAGTTTTAGTGACGGGGTTTCCCTCCAGAGCTGTGCAGATGCATTCCTATATATAGGGACACTTTGATGGGGTAACATCCTTCCTCCTCTTTAGTCACATAACACTGAAATGGGTTGCATTTGCACTTTGATCATTCACTGGGTGAAATAGAATTTTGCCCTCAGATAAGAGTTCTGTTTCTCTGTGCATACATTGGCTGTTTTGTAGCTGTGTGAATAGCCTTTTCAGCACTTACCTGTAGGCTGTGATTCTATTACCCCTGTTGTATGGATAGTAAGTTAGTTATACACTCACTCAGCAGGCATGTGGCTATGTATGTGTGCCTGTTCTAGAAGTGTAAATGCATCAAGTCACAAAAACAGAGCTGATCAGAAACTTGCATCTGGGCAAGGGGACAGTGGAGAAAAAGGAAGTACTGGAGAAGTGATTAGCTAATGCCTAACCTGTGGCCTGGTAGTTAGAGCAGTGGTCTCCAACCTTTTTAAGGTGAAGATCACTTTTTGAAATAAAGGGCAACCCAGGATCTACCACCCCTGCCCCACCCCGCCCAGCCCACCCCGCTCCCCAGCTGGGTCAGGAGCACCCTGAGGGGATCAGCAGCGTGAACCTCTTCTGTTTCCTGCTGCTGCCTGAACTCAATCCCACCCCAGCCCCAGTAGTCTGTGAACCACAGGGGCTCTGGGCTGTGAGTCCCTGCATTTCCAACTCTTTCTTCCCTAGCCCCAACCCAATCCCAGCCAGGTGGAGCCCCATCCTCCCTGGCCCAGGGCTGGTGTGGGGAGCAGCTGGGAGCCTGGGGCAAGCAGGGACAGGTTCTCCCCTCATCTCTTGGTGTCTCTGGGACCCTTCTCAGCACCAAAACATAGCCCTTGCTACCCTGCCAAGGGGAAGCAGGTCCCAGCTGGAGCCCTGCACTGGGAGCAGGATAGGGGAAGCTGGGACGTGGAGCCTGGCAGGTGCGGGGGGCAAGCAGCACTTTCCTAGGCATGGCTCACATGGAGCAGAGCCCTGCTCCTGTGGCCCGGGTGTGGGGCAGGCACAGGCCAGGCAGCCCCAGAGCAGGGTTGGGTCCCAGCCAGACTGTGCCTTCCGCCTGGGGGGTTGGATAGAGAGCAGCAGCACGGGACCCGGTGGTGCAGCTGCAGTTCTGCAAGGGAGTGCACCAGGATCCCACTGCCACCTGCAGCCTGCAGTGAGTTCCGGGTGAGCATAGCAGACAGGGCATGTCCCCCCTGGGCCTCTGCCGTGGTGCATGCAGCAACAGGAGCTCCTCCTCCCCCGCACACCTGGACAAGATATCCAGGCTCTGACCCTCCCCTGTCCCTGCCAAGGCCCCACTCACCCGGAGAAAGGGGACACGACAGGCCACAGAGGGGGATTGTTCCACTCACCTGGCCCAGCCCTGGGTGTCAGGGAATGCGGCTCAGCCCAGCCATACGCGCTCAGTCCCCCAGACTGAGATAGACTGTCAGAGACTCCATGATTGACCAGTCGATTGAGATCAACTGGTTCATGACCACTGTTTTAGAAGGTTATTCAGGTAATTTAGAGTTTTAAGTGAGAATCTTGTCCAGTGAATCTAGACATGCTCTGCTTGGAAAAGGAATCTTTAAAAATATACCTGAACAGCATTGCTTTAACTGGATATTTATTATCCATGAAGCCCTTGTTAAATACCATATGTGCTTGAAACTAACACAAGGTGCTGCCCATGCCCCCTCCCCTCCATCATTATCAGGGGAGCCCCTCATCTTAGTTTTGCATATAAAGCAGGGGAGGTGGACAGGCAGCTGCTGTGGCTCTGACTCTAGCTTTGAGCCTGGGTCAGGACCAGAGTCAGAGCCACTCCCTGCATGCCCCCACCCCCACTTGCCCTCTGCAGCTTATGTTCCCCTCTACCTCCCCCCCCATTACTGTCAGGCATAACTTGGCTCCAGCCCAGACTGGATTCCCTCCCAAGTACAGATCACATGAAAACTCCATCCCCAGCCCAGCTACTGCTGGTGCATGGCCCAAAAAGGGCTGTGATTCCATGTGTTGTGCTCAAGGAAGGAACAGAGCCCAAGCAGCATCTGACAGTAAAGAGCTGGACTTTGCACCCTAGAACAGAAAGATGTGGCATGACAAAGAAATGTGAGGTTATCGTGTTCTGAAATTGGAGCCCACTAGAGCCTATTGCTGTAATGAATAAAAAAGCAGAAATGCTGTCAAGCTTGAGTACTACATACAATGCTGTTCCAACCAAGCTGACTGCTATTCGGTGTAAAACTTCAAAACTGTGTCTTGCTTTCTAGAATGAAATAAGACTAACTATAAAAATAATGTAAAAAAAAATGTAAAATATTTCCCAATTGTAATTATGCATATTTTTCTGGGAAAGAATGTGTCTTGGCAAAATTCTTTCAAGAGATGTTAAATAGTTTTGGTCCACAAATCAATTACAGTAACTAATTCAAGAGTCTCAACAATTTTCTGGTTACTGGAGTTCAAAGAAAGTATGTAAATTTGTGGTTTATAAATATTATTGCTCATGCTAACACAACTACATATATTTTACTGTAAAAAAAAAAAGTATTCATTTTCCCCCTTCTTCTCGATAACTCTAAAACAAAAATGTTATTTGATGTATGAAGAACTTAGACAACATAAAAGCTTCAGTTATAAAACCTGTTTATTGTGATAGCATTTTAAATACTGCCTACATTCACTATCTTATCAATTTATTCATAAATTAATAACCTGCATAATTGTTCTGGTAGAGATTAATATATGGCACCAGGATACTTTATTTTCTGAGCTATCTTCCCTTTGATAGCAGACACTCAAACTATACAGCAACAACTTCTCAGTGCTCCTGCTTCACAGGGTAAGGACTGCTTTGTATATAACATGATAAAGCAATATTGACCACATCCTTTTGGGCTCAGAACAGACGTTCAAAAAGCCTGAGCACATAATTACCACTGGCTTCTACTAACTACTGGGTGTTAACTTTCTTTGCAATTCAAGTAATCACCTCCTAGGCTAGGGACATGCATTCAAAAAGCCTGAGCCTAAGATTGATTCAATATTTATAGGTTAGTCTAACCTGGCTAGGGTAAATCACTTTGTAACTGCACAGACATCCCAGAAATTCAGGCATGTGCCTGCGGAGGCTCAGGCAAGGAGCTGGGGTGTGCTAGATCAGCCCTCCCTTCCCTTGCACAGAATTGAGCTGAGGTGGGGCATGGCCAGGCTCCAGCAGGATGATCTGATTAGCCGAGCAGGGACATAACAGTGTTTACCACCCCTAACTCAGTATTTATCACCACATTATTTAAACAGCAGAGGGACATTACCAGCTACCTGTTGATTCTACCTGTTGATTCAGCAGGGACCATAGCCAGCATGTGGTCTGTTAGCTAATACACAGACACCTCTCTGCAAGGCAGAGGGGAGGGGGGAATTCCTGCTTAACAGGGAGTGGTGAGAGGAAGAGAGGGGAGCAGTCTGCAGCCCCTGCCAGAGCTGTAGCCAGGGAGCAGATGGGAGGAGCCAGCTCTGTAGGGGGAAGAGAGCCCCACTCAGTGCAGAGAGCATGCTGGTATGCTGGGGGAGTCTGATTTATCTTAAAACAGCAAGGGGTCTGGGACAGATATTACATAAACTGAGTTGACCCAAATCAGTTAAGTCTGATACTACATTCAACCAGGTTTATCTCAAACCGGTTTCAGCCATTTTCAAACTGGTTTATGTGCACTGAACATCTGTTCTGTTACAGGTTTAAACCAGTTTCTGATCACTTAAACCGGTTTATGTGTGATGTCCTTCCCTAGCCCTCAAGACAGTTTCCTTTAGTGGTGGGCTTGTTTATTATTATCCATTGATATTATGATTGATAGTTCCCTATCCAGATGGGAGAAACATACAAAAAAGTTCCCTGGGACATACCAAGCACATGACAAATTTTAATTGCATTCACAGTGTTCATTACAAAGCATCTTAAATTTAATTAATTTTACATCATGAATGGGATTTTTTATTTTTAAACAGTGCCTCCAGGGAAGAATGTTTGAATTTCTTAAGCCACAAAAGCTGATGTTCCAAAGGGCCAGAGGGAGCAAACAATCCAGCTCTGTAACACTTATGTATCAAGTCAATAGCAATACTCACGAGAATGCACATTTACATGCCTCAGTTTAAAAGAATAGTAGCTACTGAAAAGGAGTGAGAAAAGAAGGACACCCTTGAGAAATGTAGGGAGATTTCATTTGGTTCACTAAAAGATATCACCCTAAGAAATCTTCTTGCATAATTCCTGGACTATCACAACCAGAGGTGCAGACAGCAGTGATAATTTTTGCCTGATTTGGCCACAGAAAGAAGTTTATAACTGTGACCAAACACAAGTGCACAGCTGCAGACAGCTTAAAAAATGGTTGATTAAGTGAAAATCTGATCCCTCATTGCATGAGGAGTCAGATGAAGACATTTTGAAACAGACTGTGTTCTGTAGCTTCTATCTGAGCTGCCTGCCAGCCTCAAGCTGTTTTCAGAATGGAGGGAGTTTGGTCTGAGGGTTTTTCAGCCCTTCTGAAAGGTGGGGTGGGTGTATTGGAGTGCTTCCCTCCCCACAAAGTAGGGCTCCTATTCACTCACCCCACCCTCCAGTGCTGGCTGAGGAACCCCTAGAATGAGCTTCCTCTGCTATCTTTCCCCCCTCCCATTCTGAAACAAGGACAGGTTGGGAGAGAGGAGGGACCATTGCTTGGGGAACTGGGCTGCAGGCTCCAGCCAGCAGCTAAACACTTCCCCCTGAAACCAACAGTGAACTTCTGTTTGTTCCAGGGGATCATTGTAACTCAAAACACTTCCTGCAAAGCATTCTCAGTTACAGTAGGGTGCTTCTGTCTGCACCCTAAAACATCATTCTAATACTCACATTTTTATTAAGGATCCTCGTGCTCCTGGAGTTGCCAGTATTGGCTACACACCAAAAAAGGAGCCTCAAATTTTACTCGATTTCTTTTGTTTTTCCACACTGTATCACATATTGAAATACCACCTGTATTTCAATAGCACACTCAACACCAACGAACAAAGAAGTGAATTTAGTTTAAAGGAATTATCTATTGTTTCCTACATTGCTCAGCTGCCTATTTTTTCACACCTCCAGCCATTCATTTGAAGCTGACAGATTTTAAGTATGCACTGACTTCGGGTTTTTCCATATATATTTAACATTCTTGGATGCATGCTGTACTTTAATTCTACTGAAATTGGAGAAAACTGACTTTTCTTTGTCCTTTTGGTTATAGGATTTGAGCCAAGTCTTTGCTCATTCTTTCTCTTCAGCTGCTACATTTGACAGGTGATTAAAACTCTGAATATCCAATCACCAAGAACTTATTTCATTTTCTGCCTACTCTGATTGACAGGAAAGGTGAAAAATGAAAGTTCAAATGGTTTGTTCCAAATTAGATAATTTTGAGTTTGCAGCAGTGAGAAAAAAGCAGAATTCACATTACTAAGCGGGAGAAAAAATGTTGCCCATCACTCAGTCAAAACCCTGTCCAATAACAGCTCTGGTTTTCTTTTCTAACAACATGAATTAAGAAATGGTTAGATCATGCCTTGGATTCAGCAAAATGCTTTACATAATTTATGCTTTGTCCTTTGAGAGGCAGTGAAAGAAAGCAGTGTTGAGAGTTGTACAAAATCCAGATTGCCAGTGACACCAGTAAAAATGGATGGAAATTATGATGCCCGGCATTTTCCCCCTAAGTAAATCTTCCCTATCAATTTGTCAAGAAACAATATAATACCAGTCATTGTAGTCTCTGTTGTAAGTACGGATAGAGAGAGAACTTTACAAAACAATATAAAATTTTTCAGATGGTTTCTTATGTACCTTGAGTACTTCCTCTTTGTGAGACAGGCTGTTTACCTTGAAGTAGCAAGATATACTGCCTAACAGCCTGCCAAGGATAGCATAGTAGTGCACTGAACTACACGTTAGGTCAAGAAAACTTTGCCAGCACAATATTCACAGGGAGAATGCATTCAACTGGAAGTCACATGCTTTGCAAACTTGAAACTTGTTTTGATTTTGCCTAAATACCATTTTTGGAAGAAAAAAACACTTTAATGTGAAAAAACTTGATTTTTAAAAACATTTTTCTTACTTTGTACTATAGCACGCACTCACACCATATGACCTGTGGGCTGGATCCACCCCATGGAGCCATTGGATCTGGTCTGCAGAGCTGCAGGACTTTGCTTGTGCCTCTGCCTCTGCCTCTGCCTGCATGGAGCTGTGTTGTAGCTGGGAAGCTGGAAACTGTGCCCTTGCTACTGCCACTTATTTCTGTGTTTTGTTGGGCTACAAATTCATGTGAAGTGAATGAAGTGCCTTTAACATGCTGTGAGAATGGAACATATTAATTCTTACAAACGCAAACGTCTATAAAACCTCTCTCTCCTGTAACCTAGTCTCTAAATGGTGGCAATGATGGAAGAAAATCTGCTTCCACTCTGAAAATGTTGCAAAAAAGAGAACTTTGAATTTAATACAGGTTTACAATATTTGTTTAAGGGTTTTTTTATGCATAGGGTATTTGCAAGCACAATTAATTTTGTTTGTATGAGAACAGATTATTCCTTCTGAGACACCTGCAAATCCCAGATAAAATATAAAAGAAAGAATTAGATCCTTATTTTACTCACCTAATCTATTTAATGGTTTCATATAGCATCCATGATCATAGTATTTAAGTACCAACCAAGTAAATTAGAACCATATGGCAAGCCATACAGTAGATTTAACATAGGCTTCTGCTTTTCACAATTCCCAAGTTCTAAGATGCTGTGCTTGAGCTATCTTGAGATATCTTGAATTATTTCAAAAAACAAAATTAATTTATGTATGAAGATAAAACTGTGCTAAGGAGGTAGATGTAGATTTTTCTAAAAGTGGCCACATTCTGTTTAAACTCTAGTAGCTCATTCTTTGGTCCGTTCCTTAACAAGGAAACATTTAATCCCATAGAACTTCAGTATATAATCAAAAAGTTGTATTCTTCCCTATTTTGAATCCAGAAGCTCATTTACTATAAACTGATGATCGCCTTCATGAGTTTACATTATCATATTAAAAAAAAACTATCATGAGAGAAGCAATTTCAGTGTTCCATGAATCTTGACTTTGCTCAAGTGATATATCAGTGGTTGAGAAGCAAACCTATTGTGACTATAGAATTCAGCGTGCTTTATTGTGGCCACTGACAATGTATGCATTTGCATAATGCACCGATACTGAGAAATAGTTCTATAGTTGTTATGCAAATTTCAGACCTGTTGGCCAGAGTGTAGAGAACTCTCATATTTCTTGATTATGTCATTCATGGGTCACTAACTAGATGTCCCTTCTTGCTCATTAGGCTGATGCAATTCCATTTCCTTGCAGTCCACATTTGTTAAACTTCCCTCTAGTACAGTTGTCTTCACAACTATATTACAATAGTTTGTCTGCTGGACTAGCACCGTAGCTAAGGGCCCTTTTACATGTTAATATTAGGCAGCTCCTGGATGGGCGATTATAAATGGCTGCAGGGCCATTTAATGAGTTTTGGTGAGTTGTTGAAAGGCGCACACACAAAATCTTTTAGAAGATATCATTTTAACAAATTGTAGATAAAAACAAATCATATACTAAAAATCAAATATCTACTATAGCATATTTTAATTTTATTTCAAAAAATAATTTTTTCCCTGATCTATGTTTTTTTGAGTAGTGTATATGAGGTGATAGCATAATAGCTCAACATAAAGCCTTGCTCTTGTATATTGGGGGGGGGTGGAGAGGCTGGTAAGTGTGTGTGGGGAGCTGTGGGGGATGCATGGGGGGGCATGGAGTGTGTGGGGGTGCTGCCTATGCACTAGGTCCCAGGAGCTGGCTAGGCATTGGGGCAGAGAGGGGGATCAGGGGGTGCATGCAGCAGAGCTTGCCCAGGTAGTGCATGTGCATTCCACTCCAACCTGCCGCTGCCCAGAGCAGCCTTTGCTGCACTCCCATTGGCCTTGGCCCTGGCCCTGGCCCAGGACAGCATGCACAGCTTCCCTGCAGGGTGCTCCTGGTATGGCTGCAGCCTCCCAGGTGCTCCACTTCTCCTTTTCCTTTGCTCCCTACTGTGCTGCTCCAGGTTGGGGAGGAGGGAAGCTGCAGCCAGGCAGCTCCTGCCCCAGTGTGTGCCTTTGCTCACCTGGCATGATGAGCAGCCACCTGCAGATGGCTGAATGAGTGGAAGTGGAGCCCCATGTACTGGGGCAGGAGCCACCTGGCTGCAGCTTCCCCCTCACATGGCTGCGCATGTGGTACCTGGCATGCATTCCCATGGCCATCACCGCTCCTTGCGTTGCCTCCTGCCCAAAGCAGCACAGGACAGGCAGGAGGAGGAGTAGGAAGAGCTGCTGGAGGTGGGGAGAGCCAAGCAGCACCTGGGCAGCTGCAGCCACACCAGAAGCAGCCCTGCTGGGAAGCTGTGCATACTGACTGGGGCCGGGGCCAATGGAAGCATGGTGCAGTCTGCCCCAGGCAGGAGTGGGTGGGGCTTGGCCCTACCCAGAGTGCCACAGAGGCAGCCACAGGCCGGATCCTATCAATTGGCAGGTGCCCACCTGTGGGCTGGATCCAATCAGTTGGTAGGCTTGATCTGGCATATTTTCTCCGCCCTGGATTCACCACACATTAACACCTGAAACTAGTTTTAAACATTCTTTAGGCAGCTTAGGTTTATACATTCTACCCGGTTCAAGGCATACTAACGTGTAGCCACTCTACGTTATATATTAGTGTAAACGCCCTAACCACTCCCCATCCCCTGCTGGCCCAGATTGGACTCACTGCCCCCCTCCACTTTTCCTAGCACCCCTGATCCACACTCACTGCCTCATCCACTTATTTATGGCTGCCTGAACTGTCTGTCCCAGGAGAGCCAGCAGGGAAGGGTTTACTTGGCTTCCCAGCCACTGTGACCACTGCTACTGCTGCTCTCTGGACAGGCTCAGTCTGGAGAAGAGCAGCAGCCTGGCAGTGGTAGGGGTGGGGTAGCTAAGTTAACCATTCCCTGTCTGTTCCACTGGCACAGGCCACCTCAAGTAAGCGGGGGGTGGGGAGACCTGGGGGTGGTGGGACAACAGAGGAGAACTCCAGGGGACAGGGGGTAGCCCAGGGATGGGGGAAATTGAGGGCAGAGGGAAAACCTGGAATGGGAAGGATGGGGATATTTACCTTTCAGTCCTCCCAGCTCCTGCTAGCCTAAACATGTGACTGTTCCAAACTCAGGCTAGCACTAACACCTGTCAACTGTGTAATGTTTAACAGGGCCCTAAGTTTGGTCTAGACCAGGGCCGATGCTCACTGATCAAACTTTGTCATCTTTTTATTCAAATACTCATTCTATATCGCTATATATCCTGATTGTCAGTCTTCTCTAGTAGACTGGAGTTAATCATTGTTTAGAATGGTTTCTTGCCCTAAAAAGGGCATTTGCAATACCTTAGAGTCATTGGTCTGTATGTCTTAATATAATCAAGCACTGAATTTTATTTCTTATTCCTAGCATTGTTTGAATCTGAGTTAAGTTGTATGATCATGCTCTTGTTTTCAGCAGTTACCTAACATAACACTGCATCTTCAGAAATAACTCCTGCTATGTCATGTACAAATGCTAGAACAAGCAAGCACAATGATGATCAAATTCTAGTGAGTGAAGAGAAAACAAATTTCATTTGTCTCAATGTCTTTGGTTTGCTAAATATACTCAAGCAGCTTTCAATTTTTTTTTAGGAGTCTCTTGAGCAGACAATTAGAATTCCATGAGATTACATTTTGTGCTTCAATGGATGTTTTGCAATGTATTGACCTACTACAGCTCGTTTGGGATTATTTTAAGTCTTGGCAGAATTGGTAGAATAGCAATTTATTTTGCATGCTACACCTGAAATATGATAGGGTTGTGATTTTTCAAAGAAGAATTCAGTGACAAGTGAATATTAAGCACTGTGGATGTAGTTATTCCTGTCTATTATATATTCTGTGCTGATAGTACACCTGGTTCCCATTGCTCCATGCTTATAATGCTGTAGAAAATTAATGTAATGCCTTATTGTTTTTCAGAGCACACAAGATACTCACACATGCTTAGAGATGTATTTGGACAGTGTTTCTTAAGAGAACATTTCTGGAAAGTTGATCATGTCATGTATGTTTTCTGCCACAATTTTATATCATGGTTTTCTGTCAAGACTTAGTTTGGGAAAAGGGATGCTCCCTAATACTCTTCTCAGATTCTACCCACAATTGTGAGTACAACCAAAATACTTCTGATAAAACAACAAATAATTAAATAATCAACTTTTAATATTTCATGTATCCAGAGATTTTTAAGGGAAGAAAGGATTTTTATAATCATCTAGTTCAGGGGTTCCCGAACTGTGGTACACAGACCCCTGGAGGCAGGCAAGATATCTCAGGTGGGTACACGGGAGAAATTGGCAGATTTCATTTTCATTATAATAATAATTGGTATTTAAGGAGTTAAAATATATGGTAGGGGTGTGTGGGCAAATATGGAGGGGAATACACAATAAGAAAAAGTTTGGGAACCTCTAACTAGTCTGCTAGATCATTTACGTTGTTATTCTGAAATGTAATTGAATATTCTATGTACTAAGAGGAATTCTGACTTTTAATAAAGGCAGTGCTTATTTCTGTCTTTCTAGCTATAGACACAGTCTGAAAGCATTACATTCAGGCATAATCCTGAGCTGTTAATTTTCTAAGGAAGGAGCTGTCTTTCTCAGTGTAGCACAATTAGGCCTGATCCTGAAATAATGTTCATATCAAATAATTACTTAGAAGATTATTTTCAGAGCCATAAAAGCTAAATATTCAAACTTTTTAAGTGAAGGCTTAATACCTGCATAACTCAGAGACCCCAACAGAGAAAGGGCTCAGTTCAACCCCTGGTTGTGTGTGTTGCATATATCAAGTTTGCAAAGTCTCAAGTTATATTTAAGGTATTTGAATGATTTAGAGATGATATGATAGGGAGGCTACAGGGATTTGTCTGAAGTTTCCTAGAATGTGTCATAAAATTCTTAGACTTAGTCGTATCCATTAAAGGCAGAAAACCTCTGTCTTACGCATGCAGAATGCTGCTGGCAACAGATGCTCAAGGGGCGTGTCCTTTGGCAACACATAGGGGGTGCATGTGCACCCTCTGAGTGTGGCAGTGCACCCCCTAGGGAAAGGCACCGCTGACACTGTTGGCGGTGCCTGTGGGTGGTCGCTGCTCACCACCCCCACCGACGACACTGCTGGCAGCCACTGTTTATTGTTGCCACGCTCCCACCACTGCTGCACTCCCACCACTGCCAGCGCCGCTGTGTCCCCCCAGCCACTGGGGCCATGCATCATTCATGGGCACATCCACATATGCAGTCATGTGCACTTGCAGCAGCTGAAATGGCAGTGGCACAAATTTGTGCCAGGGATTTGTGCCTTAGCACATGTACTCATTGTGTGGCCCGTTTTTGAACTGCCAAAGCATGTCCTCCTAGATTCAAATGAGCAAGAGGTCAGCCACTTCATTTACTCTCCGGCTGGGTCTCCTGTGCCAGCTCTGGGCAGGCTCCCCTGCCTGGGTCCTGCCACTTACCTCACTAGCAGGAATCCTGGTGTTCCCTGTTTAAAAAATTCAAATTCTCTGACAAAAATTCCCAAATTCACTCTTTAAAATACCAAAAAAACCTGTGTGCTTTCACAATTAAAATGAAACACCACTCTCTCTGTCTCTGTCTCTGTCTCTGTCTCTCTCTCTCTCTCTATATATATATACACACACACATACACAGAGAGATTGATCAATTGGGCAATGTTTAATTGATATATTTACAATTTATAAGCAATTTGGAAGCCTACCAGTGCTTCTATCATCATCACAAAATAAATTCTAAATATCTATATGCTTTGGTGTTTGTTTTTGGTTTTTATATCATAGAAATATGATGGGGGATGTGAGGTGTGTGGGGTTGGAGGGGGTGCTGTCACACACCCACTGCCCTCCCCTACCCCCATGGTGAACAGCCCCTGGCACTGACAGCAGCCGCCAACCAGGCCATCAGGGTAGCATGCTGAAGCAACAGGGGCACCATAGAGATGTTTTGACCAGATGCCAGAGCATCTCTCCCATCAGCTTCCTGGAGCATGCCCTGCACTGCTTTTTTCCATGTCTTTATTTATATATATAT
>NW_005841957.1:293968-330303 GCF_000455745.1 Alligator sinensis | reverse complement strand
CTGGGATTCCCTGGTATCAAATTTAGAGGCTGTGCTGCAAATATGCAGCGCGGGGAACATTTTTTCATTCTTAACGTACCTCTTATGGCATCTCAGACTGTTTTGATATGCCACAACAGGCACGTGCACGCTCGTCTGGACGCGCCCAAGGAGTGCATTCCTTTGCCCTATACCTCTAAGAAAGGTTGTTGCAAAATCCACATTATAGCCTTAAGGTTATTTCTTATCTTATCAAATGCCTATAGAGTACAATGTCCCTTTGTTCACTCACACTATGAAATATATTTCAAATGTCATTTAATAAGGAAAGGATAGATAAGCATTTTTCACATTTCTACCTATCTAAAAATGAGTTTCTGTTCATGAGGAATGCTTTGTTTTCATATCTTTTTAAGAAGCTACTCTAAAGAGGGAGAATGTAAGAGAAGAGAACAGAGGATTTCCCATTTAATAAATAATATTCTGTGGTAACAGTAGCATAACCAAGGGGATAACCAGGGGACCAGCCACAAGCACTGACTTGGCAGGGGTACAAAAATAGCAGATGCTGCCACCACTCTCCCAGCTGCCATGCTGCTGCTGGCAGCCCAGCAACAGCCACTGCCCTGGATACCACTACCTCAGGATGCAGAACTACCCAGCTATGCCTCTCTGATGTTAGCTAACTAGTAACTTTGCCAATAGTTGACTTTTCCTGCTATTTTGGTCACTAAATAGCATACCTATTATTCCAGAGTCAGGAGGTTTGTAGTCATGACACAGTAACAGATATTGGCACTTTGGCAATTATAGTTGAAATCAGGGCAACCCGTTGTGCTTTTTTTTCCTGAAAAATAGTAGCTTGTGAATTTAAAAAAATCACTGAAAGTGATAAATCTAAAAGATTAAAGCTGTTTTTATGGTGCTTAGCTGGAGTCTGATTCTGGCAAAAAGATGTTGGCAGCATCTTTGATAAGTAAAGGCTTCTTTTCAAAGCATAAAAATACAGCATGCTGGCTTTCAGTCAGAATCAGCTTCTGGTAGTCCTAATCAACAGGACTACGACTTATAGCTGAGGTCTAAGACTTCTGCTGTATCAAAAACACTGCTGTATTGCACTATAAACAACTATGCTGGCTTTCCAAAGTTGAAGCCAAAGATGAAAAATCATAATTTAAACAACAAGAGAAACCAAGAGACATGTTAACAACCCTCTTGAAGGATTAGGATTTTGAATGTATCATACATTTAATAATTTTGAGTCAAAACAGCAACAAACATTGACACACAGAGGGACAGACAGGCAGACAGATGCATAAATACATTCAAAATATGAAATATCAAGTAAAGGTGTGTTGTTCTGCAAAAACATAAGCATATGCTTAAACTCAATAAACAGCAAGTGCTCTAATCTACAACCTTCCAGCTGGCCCTTTAGCTATTTCAGTCTCTACCTCTGGTTTGCACCATATTACTCTCAGCTGCTACACTTTTCTCTTCCCATTTCACTACTAAGCAAGCTGCTGGGTAAGAGTCATGTATCCAGCTGCCAAGTCTCCTCAGCTGCTCGATTCTCTTTTCTTTTACCAGCAGTAGCAGCACTGGGTCCTCAGTCCTTCTTTAAATGAGGATTGTGCAACAAGAGATGATGCCATGGGGATTCCACCACCAAAAAGGGAGGGACATGGTAGGAATAATGACCTTTATCTCTGGGAAAGAGGAGACAGGAATGAATGGCCTTTCTTATAGGGTAGGGAGGATTAGAGGAAGGTATAGGCTGTACCTGGTCCTGTGCTGTAGGAAAATAATGGGAGAGGATGGGGAAGTAAAGATCCCATTAAGAGGAAAGAGACAGAAATGTGCATGCTCAGATCTTACTTAAAGTATCAGAGGGGTAAAGCCAATAAGTCAAACAGGCATACAGACAAAAGCAGAAAGGGAGATATAGTACCAGAGAGAAAAAAAAGGAAGAGGAGTGGGGGAAAGGCAAAGGAAGAAAAATGCGGAGAAAATCCATCTTGTCAAGATGCTTCCTAAGAGCTATTGATTTTAGGCAGTGTGTGACCCAATTTAATCACCCAACTCTCATCTCTGATTCTTTTCAGTAGATTTAGACTAGTATGATACTACACAATTTCTGACTGCCTACCAGCATAATGAGTCCCATGTAGCCCCTCCTACTGGCTGATTGGCTCTTCTACAATTTTAGCATCTGACTTGTACAGGTCTGCTCAGATCCCAAGCCTACCCTTCTCTTCCTGCCTATCTCTCCTCCCTCTATTGAATCACTTCAACTGACAACATACCATGGTTTTGAACAGCAATCTCCAAAATACTACCATCTGAGCATCATCAGCTGCCCTTAGTTCATTTACTAGCATCTGCCTTTGGTCATGATTGTTTTATGAAAAGATAATGTGCTGCCAAGATATAGTATCCATGGTGAAGCAGATTATGTTGTTGGGGATCAAATGTGAAGTAGACAGTAAACTGGGAAGATATATGGTTAAGACATGTATGTACCTTTATGTGATCTGTGTTTGTCCAGATCTTGGAATTATTTCCTCTGGCAACCAATGAATAGATACTATATCAACAAAAAAGGTGAGTTCACTAGTTTATATGTTCCACTATATGTCTGGTAAACCCTGAGCATTTTCTTACATTGCTACAGCAATGTCTGCCATCAATAGTAGTATTGTACAGCTGTTTTTACTTATTACAATTATGTTTTAGGGTGTGCTTACAGATTACAAATAGCATGTGCTAACTTGAAGGAAGGTTTGGTCACTGTTGAAGTTAGTGCATGCTGCAAGCAGTTGCACATTCAGGGTTAAAATATGTAATGCTGTGACAGCTCTGACCTGCTGCTAGAAGGCTGGTGAGCAGGGACATGACTAAGAGCTGGCAAGTCTGATCCATGTCTATCCTGCTTGTCAGCTATCTAGCAGTAACACATCAAGCCCCCAACCCCCAGCACACACATACTCACAGTCCCAGACCCCAGCACACATGCACACATGAGCATACACACACACACACACACACACACACACACACACACGTGCGCGTGCGCATGCCCCAGAACACACACAGTCTCAGCCCCCAGCGCATATGCACACACATGCACACACTCTGTCCCCAGAGCTATTGCTGAGCAGCACAGTATTATAGCCTTAAGGTTATTTCTTGGCTTATCAAATACCTATAAATTACAATTTGTAGGCCTGGGGGTGGCACCAGGGCTGCATGGAGCCCAGGAGCATTCAGGGAGCCCCCTCCATCCAGAGGTACATATGTGCACACACACAAACACCCACTGCCACTCATGGGCAACTGGAGTGGGCTTCCTGCAGGCTCCTGGCATTGTATGGCCCCACAAAGTCAGGGACAGCCCCCTCCCCCCCCCCCACCAGTTGCAGCCACTGTTGCTGTTTCCCACCAGCTGTGCTGCTCAATGGTGACAGTAACCAAAGTCAAATATGGAGATAGTTGGTATGTGTGTGGGTGCGCGTGTACATGTACATGCATGCATACATACACATGCAATCAGCACACCAGGCATCCCTGTGGCCTGACAGCTTCCTGCCCCCCGCATTCTGCTCCCCCCTTTCCTCTTTCACTAGTCGCTGCTTTTCTGTCTAGCCTGTCATTGCAGGGGGCATCAGAGTTCAGGAGAACAGCTAGTCCACCTGGAAGCGGTGCCTCCTGGGATGTTGGAGGACCAGAACTTGGTCATTTAATCTCCATTGAACAGTAAAAAGTTAAGCTAAATTGAGCTGGGTAACAGCTCAAAGATAATCCTCTCCTGAGGTGGTATAACTTTAAGACACCTAAAGGGCACTTAGCATTTGTTAACAAGCTTGAACACCTGTTTGTTCATGTTTTAAGGGCCCTTTGGTCTGAATATAATGTGTAATCTTGCCATATTATGATATGGTCAAGGAGAACTAACAGCGGGCCCAATCTGCCTTACTGTAATGGACTGGTTAAAGAGGTACACTAACAAGGTGAATTAGTTTTGTGGAGTCTTTGTTTCCCTCCCACTTAAGTTTCCCATTAGTTGTATAAACTCCAGCACCAGTCATGAACTATGTAAACCATAGCTTACATGCTTATACTTCAGCACAGTATTCTTGTATAATTGCTATTCATTTATTATTCTAAATACATATATGCAAAATTGAGTAAAATACAAAGGGATTTACAAATAATGGAGGAATGTAAAGAAAGATGTCATAAATTACAAATATCTGTAATTCTAATAATGATCATCATAAAGTATACTGATACACTATATTTTCAGAACATTTAAAATATTAGATAACATAATGTAAGTTATAACATAATAAACTGATGTGCCAAAAATGAATTATTTTCATTTGTACCTCACGTGACCAGCCTTTGGAATTTAGAAACACACAGGACAGTTGTAAAAAATACAGTCCATATTGAGCATTCATTGCCCAGTACACATTGATTTTGGTTGTGAAAACTGAAGGCAAAAAGTCCAGTGTCTCAATTGCAAGTATATAAACATGCTGATTACATATTTATCTAGCATTGGTGCATGCAACTCTGTGGTGGGGCCAGACTTACTGAGATTGTCATCTTGAGGAAGCTGTTCATTGCATACATTCTTTACTGCATGTTTAATGACATCTGGGATCTCCTTGGACCTATTAAATCTCTGGTTTACATTTCCATTAGGTAAAGTTGTTCCCCCGTTTGGCATTACTTACCACAGTCATGCAGCTGGTACTCAGATGTATTGTTCATCTGCTCATCAACAGTTATAAATCTAGGTTATTTGCAGAATTATTTCTTAGCAATCCAAGATGCATGTGATCAAATCATTAAGCTTCTGAATATTTTGGAGAGTTGGATACACACCTACAGCACTCCTATGTCCAAAGTTTATAATCCACACATGTTGAATTGAATATATATATATATATATATGTGTGTGTGTGTGTGTGTGTGTGTGTGTATACATATATATACACATATATGTGTGTGTGTGTATATAAACGTATTTCAATTACTCCTGTCTTGTGCCTCAAAATATTATATGTAGGTTGGTGTACATATATCGCTTTGTTAGAGCTGGTAGGCCAAAATCTCTGCCAAGGTAATACCACTGATGGATATGGCCTTACAAAAAGATTGACCTATATTGTTTCCATTAGCTTTGATGGGAGCAAGATCATACTCTAAGACTGATGTTTCTCTTCTGGGGAGAGATATAATAGTGAAAATGGAAAATAAGATTCTATATTTTTTCCATTTGTGTTACCTTTTCTTCACAGACTTCCTGGAGTTAAGTCATATCTAACTTAAGTTTCAATTGTGTACAATTGAAGCAATATTACCATTTAGGAAAATAACTGGTCCTTTGTGAATCTAAGATCAATTGCCACCTGGTTTTTGTTTTTTTGGGGTTTTTTTCTTTCTAATCTTTAGAATACCAGTCTTAAAATGGCCATTTCAAAAGCAAAAGCAGCCTTCAGGAAAAGCCACAGGACAGAAAAAACAGCAATGTACCTTCCTATAACATTCCTCTTATCCCCAAATGCCACAGTATGTGAATATATAGAGATGCAAGCATACAGAAAAACAATTTTATATAAACATTTACAAATAAAATGTAATTGAGATTTTTAGATAATTAAACTCAACATACATTTTCAAAGGTGAAATATTAATTAGACATCTGTTTGATAGGGCATCAGCCATATCAAATTTACTGAGATTCCATTATATAGTGAGACTAACATGCTAAGACACCGTACTCTGCAAACCAGAGACAATTTTTATTTACACACGGGAGATTCAGGCTAAGTACAGATGTTCAAAAATCCTGAGGTGGAAAAGGTCTAAGTTTTGTACTTTAAGAGCCCTAGGTTAGGTTGGGAACAAACAGAACAGACAGTTGCCCTTTGGTGGAGGAGTGGGAGGGGGGCACTCAGGCTGCCTGTAGTCATGGAGGCTGGCAGGTTGGGATGCTCTTGTACGCTTCCCAGCATGCCCCATGGGCTCCCTGGGCTGCCAGAGACCCCTGAGCACAGCTAAACTGCTAAGCCACCCCTGTTTGGCTGGCAGGCATGGGCAAGCACAACCCCCCTTCCCTTGCCATGTCACCACAGACCCTCTCTTGCACCCAGCCCCAGATTTCCAGGACAGCCTGAAAGCAAGTACCTGTCATTGTAACTTGCATGTGCCTCCAAGTCTTGGCCTGCTTGCACCCTGCCATGGCATCCCCGAAACAGGTCAAACCAAGAGCTGCAGTGTGTCCTGCTGGTTGCCCTGTGTGACTCACCTTAGCCTATGGCACTTCATGGATGCTCACCTGGACCTGCTGTGGGAGTGGGTCACCATGGCACATGCCTTCATACTCACGAACCAGCAGCCAACCATCCTGCACCCACTGAGCATTCTGGAATGGGCCATCAACTTTCTCATGGTTGACAAGAATGAGGTCACCCAGGATAACATGGTCACTGGGGTGCTCTGCTATCACCTGCAGACCATCAAGTGTCAGTACTGTTGTAGCAAAACCCCCAGTTTTGGGGGTTTTTTAAATTTAAAAATAAATACCATCCCCTTTCCCTAACCGTTTCTGACTTTTTCTCTCCTCCTCTATTCCCTATAGATAAGTATAAGTGAGCTAAGTCGTAGGATAAGCTTTAGCATTTCATTTCTGTAGCAAGCTGTTTTTGTTTTAGTTATTTTTTCTCCTTTTCAAATAAGTGCCCTGTTATGGATATACACTGTTTTATATTGTACAATTATTAAATTAAATTAAATATAAATCCACATGAATTAGAGTCATATTCTAAGATGCAGAGCAGGTGATTCTACAATTGTTCTTTATGAGGATTCTTATGCTTCCCCTGAAGTTTTTGGCAATGATGATAGGACATTTGATGAATTGTGGGCTAAATCCACAAAAAGACTTAGATGCTTTGCCACTGTGGCAGACTATGTAGTCCTGAGCTCTGTATACAGGCATGGAAAGAGTTAGGTGGCTAAGAATGGAATCTCTATGAACCAGCACACTGTGCATACCATAACAAGGAATCTTTTACCCCTTTTCCCTTCAAGACTTGGGTGCCTTAACCAGCAATGCAATGTGATGCCTTATTTTCCTCTGACTTCATAGCCTTGAATCATCTACTTGAGTTAAATGCCCAGTCCCTTTTTCAAAAACAAAGGAAGGGACAGTCTTTTCATTCCAAGCACCATCAGAAAACAAAATGGTGGTCCCCATCACATTTTTTCCACTAGGTTGTAGCAAAACCCGCAGTTTTCTTTTTTTTATTTAAAAATACATTCCCTCCCCTTCCCCAAACCATGTCTAACTTTTTCTCTGCCTCTCTATTCCCTATAGATAAGTATAAATGAGCCAAGACATAGGATAAGCTTCAGCATTTTATTTTGGTAGCAAGTTGTTTTTGTTTTATTTATTTTTTCTCCTTCTTTTCAAATAAGTGCCCTGTTATGGATATACACTGTTTTATATTGTATAATTATTATGTTTATATTGATTTTTACTGCTCTATATTACTGTTTTACTGATACTATACAATTTAGGCCTACATATGTAAGTTAGCATAAGTCATGTCAAGTTTCCATTTTGTTTGTCAAGTCTCCATCGTGTGTCCTCTGCCAGGGCATACCCTATTGTAACTCTGTTGTAACTATGTGACTTATACCTACCCCTCCTATGTAACTTCATTCCTGAATGAATGGGGATGAATGAGGGTGCCTGAGAGACAATGGCAGTAGGTCTAAAAATAGTCCCCTCTGAATGATCGAACCATCAACTTGATGACCCAACCATCACCCTGCATTGACCCTCCCTGTCTTAAGATTTGGAAGACAAAGCAAAGCCTGCTGTAGAAATCAGTCAACCCACCGTCACAGACACCTGAAACTGCATGTCCTTATCTAGGAGTGAACATGCTCACTACACCAGGGGCTGACGCTTGCCAGGGCACGCCCCTGCCACTAGGGTCATAGGTAGCCTGCCCCATAAAAAGAGGTAGCAAAGACGGACCTAGTGGGATGCCCTCACCATCTGGACCAGCACCATGCCACACCACCTATCTACCCAGAGGCCCTGCCAGCGACCCCCTCTAGACAACACCTGCTGGACAAAGACCCTTTTCCAGCCTGGGTAGGTAGCTATCACCCCGACCCTCTCTTCAACCAAGGACTTGGACTCTGCTTCTCTTCCCTACCTGGACTCCAACTGAGTCTCTTTCTCCTGCTGCCATTGTGAGTGCCCCTGTGTGTGTGTGTGTGTGTGTGGGAACCAAGGAATCAATAATTTCATGAGGCTGTGTGGTGTTTTGTCTGTTTAATAAATCTGTTGTGAAACTCCAAGTTGTGTTTTTGTGTTTCCTGACTGTTTCCTCCTTGCCACCACGTATCTGCCCCCTGATCTCCCAGCTTTCTGCCTCAGCTTCCAGCCTCAAGCTCTGCTTTCTGCCTCTCTCTCTTTCCTGGCTGCCTCCTCCTTGCTACGCGCTTTTTCCCCTTATACCAGTGACCTCGAGTAACCCTGGAGCCACTTGACCTTATGTAACCCCAAGCCTCAGTTCCTCAGACAGCTGCTCTCTAGTCTACTGGTTCTAATCCTAGGTCCGGCAACTTTCACTCCTTACACTTTCTCTCTCACCTTAACCTTCCCCCGGGTATCCCCAGTATCCCAAACACACACATACATAATGTACCAAGTTAAGAACTCACCTGTGTGTATGTGTAGGTGGGTGGTTTGTGTGTGAACTGGTGAATATATATATGTCATTGTGTGTGTGATATATGAATTAGTGATCTGTGTATGTGTATTGGATGTGCAGGTATTGACAGTTGATTTTTGTCTAACTTTTGGTGTGTATAGTGTGTAGGTGCTTGAATTGGTGATAGGTGTACATGTGCCTAGGCTGGTAATTTTGGATTTGTATGTGCCTGAGTTGGTAGTCTGTGTTTGCATGCCTGGTGGGGGTGTATGCACCTAGAGTGTGTGTGCACAACTAATTGATTTGTGTGTGTGTATGTGCAATTGTACACCATGCCCTCCTGTCTAACAGCACAATATTGAGTTCCTAAGCGTTGGCCTGACCCCACAGGCCAACACTGTGTCCATGTCACCAGCAGCAACTGATGGGAGCAGATCATTCTTGGCACCTGGAATGATGAACAGAGGGTCCATACCTTCTTCATGTGCCAGTCTACTTTCGAGCACATTCTTACCCAGTTGTCCCCACCTCATTGCATGCCAGGATGTTAGTGTGTGGCCACTCCTCACTCCAGAGAAGCAGGTGGCCATCGCCATCATGAAGCTGGCCAGTTACCACTACATCACCAACCAGTTTAGCATGGGAGGTGTGCCTGATCATCTAGGATGTCCCGGGCAACCTCTTCATCTGCCTCATCAACCCATAGGAGGTGGTCACTAGCTTCCACCACATGGGTTTCCCCAACTGCATGGGCGATGTGCATGGCACCCAGATCCTCATCCTTTGCCTGACCCAGGCTGCTCAGGCATTCATCAACCAACAGGGATACCAACAGGGATACTTCTCTGTCATCCTGCAGGGCATCATCAACCACCAGGGCTGCTTCACCCACATCTTTACCAGCTGGGCAGTCAGTACCCATGATGCCCATGTCTTCTACAACTCCCTGTTCCTTAGGATGATGAAGTATGGGTGATACAATTCTGAGGTCCTTGATTTCTCCATCAACAACATCATCCCCTCTTCATTGTCAGGGACCCAGCTTACCCCTTCCTTCCCTCGCTGATGAAAACCTAAGGAGGGGCAGCTGGGCTGCCAGAAGAAGCATTTCAACTGTTCTGTATGATTGTGGCCCTTTTGGCCACCTAAAGGTGCTAGTGGGCTATCAGTTCATGCCTCAAGATGGACAAAGAGAACCTGATGTGATTCATCATTGCTACAAGTGTCCTCTACAACATCTGTGACACCCAGGGGTAAGGTGTTCTGTAAAGCCTGAGCTGGAAAGACATGGAACATAGATCAGACATGGCAGTTTGATCTTATACAGTGCAGAGATGGGGGAGAGGCTAATGTTGGGGGTGCTGGCCCCACACAGTGGCAGGTCATCTGGATCTGTGAAGCCCTGCCTGACTACATCCTCAACCTTGAGGATTAGGAACTCTCCTCAAATGAGTGGGGTCAAAGGGCTTTGAGTTCCTTTGCCCAGGCAGGGGGGAGGCAGCTGCAGGACCAGTGGGGGAGGAGATTGTAGTGTGGGAGGCATCACCACAGTGGGCACTGTGGACTCCTGGTTCTCCCTCATGGTACTCCCAACCCCTCAGCCTGCCCTCAGGGCCCAACCTCCCAACTTGAGGACCCCTAACAATGCCTGGGGCCCATGTCATGCAGAAGATCCAAATTCTAGGGCTGCCTATTCCTGTCAAGTCTATGCCACTCCCTCACAATGGGATGTGGGCCAGGAGGGGGGCCACAGGGAGTGGAAGATCTGGGGCTGACAGGTTCTGTTGCCAGACACTGTCCCAGTGACAGCCTGGCCCAGTAGGCTGGCAGGCTCTCATCTACCTCCAGTTCTGTGCCCCTCTGGGACTGTCCTGCAACTGCTTGGAATGCCTGCAGACATGGGGTGACCTCCACACCTCATGGTGAATGGGTTGGCTCTAGGGTTGGGGTGGTATCCTTGAAGGCCCTAGTATTGGGGCCCAGGCAGCCTAGTCCCACTCTCCTCACCCACTGCTGCCCACCAGAGCAGGCCCCTCCTGATGTCCTTATGCCTCCCTGAACCACAGGTCACTGGCTCCTATATGATACTCCTCCCATTCCAGCTCCACTCCTTCCCCAGCAGTTCCCAGTAACGACATGGTGGGGATCATTACTCCGCAGCCACCATCCAGGGTTCCCTCCAGTGATAGCCTTGTTCCTGTCACCCCTGGAAAGAGTCCCCAGAGTGGGGCAAAGCATGATGCTGTGGGGGAACTAGGTGACAGCCTCTCCAGTCACTCCCAGCCAGAAGGGCTACCAGCTGTCTGTAGGAGGTAGCACTAGTGCCAGCTGGGAGTGACCCCTGCTCCCGAGCAATGTTTCCTCTAAGGAGTAGCAGTCCGTGAGCGTGCCACTTCGGTCCTGCCTCCCCATTTTGGTGCAGTGTGGGACACTTAAAAAAGGTAAGTTCACCCGGGGCAGGCAACAGGGCCTTGGGGGCTGGGGGTTGTCAGGGAAGGGGCTGAAACCTGGGGGGCAGGGGCTAGAGGGCTGGAGTCTGGGGGCCTGGAGGCTGGGGTGCTGGAGCCTGGGGAGTGGGAGCTGGGGGACTGGACCCTGCGGGGCTGGGCCTGGGCCTGGAGCCTGTCTCCCCTGAGTGAGGCTCCACTGGGGGTTACAGGCTGGAGCAGGCTCTGTGGGCTCCCGGAAACTGCTCCACTCCCCTGCATTGCCTCAGGAAGTGAGGAGGCACGTGGCATCAGGGCTGGAGAGTGGAGCACTCCCAGAGCCCGTGGAGCAGAGCCCAGGCCAGCAGAGCCCGCGCCAGCCCCCGCCCCAACCTCCACCCTGCTTTGCTTCACCTCAGGGAGGAGCCTCTGCCTGCCCCGAGTGAGGCTCCTCTAGATCCGGGGAACTGCTCTGCAGGCTTCGCCGTCTCTGGGAAGTGCTACACACCCCGGCCCTGACTCCATGTGCGTCCTCGCTCCCCTAGGCGATACAGGGGAGTGGAGCAGTTCCCCAGAGCCGGCAGAGCCCACAGCAGCCCCCGCCTCCACCTAGGGGAGGAGCTTACCTTTACTAAGTGCCCCATGCCACAGCCCAGCTCCATTCCTGGTGGATGCGTGGCCTGAAAAAGTTTGTGCACCGCCAAACTTTTATTCGTGCACAGCCATGCACGCGTGCACCTTAGAGGGAACTCTGCTCCCGAGTGACCAGGGATTCTCTGGTCCTGCCACCCCTACAACCTTGAATTTTGAAGAGGCTTACAACAGAGACCCCATATTTCTGGCAATGCCCCATGCCCCAGCTCACTGCAGTGCCTGCAGAGTGCCTCTCTCCCCATTGTCCTTTATCTGTAACATGTAGGCAGATGACTACCTACTCCTGAATTTCCAGGGGCATCTGCCTGCTTGACCCAGTTTAGATGCTCAGTGCCTCCCTCCCAGACCCTCTGTTTGTCTGGGACCCCATAGCTGTTGGCCAAAAAAGCCTTGCAGCACACCAGGTGCTCATGGCCTGGGTAAGTGTCAGCAGTGGTCAAGCCATGGAGGCCACACAGTTGCCTCCATGCAGGCCAGTCCCAATGTTCTGCCCCTCACCATACCAGCCTGCCAGAGGCAAGTCCTCTGCACCAGCTTCTGCTCAGAGGGGGGTGGGGGAGGAGGAGGGAGGGGCATGCTGGAGTCCAGGTGGTAGGGTGCCTGGCCCAGGCCACTGAGATGTGTTATATGGGTGCCAGAGCCGGGTTTCTGTGGGGCTAGGGTCCCTGGGCGGGTGTGCAGGTGCCAGGGTCAGGGTCCTGTGGGGCTGTGCTTGTGCATGAGCCTTCTCTTGGGCTCAGTGTCAGATCTTTGTGTATACTGCAGGGTGCTCCATGACATGGGGGGTGAGGCATGGCCTGGGGACATGGGTGCCCAGGTGCTGGGGCTGTTGCAAGAACACAGACAAAAATAGATGAAAATAATAAACACCAAAACCTAGAAAAAGATTAGAATGTTCACATTTTTAGAACCAAGATCTCTGTTTGCTTGTTGTATCTGTAGAGCAAAGGTTCTCAAACTTTTTAGACTTAAGCTACCCCTTGTTAGACTCAAGACACTCCTTGGAAAATGCCAGCTCTTAGCTTTCAATCTTTTTTGATTATGGAAAAATAATAGAGCAATTCTTCTGTTGCAAAGAGTTCAGAAATATCGCAACAGGTCAGGATGTTTTTGGTGCTGTGAATTCCTACTTGAACTCTCTGACCATCTTGTGCATCACATATAGGTATTTCCACACCTAACGGTAGTAATATTAAGCAATGCCCCCCACCCTCCCAAACACTCTGAGGTGCCGAGAAATCCTTTTAAGAATACTGCATCCCTCTGCTTAAGAGTTACTGCCATGGAACAGCAATATTCAACTCTTGCACAATGTGTTGTGACAAAAGCACTGGACTCAGGACCTCTGAATACCAGTGTGATTATAGACATTCCCCTCTTTATGTGCCTGTACTCACCCTGCAAAAATGGTGATGTTCCTTTCTTTCTCCCACTTTTTGCCCAGCTGGTCTATTCATATGGTAAACTCTTTGGGGCAGGAACTGGCCAGCATCAGAAGCTGCCCTGACACTGTATATGACTCCTATGTACAACTGTAACATAGTCATAATAACTACACACATACCCATTTTCGTATATATAGAAACATACACGTGCAGCTAAGTTGGTGAACTGGGAGCACAGATATAAGATTTTTAGTCTGCAGAAATTAGTCTGCAGGGGTAAAAGTGGAGTGGACATATGATGTACAGTCTTACACCAGTGTAAGTCACTCTATTCTGGAAAATTAAAGTTATACCAATGTAAGTTACACCAAGGCCGTGGTTGTATATCCACAGTTCCATCCCAGTGTAGTTATCTACTCCATGCAAACTGGGTCCTCTGCAATCAGGGAGCTATAATAGTTCCTACTATTATAGCTAGCTGGGAAAGAGTTGCTCATATATCTCTTCCTTACTCTAGAGTAAAATTTTTATGGAGTAAAATCAGGATAACTGACTTTGTAGTGATCATGCTATGTCTCCATATCCTATGGAATTTCTTGGAAAATAAGGTCCATAGGGTATATCACAGCTCTCTTTCCATTAATTATGTATATAGGCCCATTAGTGCATATAACATTACACAGCATTAGAACACAAAGCCCCTTGTACAACTGGCTTAGGAGCCATCCAGCTTTTACCGCTTTATTTTCAATTGGTCTGTGGGAAAGGTTTTGGGAAAGAGAGAGGTAAATTTAAAAATATACCCTATAATGTTATATTCAGCAATGCTTAAACTTCAGTCATCACAGTGCATTCACTTATCAATACATCAGTTCCAGAATTACTACTGAAGGAATGCAACATTTTAAAAGATGTGATAAAGAACCATGGCTGCTTAGGGCATTTCTGTCCAAGTTGTTTTCCATTAAAGGTATTGTTTGATATCATTCATCTTTGGCATCCTGTGTTTCCTTTGGGCTTCTATTACTATACCTGCTATGTCAGTCCCATTCTAGCAGTGACAGTGATTTATCAAGCACATTAAATCTGCAGTATCTCTGGCTGGCATAGCTTGTTTTTCAAATATTAAATCTCAGACGTGTCCCCTTTAACCTGCCCTTACCTCACAGTGAAGCTCCATGCAGCTTTTTAAAAATGAATTTTGATTTTATTATCAAACCTTTTTTTCTTTGTATAAATTGTGGTATTAATAGTAGTTAAACTAAGAGGTCTCGTAAAATCATAAGGAATTGCTTGTGCAAGAAAAGCCAAGTTGAACCAACAAGCTTGTCCTTTTATAAGTTTATCTTAGCCCTTCCCCTCTGATATGTCACTCTCTCTTTCAATCTTCTCTCTCTATAAAAATGTCTAGCTGTCTCTTAAGATGATTTCTACCATTTGCCTCAATGGACAAACCATACCAGTCTGAGCAGGTTATCTTGTCTTACTCTGTCAGGCCCATTCCTAATTTAGAGTCATCCATTAGATCATCTTGAAGTCTTCCCTTTTCTGTGCTCACTGATGTCAACATATCTAACAGAACACAGTGAAAGGAAACATAAATGAGTCAGGGAAGAGGCCAGAGGAAAGAGAAAAGCATTCTGTATATTAAGCTGAGCCAGATATAAATTAAGAACCATATGATAATGGATTCCAAAAATAAAATTGTAAGGAATTACAGGGATTTTTCATGATGGTCCAAAGAGATTTAACTGGTATTCATGGAATAACTGTACATGATAGATTATTGTCCATATGGTAGCAGCTGCAGTGTATTAAGTGCTTTCCAAATACACAGGAAGAAAACAGCCCTGTTTTAAAGAATTTGGAATCCAAAAGGGGAAATTTTGAAAGTTAAAGATCCAAGTTAGCCACCTCACTTCTACTGACTTTCACTGGGAGTTTGGCTCGTGACTTGCCTTTTGTGCATTTGAAAAATCTCTCACTTCTCTCCCTACCAACAGATGAAAGCTACAATATATAAACAAAGTTGTGACAGGTGTGTTCATGTGGCATGAGTTTACATGTAGCAATAACATATGATCTCTTTCTTATACACACATATGGATCAGTCCTTCCTTCCATGGACTGAGTTTAGCCGTGAGACAAGAAAGTTGATGTCCCTGCTCAGTGTGTTTAGCTCTTTTTTTCTTTCTTATTTTATATCAGGCCATATTTTCTACCAGTGGGAGCCATTAACTAGAATAGCCTCCTAAGGGAAGTCTCACGACTGAAACAATATAATATTACGTTGGACAAGTACTTGATTATATCCTCTAAGGACATATACCGTACTGATAAGCAGTCGAAGATATGTCCCAGTAGGTTTTTTCATCTTTAGTTTCTGTGTGTTTACAATAATGAATCTTTCCTTTTATGTTTAGCCAATTTTTTTTTATAATCAACACATTGCAAATACAATTTCACTCCTGTGCAGATATCTTCTATGAGGTGTACAGGCCTTTCATGAAGTCCCTACAGTAAATGCATTTCAATACTACATGATTTGCCATGAAATGTTAGCATTATCTTAAAACCTAACCCTAGTTTATCCCAACAGTAAAATTTCTTCACTCCAGGCCAAATTTTCATTCCACTTAAGTTAGTGCCAGAACTCTCTTTTACCTGCAATAGGACTGGATGAGCCAAATATACATAGCCTTTAGATAAGTTATTATTTGCTGCTGCTAAGCTATCCTTTTCTATGTAAGATTGTATGCCAGTGGGCAGAACCACCAGCCGAGGAAGATGAATAATGTTCTTACCATTGCCAGAGTTTTAATCCCTTTCCTTCCAGGCTTTCTTTTATTGATTCATAAAGCAAAATATTTCACAAAAAAACAAGTCATTTAAAACAGTCAAAGTCCTTTCTAGCTGCTTATCCTGTTACCCTTTCCCATAGCCACTGTCTCAGTCATTGCCTTTCTACCTTTACATGTTTACCCTAATCACTCCTGTAATAGCAGTTAACCTCTTACTCACTGAGGCTTGTGGAGCTCATGGTTTTCCTTTCCAAAAAATATTAGTCATATTGATCTCGTATTGCCATGTATTCCCTTGCAGATGATACTGACAGACAACGAAAGGATGATAGGGTTGAGGTAGGGAAGATTTTGGCACTATACCATCAAATGCTGCAGTGCTGGTAGATTTTAGAACAGGAGATGGCCAAAACACTTGCTAGATAGGTTTCTTTCAAAGAGATAACAATATTTATTGTGTTTCCCAAATGTGCCTGGTTGTATACAAAATTTGCAGTGTCTGATTAGCTTTTATCACTAGTTATAACACTGCTGTATTTGAGATAACTCAGTTGTTTGTTACAATACAAAAATAACTGAAATATTAGAGGTGCCTTGGTATGGTGACTACTAGCCAATGATGACCTTTTAATGGGTTCCAATGTGAAAGGTATGGGGTGTGATGGTAGTGTGGTAAATGGATCTTGCTAAAGCTCCAGAGACATGAGTTTGAGTTGTTCTGGTCTTGGATGAAGGCTACTCTCAAGTAACTAACTATACATGGGTACATACCAGTAGTCAGGTGTGCTGGGGAGCCTATATTGGCTAGATATGATGCTACACTCCCTTGTGGTTACAGCAACTGATTTGCCTTAATAATTCTAGTCTAATGAACAGTCAAGGCTGACCATTTTTTTTACTATATAAGGTCAACTTCCAATAAATCTTCATGTGATCTGCCAATATTTTTATACATTTTCAGTAGCTGGTGCATTATTATTGAAAAGTATTCCAAAATGAATACACTATAAGTAAATACTTGGTACATAATTTTCTCTTCACTCTCACTTAATCAGTAATTCCACAACATGGAAGGAAAAATCAAGGCCAAAAATCTAAAAAGGATTAAGAATCAGGGGGAAATAATGGAGTGTAGAACTCATGCAAATATATTCCAGTTGATCTTATGTTGGATGTAGACTGTCAGTAGACATTTTGGAATGAAGAAATACATGTTCACATGGCACTATCACAGAGGAATTTGCTATTATTCCTTTTTATTATTCCACTGTGTAAGTCATCGAAGATCTTCTACTTCCAATGGTATCTACAGAGATATGACTGAGATTTAACAATGTTCTGAAAGCATGTCGAATTAGAGAACACATCTCTATGGTGGAGACCATAACCTTCATTACCAAATACATCCTTTCAGGTTCATAAAAGTTTGAATGAAAGGAAATCTCTGGTTACCTATTGTTTCTGCTGCCTGCCTGATCAAATTACAAGTACAGCCCATAGGTTTTAAATAAGTGTGATAGGGTCCAGAAATTATTCCACCCCCTACTTTGCATGCTTGTGCAGTTTCAGTTAAGCTCGGGTGAATTAATCTCTTACTCTAAATATAGTTTATTGCTTTTTTTCTAATTCCCCTCCGCTCTATTAACATATTACTGCTCCAACCCCAGAAGATTAATTGATTGTTTTTACAAATTAAAACACAAAAGGAAAAATCAAATGTTATGGGGAGGAAATGAAACAAGTGAAAACCCTGCAATTGTTGGATAATGAATGTATTACTCCCATAAAAGGTGTTTCTCTGCTGAAACTTCTCCTCCCATGTCTGCATTCTTTCTACATTTTCCTTTTGCTTTGGGAAAGTAAAGGATGTAAATACGGACTGTGACTTTTTTCCTCCTGAATTCTTTTATTTTTGTTTTTTGCAGCTGAATAAACCAGAAACTGTCTTGAGCCCCTTCTCTACACATGATTTGATTAGGTCAAAAATCTTCCATTATCTCCTCAAATACAGCAAGCAAACACTTGCTGACTAGAGGAAGGTTATGTAGCAAATCCAATGTAAATTTTGGAGCAAACGGTAACTGCTCAGATTTTTCTGCTTAAGTGGAAGCAGCAGGGGGCTTTGGCAAGAAATGCACCAACCACACACACTTGTGCTCACAGAATGGAAGGTTATTCAGGATTATTGTGTGAGAGTTGGTATGCATGGTTACTGACATTCAGGCACTACTTTTCTTCTGCCTACTATCAAGAACAGTGGACTGTGAAAGCATAAACTTCCACTCTTCCTGCTGTAAAGATCATTGACATTGAAATTTTAACTCCATTTTCTACTTCTGGAACTTAATAAAATTAGGCCTTGAATTCTTACTGAATCAAGGTACATAGGAGCTGCTTAGTTCAGTACTGCCTGACAGCTAGGTGGCCTTTTGCCTAATGGAATCTGCATTCTTAAGTGAGGTGTCCAGTGTCCTGTATTATGGCTTGAGATAGGCAAGTGAATCTTTAGCAGCTTGCAGCTTAAGTGAGGGTCTTCCTTAACTAGGCAGGAGTAAAATGCAGATGGAAAGGGTAGGACTGAGGTTTTAATCTTGTTGTTGCCCTCTGCTCAAGGTCCTCAGCCATCTCCTCGAGTTAGGTACAGAAGCCATCAGCTTAGATATTTCTTTTTTGTAAAAAGACTGAGGATTAGAGTACAAAGTGGAATGGCAGCAATAGCAGAGACTGAGAGAAAGTGAGTCCAAAATACCCAGTTAAGCCAATGATCAGGGCACCACACACCTGGGTGTAATTCCATGCTTCTCTTGTTCAGAACAGGGATTTGAAAGAAAATCTCCAACAACCCAGAGTAGTATGTGGTGAAGAGGTGTGGCATTTTCACAGCCTATCCTGTTAAAGCTATTTCTCTTTGTATAAAAAATTAAAATTTGTTGAGCTATCTGGTTTTCCTGCTCTGGGTTCTAGCTGGTATTAGGTCTTGGCCATGCTTTGAGCATTCATACAGGATGGTACCTGTTGGCAGGGTACACATTTCCCCATCCACTACAAGAATCCCACTTTTGGGCCTCTAGATATTTTGACTGAGTTAGGACACTGAATAGCTTGCTAGCTATGCCAGTGCTTAGGCAGTTTTGTCAATCCATGAAAATGTCAGTGTCTACAGGATAAGGTAGAATTTGAATCATGGTTTTGAGAATGGTGGACTTAGATACCCAAAGATTCAGATAAGTATTATTACCTTTAATTTGATAACTGTCAGAAGGTATATTTAAATTTCCTTAGAGAGCTAGAATGGATGTATATAAGAAGTAAGATGATGAGATGGTTTTCTGGGCACATTATTAATTTTATGGGATGGGTTAGGGTCTATACAGTATTGTATAGCAGAATCTCATCTTGTCTTTCAAAGAAAGAGACTGGTGCAATTTACCCAACATATTGCCTTATGTGTTTTTTCCATTTTTGATGCCTATTGTATTATTAAAACAATAGACATTTTCAGGAAACTTCTAATGAAGCATACCTTCTGATATGACTGGATCATGGACTTTTAAGTTATCCTGTGACAGAATACTACAGATAACATAGCTAATGATAACTACATAAAACAGAAAATTTTGGGTGAGGGCAAGATCTTGCAATTGCTTTGCTTCTTAAAGGACCTTAAGAGTTGTAGATTTTTGATTTTAGAAAGTTACAAGGTGATTGAACAATCAAATATCTTCAAAATGTATTTCATTTAGTCCAGTACATCACCACTAGGCTATTATGGGAATACAATTAAATAATTACCTATGTTAAAACAACATTGTACAAAATATTTTGAAGATTTTTGAGTCTGGATAAAATGTAAATTCTTGTAGATAAATATAAAATTATTCTGTGAAAAGGAACGTGGGTTTTAGTTGGTAAAATAATATGGGTCATATTTCAGCTTTGGAGACATCCATGTGCATGTAGATGCCACGTATGTATATTCGAAGTTGGAATTGACCTATTTAATTAAACTAGAAGGGACAAAGAGAGGCAGAATTATAGTGCAGTCCTTCAACACTTATGTTGATTTGAAGTGTATTATACAAATATTTAAGTGCTGCAGGATCAGGCTCTTAAAATAGTATCTTGAGACTGCCTGAGATCACATGATTGCAGGTTTGGTGACCCTTTTCTTGCCTGCCAGGGGCAGGGGGTTGGACTAGATGGCCCACTGAGGTCCCTTCCGACCCTGGAATCTATGAATCTATGTCAGTATCTAGTGCATACAGTACCAAGTGATTTGCCCACAGCTTTTTAATGGTGCTTCAGCAAGCAAAGTAGAAGAGAACCATCCACCAGAAATCCAAGTAAGGCAGAGAGTACTCTGTACCTCTTTGGAATAGCAACACTTTCCAGATTGGCATTGGTGTCTGGTACAGAATTGGATTACAGCTCCTACTACCACATGGATCTGAAGAGAGTGAGAGCTGAAGAATTCTGAGCCCCTTTTTATCTTTATGTACATTTTTCCTAAGATTTGGCATCCTTATTTTTACTGTCCCTAGAGTGTGAGTACATGGCTGAATTATTATAGACTGTATGAGATCTATTTAAAGTGATAGCATATCAAATTAGAGAACACATCTCTATGGTGGAGACATATCGAAAATGCCTAAGAATATTCCAAACTAACCCTAAAAATCACCTCTTAAAAGCAAGGTTTTATGTGTATACATTTTCAGCCATAACAAAACTGCTCTTGTTCACTGAAACATTTTTCACTTATCAAAGTGTCTTATAACGTTTATATTTTGGTATGTCAGGTTGTGGAGAATGTAGGTTAGTTGCTACAGTAAGCAGCAGACTTCAAGGAGGAAAACTCTAATTGGCTTTGAAGACTTGTACAGACGTGAGCCAACATGGTTTCTCTATTAAATTAATTATTTACCTAAATGTTGCATCTATGCTGCAAGTAAAAGTTCTCTGATTGAAACTAAATTGATAGCTAATTCCTTGAACTTCCTGTTTTAAAATCATGAAGCATTTACTTGTGATGTTAGTTTAATGACTTCACTACAATCAATGATTTAGCACCAGTATTGCTGCTAGTTTCTCAAGGTGACATTTTAGGCTTATAATTCCATTATTTAGCTCTTTAACTGGTTTGATACCACTATGAGAATCTAAGCTTACATTCTAGTCAATTCTATTTTGTGTTTCTTTATTAAATAAGTTGTGTAATATACTGAGGTCCTTTTGCTTTAATAGGCAGTTTGAGCCAGAACCTTAGTGTATTGGATGATCGAGTACAGATCCCTAAAAGATATTTCCTAAATTAACCTCCCAGCTCTCACATACTCTGGTTTTCTGCTTCACGAATATCTCCATTCTCCAAATAAACAGCACACTCCAGTGACTGCCAATCTATCATAACTGTTTGTCTGAGAGGTTGAAACAGTGAGAGCTGTTTGGATTGCTCCAACCTTAGTTTGAAAGGAGTACATGATGTTTGTGTAAGAACATTTTTTCATGAGTCTTCAACACTTTCTCTCTCCCCCTCATTCAATTGGAATTGCAAAAGTGACACGGGAGCTTGAATTTAATGGGTTTATTCACATTTTGAAAACAAAACAAACAAAAAAATGGAAGTGTCACTATACCCTACCTCTGACTCAAAAATTATTTCCCTTCCAAATATGACCTATAGTTATGTAAACTGAATATATAGCAAGCTAAGAGATGTTTCTAACAACTAGAGGATTACAAACAGACAATAGTGTGCTAGGCTGCTGTCTTGCAGAATAACCTAGTACTCAGATTCTTTCCCTCTTGACTTTTTCAGCTTTTTGATCAGCTAAGTTGCCTATTATAAGGCCTTATGTTTTAGGGGAGCTGACTGTGTCTCCTTTGATTTCAGATATGTAGACACTGATAACCATTTCTGATAACCTGACCCTTGAGGACTACAGTAAGGTCCTAAAAATGAATGATCAAGGGAAAAAATGGATAAATTTGGCTGACCCACTGCAGTTTGGCACAGTGAGTGCTATGATGCACCATTCCCCTCTAGATATTTGGCAATGTGTTCTGGGTGCCCAAAATATAAAACAGAGCATGAAAGGTGTGTGCCCCCAGTGGCTGGGGAGAGCCCAGCAGCAGGAGCCCGGCGGCAGTAAGCTGGGAGCTCCTGCAGACGCTGCTGACACTGTCGGCAGTGGGGGGTTTGGGGATGGCAAGTGCAGACCAGGGATCAGCGACCACCCACAGGTGCCACTGGCAGCAGCAGTGGCAGCCAGGGGTAATTGTGGACTGCCCACAGGCACCACCAACACTGTCGGTGGCGCCTTTTTGCAGGGGGTGCACCACCATGCTCAGGGGGTACACGTGCACCCCCTACGCATTGCCCCTGAAACAGAGCATTTTGAGTGCTCCAACCACTAGGCTCTGGTGTTTGATGGGCTTATACTACCACTCTCAAATTTGAACAGACAGTGCAGGATTATTTTACTAGAACTGTCAGAAAACAAAGAAATACACAAAGTGCCAGAGAGCCCTCATCAGTTACAACAAAAGATCAGCCTTGCAATTCCTAACTCAGTTCCAAGGGGTCGGCTAGTACAATAGCATACAAAGAACCATAATTCATCCATTACGGTGCAACTCTATTCAGTCCATCTCTCTCCAAAAGAACACAGAACACTGACCTGCCAAGCTCCCCAGGCAAGGCTCAGTGTATGTTTGTAGTGAGGCAAGGATTTCTTAGGGTGTTATCATTTATCACACCAACTGTATAACTGGGATAGAGTTAGACAAGCTTTCAAATGCAAGACATTCCTCATCAGATCTGAGTCATAAAAGCAGAGAAGCAGAGATGTCACTGTGCAGTCTGATTTTTTTTTTCCTTTATGTTGTGGATTTTCCATTGTAAATGATGAATTTTGATCTCTGCCATGTTATGACAGTGTTAAAGTGATGCTGTAGCCATGATGGGCCAGGAATTTTGCGAGTGGCAAGGATTTCTTATGATGACATGTTTTATTGGACCAACTGCATAGCTGGGATAGAGTTAGCCAAGCTTTTGAATGCAAAATATTCTTTGTCAGGTCTGAGCAGTAAAAGCTTTCTCTCTAATCTTATAGGAGTGCCTCGACATACACAGGTGTCCCATCACTTCTTGACAGTGCACTAGTGCTCTTTATTTTGCTGGCAATAGGTTTTCCTGCCTGGGTCTCCATTTTCAGTGACAGACCTCAGGTGCTTGCCTTTCTCCCCACAGCCAGTTTTCCGTCTGGTGCCACTGCAGTTTTGAGCCCCCTACCAAGCCTCATCTTTTATGACCTTAGCATTTTACTTCTTTTTCCTGTATTTTATTATGAGTCAAAGGTCCTGGTAACCTCTCATGTATACACCAAGATCCAGAAGGATCAACAGTTGCTACTACTAGCGGTTACAGATTTCTTGTTATCCACTGATTAGATTCTTTCCCTCCAGCTTAATAGAAATGTAACTAGCTGTTAGCCAGAAATTTGTTACACAGTAGCTTTAACTGACAAAAGTGAAAACAGTGCTCCACTTTCTGGTGCAATGGGTTAAAAAACCCCCCAGAATATTGAATAAGATCATCATATTTTTTTTATCCACATTTCTGTTTTTCATAAGAACAGCAACAACTTAGATATAAAGTTCTGCAATGACATTTTCAGTATTTTATCATTCAGTATTGAAATTTACATAGAGTACGTAGGAGAAGATGGGAAAACATGGCTAATTACCAAGGAGTTTCTGCGTGTCATAAATATTGCAGTGGCAGAATCAACATTAAGGATATTTTTAGGAGAATGAATTCAGTTTACCGAGGTAAACAATGATGCTTTGAAGAGAAAAATCAGAAAAGCTAGAAAGGGTGGCAAGGGTGGTGGTCTTAACATTTGAAAATGTATACAAATGTAACAGAAAGACACTAAAGCGGAAAAAAACACCAACCTCTACACTTCTGCACTGTGCACAAGTCAAGGAGATGTATAACACATTCACATTTGAAAATGGGGAAGTGAACAAAATCAATATTTGTAGATTGTTGTGCTCGAAAGAAAAATCTTGCATTTGAACTTTGTGTTTTCAGTATCAGATAAAAAGCCAATAAATATTTTAGTTTTAACAAGATATACTTAATATACTCTCACAAAACCTGTGACCAAGAAAACCCAATGGTCAGTGCTCTGACTTGAGATGGATGTGCATTAAACAGATGTGCATTTTAGCTGATGTGCTAAAGGCACGTGGTAAGTAAGCATATGCATGTTATAGTACTCATTTATTACTATAGTACTTAAAAGACACAGTGCTTATTTAAAAGCAGTCAAGTCTAATTAATATTTATTTAGACCTTTTGCCCTCAGTTTTGGTCTGAGATGTGTGAAGATAATGAAATTTGGACAGTCTGAATCAAATCTTATTGATCTATTCTTTAAGATATGTGAGGTTGAAAGCAGGGTTGCTTTTTCACTAGCTAGATAAAAGGTTAACCTGATGCCTAATGTAACTGCTGAAGTCAGTGAAATTTTACAATGGACCAACTTGAGCCTATTTACAATAGAGTGTACCCAGCATTATTTTTTTTGCTATCTTTGACTAACAAGAATGACTGCTTCCTTACTTCCCTTTGTAGACACTTGTATATTGCTATTATATTTTTCCGTCTCTTTGCCCCAGAGAATATATGTTCTGCTAGCTTTTAAATAAGGATAAGCCAAGGCAATTCTATATTTTTTAAGATTTAGGTAAAGTTATTAATCTTTCCCCTCCCACCTCAACCTTTATAAATTTGTCAGCCTTTCTTTCCAAAATGAGAATCTACTATGCTTGTCTAATGGATATGTAGACAAGATAATGAATCCTGCCCTTAGTTTACATGCAATATTACTGTATTTGCCTTTTTATGGAGCAGCAGAGAGGAGCAACATATAAAGGAGTCTTTGAAGTAGAAGATTTAGGTATCAAGAACTTCCAATTTAGTCCCATATCTGAATCTGTTGCTTCCTACTCTGTCAAAACTATCCATTATATTTTGGGAGTCCCAGTTTATGGATGTGCAAACTGATAAAACCCAAGGGACTGTTTTTTCTAAAGTGCTATTCACCTGCAGCCCCGTTGACTTTATATGTTTTGTCAATATGCTCAAGGAGTTTGAATGTCACATTGTTATTGTTTATTCTAAAGCACAGTTCACTAAACACAATAGCACCAAATGCTGCATACTAATCAGCAGTAATAAATGTTTCCTGGATTTATGGCAAGCAGGTTTTGTCACTCCTCTAACATTAAACTAATTTATAACTTTATTTTAAATAAAACAAAATAAAGATGAGTAATAATTTGGCAGTCAAATAGTTTGTGAAATGTCCTTGAAATGTTCTCTACATTCTGAAGGGCAGGCCTACAATGACTCTGATCCCAGTCCTTGGGTAAGGTAACTGCAGAACTTACTAAGAGCTGCAACATAAATGTGGTTGAATTCTGTGGCTGGGTCCAAGATTCTCAGGGCTATTAGCTGCTACACTTGCACAACTCTGGGAATACCTTTTCCCACCACTAGGGAATGGTTTTACTTTATCCAGAGATTCCCCAGTGCTAGAGAATCTGTATCTTCTGCTGCAGGCCCATTATGTCCTGGAACGGTGCTAAGTCTTATACGAGGCACAGGATCCAGTCCTATGAAATGTTATAATTATTGAAGTATGTATGGAAAAAAAGTGTGTGTATATCTCTTCTGTACCAGACCCTGTATGAACTGACAGATTTTTGTCAGGACAACCAGTGTATCTGTGCAGGGTTACCCCATTGCCATGCCCTCTGGTAAAAGTGACCTGGTGTATTCAACCTGTTACACCAGCACAGCAAGCATTCTTTTGTCTCCAGACACTGTTTTGTTCTCCAAACTAAAACTTTGGCAAATATAAAAAGGAAAACAGTTCCTCTGTCTGCCAGAGATTGGAAATCCCACAGGCTTCACTCCCACCTTCCATTTAGAGTCCTTGTTCAGTCATGGTACAAGATCCCAACTCCTCCCTGAAGTTGGAAGGATTAATAGAGACACTTGCTGGCTTTTTTTGTTTGTTTTTTTATTAATTGCTTGCTCCATTCTCAGCAGCTCCAATAACTGAACAAAGGTGAGTTGCCACAGTGCTGGCCGCTGACCCTTAGGGGAGGGCAAGCCACACTTTCAGAGGGATGCAAGCCAAGTTCACATACTGGAAGTGCAGGCTCCATACAGTCATCACAACTGACTCCCATCATCTTATCAGTGGAGAATTGCTTCAGCTATTTTAGTTCTCTTATCGCTAGCTTTCATATTTCCCTGCATAGCTGCTATTATTAATTTAGCATCTTAAGCATCTTGGGCCAGAATAGCCCTGAATTCACTATCAAAGAAGGATATGTTTAGCAATAACAACCTAATTAGTAAATAAATGGCTTTCATAATCACACCAATGCTTGCATACATTGATGGGCTATACCACAGAGAGGGCACATCTACACAAGATGCTTATTGCTCATTAGCCTAATAACACTTCACAGTAGCGTGGTGGTCAGAAACCATGCAAATAGGCTACTGCACCATGTTATTAGGCTAATGCATAGTAAAAATCACAAAATAACCATACACCAGTGCTATTGCACAATAACTGTAGTTACTGCACATCTAGTTAGTACTTCATTAGGTAAGTACTAAACTAAGTACTCAGTAACTAAAGCACATTAATGAATGTGTAGACATGCCCAGCGAGTATGAAGAGAAAAGGAAAACAGTATGAAAGCAGAAAAGAAATGTGCAACCAGAGGTGATCTAATGAGGGTACTAGGAAAATGAAGACAACTTTTAAATTGTGCTTTGTTTTTTTTCTCTCTTCCTACTTGAATTTTTTTCCTCAGTCTCCTCTGATTCCATCACCGAGCTTGGTCACATTCTGAAGATAGTTCAACACACAGAAACAGGTATTTGCTATATTGTTCTGACTATAACTCGACCTGACATGCACGTAAATCCCATATTTTCAGGTTCCATTCTAGGAAAAACAGCTTCTTCCCTGAATACAAGTTGATAATTAGACATGAAAACCTTAAACTGCTATTTCCTTTACAGAAGAATCAAATAGCCAATGAAAGTGGCTTTAATACCTAATAAGCCTGTTTCTTATAAGTGACATTGTGATTCTTGTCTGGTCCATGCAACTCACACAGTTCATTGTAACGCATGTAGCCAAATCATGATACTAATTCAGCAGAAATACATTTACGTTTTCTCTGGTCAAGTATCATATCAAATAACAGCACTCATACTCTGAGGTAGAAATTCACTGCACAAGAAAAAAAAATTGAAAACTTTTTTTCTGGTGTGAACATTGGCTCCTGTTAATAATGTTTTTGTTGCCTTCCAGCAATGCTACTTTTATACATTATATTTAGTTCAACACTAAGTCTAAGAATATACATAGATTAGCATATAATTGAAATGTAGATCTAAGTTATATTTTTTCTATTATGCCAAATCAGCTTATAAATGAAGAAAAGTGAATATTGATTTAAAAATGCATAGTGTCATGGATTATCCCAAGAATAAATGGTGGTGTCTCTCTCACACTTAGTTACATTTAAAATAATGGAAATTGGTTAAAAATGAGTTTTTATGCAAAGTAGAAATGCTACAGAAGGGCTATATTTCATTTTTTGTAGAGAAAGTGTTGGAAGTGTCATTCTATTCAATCATATTTACATATATTCTAGACAATATATTTTACTTTTAGATTATTTTAGGAAAATGACTGTTTGAAATGTATATTGATTTGTTGAGATTCAGCAAGTATAAGGTTAGAAAATAAGTGAGGTCAAGTAAACAGGATGATTCTCTAAAGCTTTCTTGCTGAGATAATTATATTTTGACTGCAGTTCCTTATTTTTGGAGTATTAACATCTCCAGGATTACATTAAATAATAATTGTATTTTTAAAGGATCAAAGTTTACGCCATGCTTGTAGTACAACAAGTTAAAACAATAGAAATGCTATTCTTATCAGCTGCATAGCTTTGCTTTACAGGGATTTTTGGGAGCCTTTGCTTCACTTTCATTCAATATAGGTATGCCTTTCTTAAGAATCATTTTAATTCATAAGACTCAAAACATAAAACTTGCTCTATTAGCATCCAAAATGTAAATTAGACATATAAGGATAGATGCAAAAAAGGATTTAGGCACCTTAGTTCTGTTTTACTCTCCCATTAGGCACCTTAGGTCAATATTTCAGTGCCAAATTTATAGTAAGATGTCACCAAACTAAAAACACATTAAAATGTCCTATTCCCTTCAGTTTTCACCATTAAAGTTGCCTAGGCACCTAAGATTCATAGATTCATAGATTTTGGTTCAGAAGGAACCTTAGTAGATCATCGAGTCTGACCCCCTGCCCTGGGCAGCCCTGGGCAGGAGAGAGTGCTGTGCTCAGATGACTCCAGCCACGTGCATGTCTAGCTACTTCTTAAAGACCCCCAAGGTAAGGGAGAGTACTGCCTCCCTTGGAAGCCTATTCCAGATTTTGGCAACCCCTACCATAAAGAAGTTTTTCCTGATGTCTAAACTAAATCTGTTCTCTGTCAGTTTGTGGCCACTGTTCCTAGTTACTCCAAGGTAAATGGGACATCTCCTATTCCATGATGTCCTCCCCTGATGAATCTGTAGGTAGCAGCAAGATCACCTCTCAGCCTTCTCTTACAGAGGCTGGAAAGATCCAGGGCCCTCAGTCTCTCCTCATAGGGTTTTGCCTGCAGGCCCCTAACCATATGAGTGGCCCTCCTCTAAATCCTCTTGAGGTTGTCCACATCCCCCTTGAAGTGTGGCACCCAAAACTGGACACAATACTCCAACTGCAACCTGACCAATGCCATATAAAGGGAAGGATCACTTCCTTGGTCTCATTTGTCATGCACCTGTTAATGCATGAAAAATGCAGTTAGCTTTACTGACCACTTCATCACATTGACAACTCATGTTCATCTTGGTGTCAACAATGACTCCAATGTCCCTTTCCGCTGCTGTGCTGCTGAGAAGGTCCTCTCCCAGCCTGTCAGTGTGGTAGTGATTCCTTCTTCCTAGGTGCAGCACCTTGCGTTTGTCCTTATTAAACTGCATCCTATTCAGTTCTGCCCATTTTTCCAACCTGTCCAGATCCACCTGGATTCATTCCCTACCCTCAGGTATGTTAACCTTACCCCATAATTTGGTATCATCTATGAATTTGGACAGCGTGCTTTCCATGCCCTTGTCCAAGTCACTAATGAAAACATTGAACAGCACCAGTCCACGGACCAAGCCTTGTGGGACACCACTGCCCACATCTTTCCAGGTCAATACCGACCCATCCACCACCACTGTCTGGGTGCAACCCCTAAACCAATTTGCCACCCACCTGACTGTGTAATCATCTACATCACAGTCTCTCAGTTTATCTATGAGAATATAATGGGATACCGTATTGAAAGTCTTCTTAAAATCCAAGTAGATGACATCCACCTCAATTCCTGCGTCTAAGCATTGTGTGACCCAGTCATAAAAAGAAACGAGGTTAGTCAGGCAGGATCTACCTGCTACGATTTGGTGCTGGTTGCCCTTTAGCATTGCTTTTCCTGCTGGACTCCCACAAATGTGATCCTTAATAATTTTTTCAAAGGTTTTCCTGAGGATAGAGGTGAGACTAACAGGTCTATACTTATCTGGATCCTCCTTCCTCCCCTTCTTGAAAATAGGGACCATACTGTCCCGTTTCCAGTCCTCTGGGATCTGACCTGAGCACCAAGAGTGCTCAAACAGCCGTGCCAGTGACTCTGCTATGACACCAGCCAATTCCGTCAGCACCCTTGGATGAAGATCATTCAGGCCTGCTGACTTAAACACATCCAGCCCCTCCAAGTGTCTCTTCACTGAGTCTGTGCTAACAGTTGGTAGGCTGGTTACCCCTTTATGCCTGTCTATGATCCAATTGGGAGATTCGTCCTGATCCAAGATCAGAAATACAGAGGCAAAAAACTCATTGAAGAGCTCAGCTTTGTCCCCTCTATCCATCACTAATTTCCCTTGTTTGTCTTGTAGGGGCCTATGCTACCTGGCACCTTCTTTTTGCTCCCTATATACCTGAAGAAGGACTTTTTGTTGTTTTTAAGTTTTGTTACCAGCCTAAGTTCCATTTCTGTTTTGTCCTTTCTGACTGTCTCCCTACAAGTGTGGGCCAAGTAGGTATATTCCGGCTTGGTAGCTACCCCTGCTTCCACAGCCTATATGCCTCTTTTTTTGCCCCAAGGCTTTCTTGGATTTCCCTCTTCAGCCAAGAGGGTTTCAGGCCCTTTTGCCCCCTTTCTTGAGCAAAGGGATTGTCTCCTTCTGTACCCATAGGATTGCTCCCTTTAGAAATGACCACCCTTCCTGGTCTCCTATTTCACCAATTCTCTTGTTCTTCAGTGCCTTGCTAACTAATCTCCTGAGCACACTGAAGTTAGCCTTTCTGAAGTCTAGCACTTCTGCCCTACTGGTTTCCTTTCCCACCCTGAGCCGCATAGTAAATTCAACCAAGTGATGGTCACTATCCCCTAGGTTACCTTGTGTCAGTAGGTCCCCCACAAAATCTTCCCCTGTAGCCAGGACCAAGTCCAGTAAGGCATTTCCTCTAGTGGGACTGTATAGTTCCTGTGTTAGGTGAATGTCCTGTATGCAGGTTAAGAAGCTATGTGAATGGTTGGATCTAGCTGACTGCTCCTCCCAGCAGATGTCTGGGTAGTTTAGGTCACCCATGACAACCATGTTCCTTGACCACATGGCCTCTGAGAACTGTCTGGAGAATACCAGGCCCAATTCCTCCTCCTGATGTGGCGGCCTATAGTAGATCTCCACTACCAAGTCCCTTTCCCCCTGACCTCCTTGCATTATGACCCACAATACCTCAATTTGCCCCCCTTCTGATCCCATCTTGATTATGGAAGCTGTAGAGAGCCATATCTCTTCCTTTTGTCCCTATTCTATCTCATCTGTACAGTCTATAGCTCTCAATGCAAACTGCCCAAGGGTGAAGTTAAGTTACACATTACACTTAGACCATACTACATCTTTGGACTGTTAAGCAGTCTTAAAGTTAAAACATGCTCAGGCCACATCCAGACATGCAGAGGCATGCACTTGCACTGGCACAAATTGCCACAGTGCACACCCATGCACATCCATTTAATTGATCATTGATCTCTCCAGCCTCCATAAGAGAAGAACATGCTGTTATTGGTGGAATTGGGCTGGGTGTGGTGCATCCTAGGAAGCTCAAGGACTGCAGATTCCTCATTTTATGTCTGTGGAGCAAACTGAAGTTAACCTAACATGAGCTAGGTATCACATTTCAGATTTAACCCTCATCTCAAATGGCATAATTTGAGGGCACTTAACACAAGTTAACAAGCTTAGCACAAATTAATGTTCAGCCAATCTCATTTTAAGTGCCCTTAATATGGTCATAGTGTAACATGCAACTTTACCCTGAAGGTTTGCATACAGATGTGCCTAGAAGCAACCCAGTCCTCATGGACTGAGCTCCTCATTGCCCCACCAAGGCCTTACTACCACACTAAAATATTAGATAGCCTGATCATCAAGATATTGTAATAGAAGGTAGGTTTAAATCTTCTCAGGCAGGGGAAGGAATTGAATCCAAGTTTTAATCATTGACCATGTTGTCCTGTAGGGTCAGGCAGACTCTCAGGATTTCAAAATTGCACTGTTAGATGGGAGGGTGTATCACAATTGCACATGCACACACTCAAAAATCAATTAGGTGCATACACACACACAGAAACTACCAACTCAGGCAAATACACATCCAACATTACCAGCCTAGGCACATGCATACCTATCACCAATTCAAGCACATACACAAATCAAAAATTACACAGCAATCAGTTGTCAATACCCACACTCTCAGGACACATACACAGATCGCTAATTTGTAAATCACACACACACAATTATATATATATAGATATATAATCATCAGCTCATACACATACCACCCACCTATGCATACACACAAGTGAGTTCCTAACTTGGATGGTACAGTGTGTGTATGTGTGTGCTTGGGATATTTGGAGGGAAGGTTAAGGTGAGAGAGAGAAAATGTAGGGAGTGAAAGTTGCTGGAACTGAGATTAGAACCAGTAGACTAGAGAGAAGCTGGGCTGAGGAACTGAGGCTTGGGGTTACTTAAAGTCAAGTGGCCCCAGGGTTACTCAAGGTTATTGGTCCTGGGGTGGAAGCAAGGGAAAAAGCCCAGTGGCAAGGAGGAGACAGCCATGAAAGAGAGAAGCAGAAGACTGGGATATTGGGCCTGAAAACTGAGGCTGAAAGCTGGGAGATCAGGGGGCATATAAATGGTGGCAAGGAGGAAACAGTCAGGAAACAGACAAAAACCCAACTCAGAGTTTCACTAAAACAGGTTTATTAAATAGACAACACACCACACAGCCCCATGAAATTATTGGTTCCTACACACACACACACACACACACACACACACACACACACACACAAGCTCTCACAATGGCAGAAGGAGAAAGAGACTCAGTGGAAGGGTTGGAGTCCAGGTAGGGAAGAGAAACAGAGTCCAAGTCCTTTGCTTGGGGAAGGAAGGTGGGTGATAGCTACCTATCCGGGGCTGTGCGTTGAATCTTGATGGCCAATCAGGGTCTTCTCCAGCAAGGTGTTGTCCAGAGGGGGGTCACCAGCAGGGCCTGTGAGTGGATAGGTGGTGTGGCATGACGCTGGTCCAGATGGAGAGGTCATCCCACTGGGCCTGTCTTCACTGCCCCCTTTTATAAGGGCAGCCCTGCTATGACCCTAGTGGCAGGGGCATGCCCAGGCAAGAGTCAGCCCTGGTGTACTGAGCATGTGCACTCCTAGGTAAGGACATGTAGTTTCAGGTGTCTGTAATGGTGGGTTGACTGATTTCTACAGCAGTCGTTGTCTTCCAAATCTTGAGACAGGGAGGGTCAATGCAGGGTAATAGTTGGGTCACCAAGTTGATGGTTCGGTCATTCAGAAGGAGCTATTTTTAGACTTACTGCCATTGTCTCTCAAGCACCCTCATTCATCCCCATTCATTCAAGAACCAAGTTACATAGGAAGGGTAGGTATGAGTCACACAGTTACAACAGAATTACAATAGGGTATGTCTGGGCTGGGGACACAAGATGGAGACTTGACAAACAAAATGAAAACTTGACAAGACCTATGCTAACCTACATATGTAGGCCTAAATCATATAGTATCAGTAAAACAGTAATATCTAACAGTAAAAATCAATATAAACATAATAATGATATAATATAAAACAGTGTATATCCATAACAGGGCACTTATTTGAAAAGAAGGAGAAAAAATAAATAAAACAAAAACAACTTGCTACCAAAATAAAATGCTGAAGCTTATCCTATGTCTTGGCTCATTTATACTTATCTATAGGGAATAGAGAGGCAGAGAAAAAGTTAGACATGGTTTGGGGAAGGGGAGGGAATGTATTTTTAAATAAAAAAAAGAGAACTGCGGGTTTTGCTACAACCTAGTGGAAAAAATGTGATGGGGACCACCATTTTGTTTTCTGATGGTGCTTGGAATGAAAAGACTGTCCCTTCCTTTGTTTCTGAAAAAGGGACTGGGCATTTAACTCAAGTAGATGTTTCAAGGCTATGAAGTCAGAGGAAAATAAGGCATCACATTGCATTGCTGGTTAAGGCACCTAAGTCTTGAAGGGAAAAGGGATAAAAGATTCCTTGTTATGGTATGCACAGTGTGCTGGTTCATAGAGATTCCATTCTTAGCCACCTAACTCTTTCCATGCCTGTATACAGAGCTCAGGACTATATAGTCTGCCACAGTGGCAAAGCATCTAAGTCTTTTTGTGGATTTAGCCCACAATTCATCAAATGTCCTATCATCATTGCCAAAAACTTCAGGGGAAGCATAAGAATCCTCATAAAGAACAATTGTAGAATCACCTGCTCTGCATCTTAGAATATGACTCTAATTCATGTGGATTTATATCTCTTCTAAAAGAAATTGTGTATTCTTGCTAATGAAGCTATGGTTGTTCTCATTCTGGAAATGTGATTGTCTTTGAATCACTTAACTGAAGGAAATCATGTGCTGGTCCAAAATATACACATATCAATTGAGAAGTTTAAAAGCAAAATTAGTTTAACTAGAAAGCCTGTCAGGTAAAAAAAACCTTGCTCAGATAAGCACTACTGAAACATGATAAAATGACAAAAATCAATAGAGTATAATACTTGGAATTACATAAATATAAACTATATAGGAAAGATGTATGAGGTTACAGAGGTTAGGGGGGGAGCAGTATGCTATGCCAGAAGAAACTGACAAAATTCTGTATTTCTATGACCAGTTAACATTAAGTTTCAAGAAGCATAAGCTGTATATTCATACGTTTTGTAAAAGTGCAATACCTTCTCTTACAGAGCCAAGTGCTGTTAAGTACTTATGAAATACTACTAGCCAGCAAGTAATATTGAATTGGTAATCTGCTTCTCGAAAGAGACTCAATATTCATAAAGATGATCCTTAGAGCAAAGGTAATTTATGACTGCTTTATGAAATGGTACATGATTTGGCCTTGAATGCTGTTATGTATATTGATATCTTTAGCAGATTCAATGGGCAAATGGAATGAAATAAAAAAAAAAAAAAATTAAACATGAAGAGTTTTAAACCTTCCCAGGATTTTTCCACTCCTTCGAAGACTAGTATTATGTTAGAGGATGCTCAGTAAGGGCGCATACACACACGCAGGTACATGTGTTTGCAGCACCACAAATAGCAGCAGCATAAATTTGTGCCAGAGATTTGTGCCTCAGCACACATGCCTGAACATGCACTTTGATGTGGGGCAAATTGTGTCACTTGGGGCAAACTGCCCCTGCCGAGCTCCTCCCATATCTTCTGCCAGGGGGAGCTAGAGGCTGGGGCCAGTACATGTGCTTGTCCCAGCAATATAAAAAGCTGCCCTGGTCAGCAGCACAGGGCTACTTGCCATCAGGAGTTTCTGAGGCCCAGCAAGCTTGTGCTAGCTGGACTGTTGAAGCAGTGCTACAGTGACTCCTGCACCCCCTCCGTACTGTCACAGTCTGGTGGTGAGGATTGCTGCCTGGCTGTAACTTGCTGCCACCTGTGACAGCATCTTCTCCCTTGGACCTGAGGCCCCATGTCTGCATGCCTGCCAGACCCAGACAGAGACTGTACTGCCACCTGGGCTGTGGTATAGGCACTGCAGCAGAGCCTCCTGCAGATCTGGGCCAGCTGCTGGTGGGCTGTGGCTGCACACACTTTGCCATCTGGGCAGCTATCACCTAGCAGATGTGGTTGTTGCGGTGACCTGCTTTGAACTGTTGAAGCATGTCCTCCTGGCCCCAAATGGCCAAGAGACTAGCCACCTCATGCACCCTCCAGCTGGGTCCCCAGTGCTGGTCCTGGGCTGGCTCCTCTGCCTGGGTCTTGCCACTTGGGTCAGTAGCACAGGTCCTGGTTTAAAAACCGCAAATCCTCTGATAACCCCCTTCACTCCCTCTCCTCCCCCCCCCGCCCCCACAAATTTCTCATTAAAATACCCAAAATCCATGTTCTTCCATGATTAACATGAAACATCACTATATCTAGAGAGATCAGTTGGACAATGTTCTATTGATATGTTTACAGTTTTAAAGCAATTTGGAAGCCTACCAGTAGGGCTGTATGAAATTTTGCCAGGTGTTTCGTTTCAATGCTGTTTCAATTAATTTTGAGCTCAAAACAGTGAAACCAAAATGAAATGAAGGGCTTCAAAACAGCCTCAAAAGAAAACAAGCCCAGTCAAAACATTTAGAAAGTTTCGAAATGTTTCAAGTTTCAAAGCAACAGCCAGGTGGTGGGAGGCAGGGGAGAGCCAGGCCTGCACTCCCAGCAGCTCTGCAGCCTCATGTGGCTCAGCCAGGCAGGAAGCACTGCCCTGGCACTCTCCGCCTCCTGCCACCAGGCTGTGCTCTGTGGGGCTGGCAGAGCCGATGGGAGTCCAGTGCTGGCTCTGCCCGCCTCCCAATGCCAGGCTGTGCTCCCGATTAGCTCCACCAGCCCCATGGAGCCCAGCCCAGTGGTGGGAGGTGGGCACAGCCAGCACTGCGCTTTGCCTCCCACCACTGGACTGAGTTCCATGGGACTGGGGCTGCTGGGCACTGAGCCTGGTGGAGGGAGGTGGAGTGCAGTGCCGGTGCTGCGCACTGCCTCCCTCCACCAGGTGGCAAG
>NW_005841957.1:272504-293831 GCF_000455745.1 Alligator sinensis | reverse complement strand
CTCCCAGTGGCAGTTGCAGCCTCCCACCCGCACCCCCAGGAGGGTCTTGCCAGACTCCTTCAGGGGTATGGGTGAAACTTCACTGTTTTGACAAAACAAAATGGAACAGCGCTTTTGAAATGAAACTAAACTTGAAACAAAACACTGTTCCATCGAAACAGAAGTTGAATCGACACACTTTCACAATTGCTTTTGGGTTTTTTTACCATAGAAAAATCAGAGTTGCCCTTGCCCACTTCATTCACCAGGAGGTGGGCTGCTGAGCATCACTGATATGCCCATTCCCTGCCTTTGCCTTTGCCCCTCACTCCTAACATACAGCTACTGTGTGCCCCCCATTAGCTCCCTCCTGGAAGCAGCTACATCCAAGCACCAGGACATGAGTCCAGCTGTAGCTGTCCTTTCCACTGCTTTGTGGCTCTGAGCAGTACCAGACCTTACAGTTCTGCTCCCTGCTCCGGTGTCCAGGCCCCAGTGATCCCCATGATGTTCCTGGGAAGCCCTCAACTGGGGCTCAGGGAGTGGGCTGGGCAAGCCCCTTCCCTTCCAAGCCAACCTCCTCCTACACAGACTGCCTTAGCAAAACAGGGGGGCTCTAAGCCAAGCTCTAGCAGTCTTACTACTCAGGGAGTTCTCCCCCACCCTTGACCCCCTCTCTCTCTCACACAAATCCATGGTGCCACCTCCACCTGCCACCTCCACCCCTCCAGGAGCATCCCCCCCACCCAGTCTGGGGCCATATGTCCCAGCACCTGTGTGGGCATGAGGTCACATGTTCCAGCACCTGTGTGGGCATGGGGCAGGGCTGCAGTGTGGGAGTTGCTCCTGCTAGCAGGTCCCATCCTGTCTGGTGGCTGGGCATGCAGGGTGTGAGATTTGTTGGGGGATGTGAGGTTTGGAGGTGGATTGTAGGTAGGTTTGTGGGTGGGTATGTGGGCAGGGGGTTTCTGGGGGTGGTTTGGGGGTGTGGGGTTTGTAGGTGTGGGAGGACTTTGTTTGGGGGGACAATGCGGCTGGAGGGCACTACTTAGGAGGAGTGGGTCTTCTTCCCACCTTTCTGTATGGCACATAACTCCCCACCCCCAGCAGAAGGCCAGGCATCAGGGTGGTATACTGCACACAGGAGCTATGCGCCACTTGAGCTGGGCCAGCTCCTACCTCCACGGAGCCAGCACAGCCTGACAGTGTGTGGAGCACATGCAGGTGGGGGCTGGCCTGGCCTGATGGTGCTTGGCTCCTGCTTACAGTCCACAGAGCTCCAGGTGGCAGCAAGAGCCTGCCCAGTCCTGTACAAAGGTGTTCACCACTGGGCTGGGTCAGCTCTGTGCACCACATGTAGCCCCCAGATCTCAATTGGTACCAGCACAGCTGGGGGTCTCTGCCAGAAGTGGGCCCAATGGCCTGGCTGACTGCTACTGTGGGGGGCACTGTGTGCCATGTGGGGAGGACCTACCCACCATGTGGAGGGGACCCACCCCTCCCTAGCAGTCCCCACACACACAGAGTCCTTCTCATCCCCACATCCCTACTTACCAGGGACAGAGCTGCAAATATGCAGCATGGGAAACATTTTTCCATTCCTAGGGTGCATCTTGCAGCATCTCAAACCACTTTGAGATGCTGCAACAGGCACGTGCTCACTCGTCTGGATGCAGCCTAAGGATGCAGACAAAAGTGCAGCTCCCTGCCATAACTTGGAACACTTTGCAAGAAGTGTTCTGAGTTACAACAATCCCTTGGAACAAACAGAAGTTCAGTGTTGGTTTTAGGGAGGAAGGGAATCTAGCTGGTGCTGCCTGCATGTAGCTGATTTCCCCTAGCAACAACCCTTGCTCCCTGTGAGGTTGTAAAGTTTTCAGAATGGGAGGGTAGAAAGGAAGTGGAGGGAGCTCATTCTAGAGGCTCCCCAGCCAGCACTGGAGGGTGGGATGGGTGAACTGGAGCCCCACCCCACCTTGCGGGGCAGGGGGAGCTCAATACACCCAGCCTACCCTTCAGCAGGGGCCTGAAAAAAACCCAAACTGAACTCCCTCTACTCCCTCCCCCCCCCCCCCCCCTCCCAATTTTGAAAACAGCTTGAGGCTGGCAGGCAGCACAGACAGAAGTTACAGAAGATGTTCCATTTTGAAACATCTTCATCTGACCCCCTTATGCAATGAGGGGTCAGATTTTTACCCAATCAGTTGGGTTTTTTTTTATTTGTCTGCAGCTGTGCACTTGTTTTTGGTCATGGCTATAAACTGCTTTCTGTGGCCAGATCAAGTGAAAACTGTCTGCGAATCTAGTTGTGATAGTCCAGGAATTATGCAAGAGGACAGGCTGAGAGCTATGGGGCTCTTTAGCCTGGAAAAGCACAGGCTCAGGGGTGATCTGATGACCACCTTTAAGTTTATCATGGGTGTTCACCAGGATCTGGGGGAATTATTGTTCACCAGAGCGCCCCAAGGGATGACAAGGTCGAATAGTTATAAACTACTGCAAGACTGTTTCAGGCTGGACATAAGAAAGAATTTCTTTACTGTCTGAGCCCCCAAGGTCTGGAACAGCCTGCCATCAGAGGTGGTTTAAGCACCTACATTCAACGCCTTCAAGAGAAATTTGGATGCTTATCTTGTTGGGATCCTATGACCCCAGCTGACTTCCTGCCCCTTGGACAGAGGGCTGGACTCTATCTTCCGAGGTCCCTTCCAGCCCTAATGTCTATGAATCTATAACTCTATGAATTCTTAGAATTATATATTTTTTTGAAACAACTGCATAGTTGGGGAGAGTTAGACAAGTTTTTGCATCCAAGACATTCTTCTTCAGGTCTGAGCAATGAACGTGTACCCTAAAAATGTGAGGGTGCACATTCCATACCAACAGCCACAAAGCTACCTAGGAGCTTCTATAGAAGTTTTGATTGCTTATTTTGAGATTCAAGTAGCTAAGTAAATTCTTAGATGCTCTTTCTTGTTATTATTTGGAACAATTTACACTACTTGAAAATAATTTTTCACACATCATTAACTAGAACTGCATTTCTTACATAAGCTATGTCTTAAAACAGAAAACATATTTTCTTTTATCTACTAAAAATAAAAAATAAACACACAAAAGACTTCTCAAATTCTTGTGTTTTTAATGTTTTTCTGGATTTGTACCTGACAAATAGATAAACAAATAGTCAAACAGGTAAATGTCTCTGTTAAATAAGTAAACATAGAGTCATAGAATTGTATCCTAAATAATCGTATCCATATGTAATACAAACAATATGTAATTATATTCTATAGAATCATAGAAACATGGAAAATTAGGGTTGGAAGGGACCTCAGAAGGTCATCTAGTCCAAGCCCCCTACTCAACGTAGGATCATCCCCAACTATATCATCCCAGGCAAGACTTTGTATACCTGCGTATTAAAAACCTCTAAGGATGGAGGTTCCATAACCTCTTGTCCAACTGCTTTACTACCCTCCTCATGAGAGAGTTTTTTCCCAATATCTAACCTAAATTTCCCTTGCTGCAGTGTGAGACCATTGCTCCTTGTTATGTTATCTTCCACCACTGCCAACAGTCTAGCTCCATCCTTTTTGGATCAACCCTTCAGATAACTGAAGGCTGTTATTAAATCCCCCCTCAGTCTTCTCTTCTCCAGACTAAATAGGCCTCTCCTCATAAGTCATGTTACCTAGCCCTCTACTAGACTCTCTCTAATTTGTCCACATCTTTTCTATAGTGGGGGCCCAAAACTGAACACAGCTCTCCAGATGTGGCCTCACCAGTGCTGAATAGAAGGGAAGAATCACTTCCCTTGATCTGATAGAAGCACTCCTACTAATGCAGTCCAGTATGCTGTTACCCTTCTTTGCAAAAAAGGCCACACTATTGGCTGATATTTATCTTATTGTCCACTGTAACCCCCAGGTCCTTTTTTGCAGAGATGCTGCTTAGCCAGTTGGTCCCCAGACTGTACAGGGGCATGGGATTGTTTCATCCTAAGTGCAGGACTTTGCACTTGTCTTTATTGAACCTCATGGAATTTATTTTGGTCCAATCCTCCCATTTGTCTAAGTCACTCTAGATCTTTACCCTACCTTCCAGTCTATCTACTATTCCACCTAGCTTGGGGTCATCCACAAACTTGCTGAGTGTATACTCCAACCCGTCTTCCAGATCATTGATGAAGATATTGAACAAAACCAGAGCTAGGACCAACCCTTTGAGCCTTCCACTTGATGCTGGATGCCAACTAGATGTGGAGCCACTAATTGCCACCCTTTTAGTCCAATGATCCAGCCTACTTTCTATCCTCCTTACAGTCCAGTCATCCATCTTGGACTTCCTTAGTTTGCTTGCAAGAATGCTGTGAAAGACTATATCAAAAGCCTATATAAAGTCAATGTATATCATGTCTACTGCTGTCCCTGCATCCACAGAGCCAGTTATCTCACCATAGAAGGCAATCAGGTTGTTCAGGCATGACTTGACCTTCATGAATCCATGCTGACTGTTCCTAATTACCTTCTTCTCCTCTAAGTGCTTAGAAATGGATTCTTTGAGGACCTGATCCATGATTTTTCCAGGGACTGAGGGGAGGATGACCAGTCTGTAGTCCCTTGGATCCTCCTCACTTTTCTGAAAGATAGGCACTAGATTTGCCCTTTTCTAATTATCTGGGACCTCTCCCAATCTCCATCAGTTTTCAGAAATAATAGCCAGTGGCTCTACAATCACATCAGCCAACTCCCACAGCACCTTCAGGTGAATACCATCTAGACCCCATGGACTTGTAGCTTTTCTAAATAGTTCCTAACCTGTTTTTCTGCCTGTGTTGGCTGCTCACCGCCTCTCCGAATTGTGCTGCCAGGTGCAGTAGTCTGGTAGTTGACCTTGTCTGTGAAGGCTGAGGTAAAAAAGGCATTAAGCATCATTAAAGAAGCCTCCTTTGCATGATCTGTCACTGTCACCTCCCTCACTGAGTAGGGGACCCATGCTTTACCTGATCTTTGTCTTGTTATAGCAACCCTTCTTGTTACCTTTCACATCCCTTGCTAGCTACAACTCCATTTGTGCTTTGGCCTTCTTAACTTCATTGCTGCATGCCCAAGCAATACTCTTACACTCCTCTCAAGTAGTTTGTCCAAGCTTCCACTTCTTAAAAGCTTCCTTTTTTAGTTTTAGCTCATTACTTTTGAGCACATTTTACATATGAGCTCATGACATACACACACACATCCATCCATCCATCCATCCATCTAGCTAGCTAGCTATAATCCAGAAATATATTCTGGATTCTATGTAAGAAAATGCATTTCATAACTATTGTTCATTTTTTATGGAAAGCAAAGCTGAATTAATAGAGGGATACCTTTAGAAAGATGTAATTCAGTCCTGTCCTGCTTCTCCCCAATATTTAACTAGACTACTGTATGAAATATCTCCTAAATAGTTAATCCCAAAAGAGTACATTTTGGCTCTTCTCCAGGGTGAAAGCAGTGAGTTGATTTGTTTGTGTAGAAAGGGATTTTAAAAAAATCCTGGTTTTTTGGATGGTGTGAGAAAGAGAGAGATACTCTTGAGATTTTAGTGCCTCAGGGCACTCTTCTTTTTTTGTAGCTGTGAACTTGCCTAGACTCTTTCTGAGGAGTGAAAACAAGATGAAACAGCCCATACTGTATCCTTAGCTCCTGCATGTTTCAGTACTACTCTTTATTGTCACCTACAGGGACTATGCTATCCTCCTTCACCCCAAATTAGGCCTCTCCAACTTGTAAACTCCTGGGGGCTGTGCACCCCAGGGCCTATAACAGTGGAAGCCATACCTACAGACCAGGCTGCACATCATATACCACACGCAGGCGAGTGGGAACCTCTACCCGCTGCCTCCACATGGTACAGCATTCTGCCTTGCCTTTAGCTCACCGTGGGCTCCCCCATGGCACCGTGGGCTGTGCTGCGGTGCACCAAGTCACCCCACTCTCTGGGGCTGGGTCAGGCAACAGAAGTCAGGGGAGAAATGCAGAGCCCCAAGACCCTGGTAGCTGCTGCAGCCAGAGCAAGGGGCAGTGGCAGTTGGGTGGGAGCTTGGGGGCTGCACACTAACCCCTCATGAGCTGCATCCTATAGGCCACTGGTTGGACAGCTCTGCCCCAAAAGACTGAACTGTGATTTTTCTGAAAGGTTGAGAGAGGATGTTTTTATTTTGGATAAGATACAAAAATCATTCCTGTATGAGAAATCTTCAGTTCTTCATTGCCCTTGTTAAGATTGTCAGTGAAAGAATCAACTATGTTTAAAAAAAAACAGCTAAGAAACCTTGTCCTCTTGATGTTCTTTAATTCTGTTTCCAAGACAGTTTACACTAAATGCATATGGTTATATTCGCAACATACCTAGCACCTTCCTATGTTTCTAGTTGGTAAACCTGAATGCTGGAGATTAAACAGAATATGCAGCCATTTTATATAGGAAATTTTCTAGGGTGCTAATCACTGCAGCATTTGAGCTGTTCACAGTGCCTTTGTGAATTAAGATATGGTATTATCCATCCTTATTTAAGAGGACTTAATCTCTTCAGAGCTCAGTTCCTTAAATGACATCAAAGGCTTTGCCCCATTTTTTAAAATTAACTGAGACACTAAGGAGCCTAGGCTTCATTGAAATTCAATAGACTTAGGTGCCTAACTCACTGAGATTCTTTTGATTGTGTTACCTTAACTGGTTCAAATTCACCAAGACAGTCTCTAGCAGAGTTAGACCTCATGAGTTATGTCCCAGAACTATAAACAGAAGACCAGCTTTTCTTTCAGCATAGGCCTGATTCAAGAATCCCTCTGTAATCTGGAGTACTGCAGCCTTTGTAGTAAACAGTAAACACTATGGTATTTTTTTTCAGTGTAACTGTCACTGTTGCTCAAATCATAAAGTCTTTGTTCAGGCAAAGTACTTTCCAATGAAAGTTTTGTCAACATAAATAAATGCTGGCACTGAGCACACATAAACATAAAGTCTTTGAGAAGCAGAGTAGAGCAGGCATGTTTGACCTGATTTTATAAATGGGTGCAGGTGTTTCAGTGCAGATTATAATGATCCCATGTATTTTCAGTGGGCAGCCCAAAGCATGGCCAAAGATAGCCAAATATCATCCCAAAGTGTTCCTATGATGCTAACTGCATGGGGAGGAGGGAGCATCTTATATCTGAAGACCACACATGCTTGACAAAGTTGGGAAGGGCCTTTCTGAACTTTTGTTATGCTGCAGTAAGCTCTATAATAGTCTCTCAAAAATTCTGGACAAGCTTCACTTTTGACAAGATTGGCTTCTGTAACCTCACAGTTATGAGAAGCACAGCTTAGGTAAAACCATCCAGTAGGAAAGATCATTTGGATTATAAATGAGTGTATTAGGGAACATATTGGGAGAGGGATGAGCTGTAAAAACTGGAAATAGGAAACACTTGCCCTGTAGCTAAATTCTTCACAATATGTGGCCTGGCTCCTGGGAGATTCTCTTTTTGAGATTTAGAAATAAATTTTTCACTAAGATTTCATATTAAAATAACTTTTTTTTCTGTCTGCATAGGAATACAGATTTGAAAACTCTTCACAGAAGGTCAACAAGATATAGTAGTTTCTTTCAACAGCTATAAGTTTATATAATATAAAAAATATTCATATATATGCATGCACATATGTTCATGCACACACACATGCACACACACTCCTACGGTGCAAACCGTACAGATGTTTAATGTGCTTATTAAAATGGATGAATACACACACACTATAAAAGCTACAGTTATTTGCAAAACACTGTGCTACAGAAATAGTATAACTTTTGAGAGCTAAGCTATTATACACCTGAGTAGCTGTGAATTCTTTTTTGGATAGTTAAGAGAATACAAGCTCACAATACCCTTTGTGCTTTTTGTTTCTTAAGAAAAAGGGTCAGATCTTGCTCCTATTGAAATTGATTGCCATTAATTTCAATAGGATCAGGGTCCAGCTAAAGACTTAATGGGCCTCTTGATTAGTTAATCACAAAAATCTGCCCCACAGTTAAGCAGCATCAATTTCCTTTGAATATAATTCTCTCTCCATAAAGTTTGCTATAATTCTTACACAGTTAGTAAGCTATATTAACATTTCTGAGGGAAAGAAGTATGTATATGTAGATGCTAAAAAGCAGAACAATAACATATATTAGGAAATGTGTGTGCATGCATGGAACTGTGTATATAAACTATGCACCCAAAATTGTTGCTGTATATTAAATAAAACTAACCAATAAATGCAAATGCATAGACATGCAAACATATATATAATATTACTATATAACACACAGGATACCTAATATACTATATATATAATAATGAACAAGAAAATGACCACTGATGATCTTTAAAGAAGATAGGGACAATGGCAAAGATGAGCACAATGAAGAAGGGCAAAGAACCTCTTCCCCTTTGAATCCAAAAAGAAGAGTTGGGGTCAGTGAAACCCTTGGGCCTGTCCAGATGAGCGCGCACATGCGGTATGTGAAACTGCAGACCCATCTGCAGTACCTCACACTGCATGCACAGCATATGCCGGCATTTCCCGCTCTGCTAATCTGCAGTGAGGATTTTTGCTGACAGCAGGAGATCCTAGTGTAAACAAACCTCATGTCTAAAACAAGTGGGGCAGCACACCTGGTAGCACTGTGCACTGCCTGAAACCAGAGCCACACTCCAGCTGCTGGGCAGGCCCCCTATTGCCAGCTCACCATAGCTGCAGCCCCTGGAGGTTCCTCAGGGAAATACATGTTTTCACTCATGGGGATACACCCCTTGGGTGCGTCCACACATGCAAGCACATGTGCTTGCAGCAGCTCAAATAGAAGCAGTGCAAATCTGAGCTGGGGCTTTTTGCTTCAGCACACATGCTTGGACATGCACTTCAGTGTGGAGTGAATGGTGCCACTTGGGGCAAAATAACCCTGCCTGGCTCCTCCCGGGTCTGCAGCCAGGGGGAGCTAGAGCCTCAGGCAAGCACCTGTACTGTCCCCAGCAGTATAAAAAGCTGCCCTGTCCTGACCCCAGCAGTATAAAACTCCACCCTGGCAAGTAGCTCAGGGCTACTAGCTCTCAGGACCTTCTGGGTCCCAAACAATTGGTACCTGGGGACACTACCCCTTGTGCCAGCTGGACTGCTGCAGCAGCCCTCAGAGTTCCCTGCACCCTCTATCCGTTGCAGCAGTCTGGCAGTGGGGGCTACTGCCTGGCTGTGGCCTGCTGCATACCTGCCAGATCTGGAGGGGGACTGCAGAGCCAGTAGAGGCATCTGCCCCTCTGGGCCAGCTGCCAGTGGACTGTGGTTGCAGGGCTGGCTTTTGTGCAGCACTACTGCCATGTGTGCCCCTGCCTGGCCATCTGAGCAGCTATCACCTGGAAGATGTTCCAGGTGTGGTGGCCTGCTTTGAACTGTCAAAGCATGTCCTCCTGGCCCCATTTGTCCAGGAGGTCAGCCACTGCCAGATGGGTCCAAGGTGCCACCTCTGAGCAGGTAGGGTCCTGCCACTGGCCTTCCTAGCAGGAATTCTGGTGTTCCCAACTGGAAAACTGAAAAATCCCTGATAAAAAAAAATCCCAAAGTCAGTCTGTAAAATACCCCCACATCCATGTTCCTGCACAAGTAAAACAAAAGACCACTATAAAGAGAGACAGAGAGTAAGACAGAGACAGTGATCAGTTGGACAATGTTTTATTGATATATCTTACAGTGTTAAAGCAAGTCTCTTATCATAATAATAAAATGAACTGTAATACATGTTTCATGAATACATGTTTTACTGCACTCTCACAGGGTGATAACCCCCACACAAGGGGTTCAGCCCCCCAAAAGAGGATTCAGCTCCCACACAAAGGGTTCATCCCCCCAACAGAGCGTTCAGCCCCTACACAAGGGGTTCGGCCCAATTGCTGCCTCACCTGGTCCCATCCCTCCCCAGCTGCTGCAGCCCCCCCCCGATGGCTGCCCCCCCCAACCCCACCCTGCCAATTTGCGTGAAAAGAACACGAATTACACTTGGATACTCTGCTCAAATATATTCCCCTTGCAGCACTATTTGGGTGCATCCAAACAAGGGGTCCATGGGTAAAAAAAAAAAAAAAAAACAGGAAAAAAAACTCAGAAAATAAATGGAAAAAAAAGCCTCTGCTTACCTTAGAAGCAGGGGTGAGGGGGCTCCAGGGCCTCCTGGCAGAGCCCCTGCCCCCCCAGGCAGCATAGGACAGTGGAGGGGCAGGAGGGACCAGGCTGGGGCTGCTGGGGCTGTCAGCCTGCCCTGCTCTGTGTGGGCCCAGTCAGCCTGATGGCAGTTGAACTGCAGGTAAGTGCCAGGGCAGCCAGGACAGGGGTTGGGAGGGGCTGGGGGAGGGGGGGGGGCTGGCAGGGGTCCGCTCCATGGTCCTCTCCCCCTTCCTCCAGCCCCTCTGACCCCTTACTCACCGGCACTGGAGCCCTGGTGCTAAAACCAGGCTGTGTGTTTCAGCACCAGGGTGAGGGGCCAAGCATGGAGACACTCTGGCAGCCAGAGCGTCTCTGTGGAGGACCCAAACTCTACAGAGGCTTTGTTTTTTTTAGATATATCCAGGGATATTGAGGGGTCTAATCTTCTCCCTGTGCTGCAAGTTTGGAGTGTGGGTAACATTTTTTTGTTCCCGCACATGTCTCTTGCCCTGCCTCAAACGGGTTTGAGGCAGGGCAAGAGGCACGTGTGCACTCATCTGGACACACCCCTTGTGTTCAGGGACAGCAACAACCTCTCCTGACTAGCTAAAATGAACTGTGAAGCTAAACTCTTAAAACAGAATATGGAGGGTGTAGCAAGGACTGGAGTCAAGTCCCTGTTACAGACCTGTGGTGCAAGCCCAGCTGTCGCAGGACTTACCAGAGTGGGTACAGGACAGTGGCATGCCTCCATTGCACTGGAAAGGAGAAGCCAGAGGAGAATCCCAGAGGCAGGCAGGCCCAGGCACATGGAATCCCATGCCCCAGGGAGCCTCCTCTGATTGGCCCAAAAGGTAGAGTGGGCCATTTAAAGGAGATGCTGGATGGGGCCTTGGTGTTTGACATCTCCCCAGAGTCAGGGGGAACCAGCTGATCCAGGAGTTGTCTCATCCAGAGGAAGCAAGAAGACTCAGGCCACCGAATCAGTGAGAGTCACTAAGGCCCAGACAAACTCCAAATGCAGATCTGAACCACCAGTGCAAAAGATAAGTAAAGTGGATACTGGCGTTGTGTGGGTCACTCCGGCCACCTGTGAAATGGGGCAAGGAGGGAGACACTCCCTGGGAGAGCTAACAGAGACCATTAAGAGAAGGACACACCCTGATGGGAATGTTGGGGGTTAGAGCCAAGGCAAGGCAAAGGAGGCACAGGAGGGATTTGCCCAGTAAGTCCGAAGAACCGGGGAAGAGTGTAGGATTGAGTGGTGCAGCCTGAGGTACGATATATTACCTGAAGAAAGAGGGTTTATGTCAGGAAATTTAAGTAAATTTGAGTCCGTGATTAAGGAATAAATTGTGATTTACTTTATCAGTGCGAATGAGTTACAGCTGGGAAGAAGCAACACAGAGGAAATTGATTTGTGATTAGGAACAGCTGTGTCGCCTTTACATTAGCATCTCTGAGGGAGTTATATTTGAAAAGCCTGAAGTAAGGTGAAGAGAAAGTTGGGAGAATAAGAAATAAGTTGGTCCAAGGACTAGTTAAACGAGTTTTGGAAGGAATAAGAACCATTGAGCAGCAGACTACAAAATCTAGAGGAGTCCAGAGAGTGTACCCATATAGACATCCCCATTCTAGACCAATGGGGATTTTCCATTATAGGCCTCAAAAGAAAGGGGCAGGGAGTAGGGAAGGTGCAGCATTGCAGAAGAACTGTGACCCTGCCAGGTGGACCTTTGCCAAAGAGTCATCCAACCTCCTCAAAGAAGATCAAATCAGCAAGATGTGGTGGGCAAGCAAGAGAAATTGATGAATGTTGGTGAGATTCCAGCATGGTGAGAGGGTTGGAAGTTCAGGTCCCCTCATGAATCTAACTTCCATGTCTCTTTACAAAAGTGAGGTAGAAGGAATCATAGGCAGTTTGAGAGTAGCACACCATTTTTTGTCCTAGAGGCCCTAATCCTGTTTGAAGAACAAGTTCTTCAGAGAAACAGCTGAAGAAAGAGAGGCTCAAATGGGACTACATATCCCTGTAGCAACTATGAGCATTCTGGCAGTGTCAGGGTGCCCACAGTGTAAGTCCACCCATTGGTCTAATTTATGTCAGAATTGTAGTTGTCCCTAAACCCTTTTTCAGATTCCCAAATCACTGGAGTACAAATGCAGTTTGTTTGGGATTCCAAGGAGATCAGGGGCAGCACTGCGCCCCTTAATTGTGGGGAAGATTCTCCATCTGTTTGCCTCTCAACTTCTGAGAACATTTTCTGCAACAAAAAAGCAGAAAAAACAAACTTTTTCTGCAGACGCTCGTGAAAATAAGGATTGTTTATTCTTTTTGCATGTCTGGTAAACTTCATAATCCACATGCTATGCTGTGCCTTTTATAAAACATAAGAAAGTCATTGCCATGCAGCCAGATTACATTCAAGGTCAGAGTATTTATTTTTCATAGATTAGTAGGGCTAGAAGGGACCTCAAAAGGTCACCTAGTCTAACCCCCTGCCTGAGGCAGGATAGGTCTTGTGTCCCATACAGGTATCAAACCTGTGACCTTGACATTATTAGTACCATACACTAACTACTTCCTACATGATTCTGTTGCTGAGGCATGAGAGTGTTATTTTTTCCCAATGTGGGTAATCTGTCTCTAAATTTCCTAACCACATTTTCAACCATCAGGTATTAACACCTCAGCAGGTGTTAATCAATGTTATTTTCCATAGAAATCAAGCCCTCCTCTTTCCATTTGTCCAAAATTCTAAATATTAGTAAAAATCTTAAAGCATTTTGAGATCTTTTTCCTCGTTGGCAATGGATATGAAACCATTTTTAGTTTCTTGATTCTTTTTTCCAATAACTAACATGTAAAAAAGACTGCACTTCTCTTAAGAGTTTATCAGGATTTACACTATCAAAGCAGATGTCACTGGTGCTGTGTATGTTGTCTATAGTTAGCTTCTCTGGAAAAGGAGAAGCCAGGTAGCCATAATTCAGGAAAAGGTCAACTACACATTCCTTTTGAATATTAACTGTGTTTCTGTGTCAACTGGAGGATGTTGGATAAAACAGCTAGATTTTGGGTTGCCTCTTACACAAACAGTAACAAATCAGCCTTTTATTTTATTTTATTTTATTTTATTTTACTTTATGTTACAGCTGGTGCTGCTGTGGTGCAAGCTGTTGCTCCTCCTAGAGCAGTTGGACTTTTCTTCACAAGCCATTTTTAATAATTTGCCTCCTCCATATGAATAATTAGGCCCTGTGTAAAATATGGAGATTTCATTTTCAACACCATATGCATGGGGATTGTTACCACATCAGGATCTAATCACCTGGGTCTCCAGAAATAATGTGTCACAAAGTACACTAATTTGATGAATGTTTACTAAAGCAAAACAGGTACCTTTGTCAAGGAAGTTAAACAAAATGGTCTCTTGTTCTTCCAACCTAGTGAAGTCTCTGTCACATAATATTGCAAAACACCTTTTAGAGAAAGGGAAAACTAATAATTCTGGGCAAGTTATGCCTTGAGCTCCAATAAAACTATCTTTTTTGGGGAGATAATGGCTGCTATATCCAAGCAGCTTTCTCCTCTGAAATACTTCAAAAGATGTTGACTGATGTCTTCCTTCTAACCTGGGATACTGGCTTTCCCAAACCTTTCATTTTTTTATGTGATAATGAATCATCCCTGGTGAAGGCAGTCTTGTTTCTGTGACCACATTTAATATCATTGGCTTGGGAAATGAATTCCTTATGGGCGGATATTTTTTGATTTAGCTAGAGAATAGATCTACGAAGCTCAACTCTCTTGGCACTAGGATTGATTTTCTTTTTCCATTTTCATTCTAGTTCCATCCAATGTTTGCTTCTTTATTCATTCTTGCACTGCATGCATAAAAATCATTTGATCTCCATGTTCCCTGGGAGCCTGGCATCTGATCAAAATATGAAGGAAGAAGCAAGCAAAAGCTAAAGCTTAACAAGAAGTTGTTAAAGAAGGAAAATGCTAGAGCCTCAACATGCCTCTTAGGTTACAAACAGATGTCACCCTTTTATGGTGGCACAAGTAGTGAATGAACAGATGTCCCTGCCCCTTGTTGTTTTCCAATTGCCCAAAAATGTTTGCATGACCAAACATAGTCACAGTTTGTAATGCCTTTTAGGGGAGGACGTCTGTTCACTTATTGGATGCCCTGGGAATTCCCCTGCCAGACAATGGCCCCAGCAATGTCTGTTTCTACTGATCAATCAGATCAGCTGTGCCGAGACACATCCCAGCACAGCTGATGCCTCAACAAAAATGATGTCTGTTTGTATCCTTAGAGCCATAAGAATATTTTAAAGGATTGGAGAAGATAATATTCTTTCACAAGGTACAAATAGATATAGCACAGGTTATTATAGAGTACACCTACCCCTTGCAATTGTAATATATGCATAGGCCCAATTCCTATTAATTTGCATACGAATCTAGGAAAATGATAATCTAATGATACCATCAGAAGTGATAAACCTAGTATACATGGCATCTGGCACTGACCTGGAATTATGAAATAACGTCTAGAAGATTTTTTAAAAATTGGACAGAGTATGAGTTCAAAATAAGTTTTATTGTGAAAGGACAGTTCTTTTGAATATATTCAAAGAATATATAAAAAAGACATTTTGATCACTAGTAGCTCATATGCTTTCCAATAGCTTCATAGTCACATTGCTAGAGGGCAGTTAAACTATCTTGTGTGTCTAATATTTACATCATATTCACCATCCTAGTATGAGATAGAAATGTATCATTTGTATTCACTAAAACAGAAGAGCTTTCTTTCTTCACTGAACTCTATGATTATGAGTGGCTGAGAAAAATTTCAACAAAATGTTCAGTGTAGCGAGATGCCAACCTGAACTAAAGTTGCAGTGTTTTCAGCCTGGGGATACTACAGATAATATATAATTTCCTTCACACCAGTCCTTCCAAATCTCATAGTGCAGCACTAGATACTGTATCAGTTTTTTCAAATCTGTTATATACTTTATTTTTTCTGTACAAGACATAAAGCTATGTTGAGCTAAGATGTCTGGGGATACATTGAGAAAGATCAGTTGTTTTTCATGAAGTCCCTCTCCTTTGTACACTTTTAGCAGTGGATGATGTAATGGGTTTTGTTATTACATAATTTTTGAACAACTGCAAAGTCTATGGGTGGTTTAGATCCCACTGAGCTTGCATGGGAAGTCAGTCACTTTGATATCTTTGAAAATGTTACCCCTATTAAAAAATTTAAACTAAAATACATTGGGTATACCTAATGTATAGCATAACCCCAGAGACTCTCTTGAATTCTTACTTTCATATTATCATTCCACACTATTGGAAAAGAAACAAAACACTATAAAATTGGAGGAGGAGGAGGAGGTTAAAGATAAATTTCTAGCTATTTGGATTTGTTTTTGTTTGTTAACCTTTTGCCAGATTCTGTTGAAGAATGGAAAATGGAACAATAGAATGCAATTCTTTTATATGTAAAATGTGCTCTAGAAGTCTATAAAAACTAATAAATGCCCAGATATTATTGTTTTACAAAGTGTGGAGCAAACTTTTAATAGACTGGAGGCACACAGCTCATGCATTATTGATCAGGCAAACTGTAAACCTCAGTTCACTTTTCACACCAGGTACCCTGCGAAATGAAACACAACCCTCATATCATCATCTGACAAAAATATACAGTGATCTGTATCATCAAATGAACAATCATGACTTTATCTGCTTTAGCTGAGGATATTCCAGTTCTATAATAATGAGGATGGGGAATGTAGAAGATTTCGGCTCACTCTTAGGGTCCTAGTAAACATAAAAGCTGATCTTACACAAAAGTTCTCTCTCCACAATAGCAGCTTATGCAAAAAACTTCTCTTCCCTGGCTTGTAAATGAATTCACTGAACTTTGTATCACTGAGAGGCTAGGAATAGCTTTCCATTTGAAAATTGCCATGATTGTATAGTGTGAGGTTTATTTCTACTCTTACTTAATCTGAACCTTGGAGATCAGACATTTGCAAACAGCACCTAACCTTTTGAGGTTCACCCTTTCATTCTACTAACAGAGAAGCCATTTTAATTAAAATGGTAATTCTTTCAATTGCTGCAGACTTCATTTTGATTTAAACTGAATGCCATGCACACATTTTAAGGAAAAGAATGGTTTGTTTGATATCATTTGATTTGTATTGATCCCATCTATGAACTCTAATGAAAAATCTCAAATGAGAATCAGTACATCCTATGTAAGCTAGAAATAATCATAATCAGGTAGGACTAACTTGTATTCCTCCTCTAAGGCAGCCTTGTAGCTTTCCAAACACCTGAAAGCAACCTATGGGAGGTCATTTTCTGTGTGTTTTGTGTACAACATAAAACTAGAGACCCTGAAGGACGTCTCATGAAATCCTTGAAATATCCTATGTATTTTCTTGCATTTTAGAAAATCTTAAGACATTTTCAAATGAAATCTGTATTTTAAAAAAAGAGTTAAGTCACTTATACTATTTAATTGAAATTCTGTATTAGGATAGCCTAATTCTATATTGGGATATCCTGTATGTGGTTCTGTGAGAACTCTTACCAAGAATCAAATTCTTTGCTGCTCTGTTGTGCCACTTGAATTGCCAATCTAGCAAAGAACTTGGCCTCAAAGTCTCAGTGTTTGCATCTTCCTTCAAGCATACATATGAACACTTCAAAAAATTTGAAAACACAGATACAAAAGCTAGAGTCTCCAAATATCCAACTACCACAATACCATAAAACCAATGCACAATATTACCTTCCAGAGAAAGGATTAGTATCTTTTCTTGGCTCACATGCAATGTAAAAACAGCTATCTGTTAATGCCCCCTACCAGCTACATACTACAAAACCCTGTCTTCTGGTGGTGGCTCTGTATTTAGGATCCAGATGTCTTGTTCTGGGATGGGGGAGAACACTACCCTTAGACCTACCATGACCTTTCCATTTGATAATAGGCAAATTTATTGATACACAGCAATAACAGAAAAGAAACAATACAAACAATCAAGCAATTCTATACATCTACCAATTCTAGGGGTGTCATCAGAGTCAAGAAACATCTGGCCAAGATACAGCCTTCACTCCAAGACTCTCTCTAAGGTGTCAAATGTCAGCAGCCTGGAGCTGGGATGCCAAGGTCCACCCCCCCCCCCCCCACGGGGGGGGGGGGGAGGGCGGGGGGTGGGATGCCAAGGCCTACACGCCCACCCCCACATGGGGTGGATGAGACGGGCTGGTGGTGTCCATGGTGGCCTCAGGGACCCCTCCCAGGGGGCAGGGATGGGGACCCCTCTTACAGACTCCATCAGGGAGGAGGAGGACCTGGGCAGAGGACCCTTTGTTACTTTCAAGTCTCTGCTTTGAAATGAAAAATGAGATGGAATGGGGTCTGATACCAGCTACCCTCAGGCAGAAGGCAACACCTTATTTTCCATTACTGGCAAGAAAGATTGAGGAAGTTTATCTGACTTAATTATGTGTGCTCAGTAGTGCCTGAAAGAATTTGTTGGATGAATCATTTTCTTTTCCTTTAAAAATGCAGTTGTGGGGCAATGGAACCTGTCCATGAATTTGGCACATACTTTCAACCATAATGCTTTCAACAAAATTTTCACCTCAAAATGTAACATGACTTTATTAATACTCAAACTAAGCAATGGCTGAAAACAACACATTTCATATTGGCCTGAGCAAAACATTTTGCTACGCCTAAAATGAAACTTTTTAGGTATTCAATTTAGCAAGAAGTAGTCATTTTTGGCCATCCCCCTCAAAAAAAAATGTTTTAAAATTTTGGTGTATTCATGAAATTGAAAAAGCAATTATTCTTATTTTATTATCACATGCTATTTTAATACATAAAATAATACTACAAAATGGAGGGCATGCTCATGTATGTTTGGACTTCCATTTATGTAGCTCTCAGGGACATCTGTACCCAACTCTGTGCACTCTTATAAATTAAAAAGGTAGTATTCTATGCAAGCAGCTGAGATTTTACAATTATTTTTGAACTCCCATTATGATAGTTTAATATGAAAATCTATGGATGGGTTAGTCAATGGAGATAATTCAGGTATATATTTCACATGGACGTGTTGGCTTACTTAATGCTAGCAAAGCATTTTAAATATGTTACATTCTCAGTGGTATATATCCATTATTTTTATTGTCAGTTCACTTCCCACAGTATGCTTCCATGGCTAGAAATATGTGCATAGGTATTGGCTAGAAGTATAGCAGAGATAGGTCATAGTAAAGGAGTTCAGAAGTAGATGTTATCCAGTTCTAGCTCTCCAGCAACTATTGCTAGTTATTGACTTCCAAGGTTTTCTGGATGGACTGGTGCGCTTTACTATTCTGTATATAACACCGGTTTAGGTAAACAAATTCAAGCAACATTTATTGCTGTGTGTTGAAGCACTTGTTTGCACTCAAGTACTTGAGAAGTGTTACCTCTTGTTTTATTTTTTTTTAAAACAGAGGCTTATCTGAATTACTATGGTTTTGGTCTGAGAGCTAAGGAAGCACAACATAACATTCTCGACATCCTTGCCTTTCTATGATATTTGAAATATGTGCAGTATATAAATAAAAGGAAAATGTTATCCCTGTTGTGCTCTCTTTGCTTTATTACTCCTCAGGAAATGATTGTATTGATTTGAGTTATGATGACACTGGGTCTGTTGTTAAATTCTGGTGTGCTGGGACTACTCCAGATCTGAAGAAAAATGGCATGCATTTTAAAGCATACAATTATCTCTTCCCAAGAATAACATAAAAAAATGGAGTGTGTTTGAAAGGTTAAGGGGTATAGGTTGTAGACGTATTGGTTTAAGGACACAGGCAGGCAAGGTTCTATGGGTAAATCCGATATCTTTTATTAAGCCAACTATTTGAGTTGATCTAATAAAAGATATCAGATTTACCCAAAGAATTTTGTCTGCCTTTGAAAGGTTAAAAAATTTGTTAGGTTATGTGTCTTTTTAACTCATATGTAAGCAATACTTGTATCTTTTTTCCTTAACCCTGTTATCTCTTTTAAAAGATTTTACATTTGCAAACAAATTGTTTCCTGTATAGATTTGTTTTTCAGTTGACAATCACATCACAATACACAAAATAATAATGCAAGCTTGTGAGATTGTGAGCTTGTGAGCCATGGTCTTTCCAAAATGGTAGTTGGTCAATGAAACTACTCAATTATAGTGAGCAGGATTACTCCAAGTGAGTCAGCTACAGTTTTTTTATATTATATTGTCAAAATACATGTTCATAACAAAAATAAGAGTAAGAAAGTATTATTGATCCAACTATTGCAATCATAGTTTTAAAACAGGATCATTGTCGTCGCAGAGCACTGAGGTGCCCTGCTCCTAAAGAGGAGAAAACTGCTAGTGAAAGACCCCTAGCAGTGAATAAGGAGCCCAGCTGTTGGTTGCCAGGGCAACTGGAGGGAGCAAGAGATTGCACCTGCCGGCGGTCAGCTGATTGAAAGGGGCAGGGCCTGGCTCCCTTATAAACCCTAGGGGCTGAGGCCAGAGGCAGTTTACTGCCAGCACTCCAGGAAGAAGGAGCTCTCTGCCATGGAAGAGAGGAGAAGCCTAACTGAAGGAGCAGCGGCTGACACAGCTGCAGAATGGAGGTTTTCCTGGTAGGCTGGAATGTTGTTATGGCCAAGCGGCTTCAGTTTAATTTATAGCCGAAGGGCTTGCATTTGTGTTGCTGTTTATCACCGGTGGTTTGGGTGAGGCTATTAGGGGTTGGAGGAGGCCTCACAGGGGACCCACAGCAGTGTGGGGACCCCAGTGCCAGTGAGGGTGCAGCATTTGGGGTGTGCAGACCCCAGCCCCAGAGAGGCGTAGCTGAGAAGCCCCAGAGAAGGGGGCATTGCTGAGAAGCCGCAGTGTGGGCGTGGTGAGCCCCAGAGAAAGGGCGGCATTACTGAGAAGGCCCCAGAGAGAGGGTGCAGAGAGAGACAGGGCTGTGGAGAGCCCGAGCGCCAGAGAGGAGGTGTAGTCCTGGACCGAACAATGTCTATTCCAGCTGCGAGGCTTGGGGCGTGGTAAAGGGGTGGTAGGAGCCACTCATAGCCCCTAAGGCTAGGGTGCCCCTGAAGCACCTATTTTAGAGCGGGACCCACGAGGCGTCCAGAAAACCATGGGGTCCGAGTAACCAGCAAGATGTGACTGAGAGGGCATAAAAGGCCGCCTCCCAAATATATGGTGTTATCAAAGATGTGGCGGGTGAGAATTTGAGGGTGCTTTTGGGCCAACTTGGCATGGGAAGGGGACCTTGAGGAGATCACGGCCCTCCTGCAGGACCCTGCCATGACAATTGTGTTTGATATAACTATTTTTATTAATAGCTTTTTTAAAATTCAAGTACATTCATTTTTCAAACTCGTTTTTGCACCATTCTATAATCAATCTCCCAACATCTCATACAGAGGTGAACTTCAGCTTTGGTTACAATGACTTACAATCATAACTACAAGAGATAAACCAATAGATAGATAGCTCTAGTTTTCCCATTGTTTAACAACCTTAATGAAAAAGTACAATTATGGCTTATGAATGCAAGGAAATCTTCTATTACACCCTCTTTATATTGTGATGGACTAGTGGGTTTATTGTAACCATCATAGAAAAGTTTATTAAAGAGGCCATCCTTAATGGACTGGCCGACGTCAACATCTTAAGGGATAGCCAGCACGGGTTTGTTGCGGGTAGGTCTTGCTTGACCAATCTCATTTTCTTCTATGACCAGGTGACCTATCGCCTGGACAAGGGAGAAGAGATTGATGTCATATATCTTGACTTCAAAAAAGCCTTCGATCTGGTGTCCCATGATCGCCTCTTGGAGAAACTGGCCAATTGTCGCCTTGGGTCCTCCACGATCCGCTGGCTGGAAAATTGGCTCCGGGGTCGGACCCAGAGGGTAGTAATCGATGGAAGTCACTCATCGTGGTGTCCTGTGACCAGTGGGGTCCCCCAAGGCTCTGTCCTTGGACCCATACTGTTCAACATCTTCATTAATGATGTGGACACTGGAGTCAGAAG